>NC_087303.1:5394589-5758339 GCF_015220805.1 Pogoniulus pusillus | reverse complement strand
ACAGCCTGCTGGCATGGCTTGGACCTTGGTGAGCATAGGCTGGAGAAGACCTTTGAGATCAGTGAGTCCAAGCACTGACCCTGCTCTGCCAAGTCCATCAGCATGCCACCTCCCTGGGCACCACATTCCCTGGCACCACATCCACACAGCTGTTGACACCTCCAGGCATGGTGGCTCCAGCACCTCCCTGGGCAGCCTGGGCCAGTGCCTGACCACCCTTTCAGTGAAGAGAAGAAAAAGCTTTTCCTAACGTCCAATCCAAACCTCCCCTGGTGCAGCCTGAGGCTGTCTCCTTCCATCAAGGAACCACAGAATGGGCAGAGCTGGAAGGGACCTCCAAAGCTCATCCAGCCCAACCCCCCTGCAGTCAGCAAGGACATCCTCTACCAGGTGAAGTTGCCCAGAGCCCAGCTGAGCCTGGCCTTGAATATCTCCAGGGGTATGGCCTCAACTACCTCCCTGGGCAACCTGTTGCAGTGTTCCACCACCCTCATGGTAAAGAACTTGTGCCACTCACTTCATGCCAACCTCCTTTCAGGGGTCATGGAGAAGAGCCAGAAGGGTCTCCCTGATCCTTATGGACGTTTGGCTTTGGATGAGGGAGGTCAGAGGGGCTCCTGCAGCCCACAATGGGGGGAGGAGGATGTGGGGAGCAGCATGAGCCTGCTGCAGACCCAGGCAGGGGGCAGCAAGGAGATGATTTCTGCCAAGCTGATCACCTGCAGGGTGAGGTTTGGGGATTGGGCACTGTGCCAGCAGGGGGTCTGCAACAAGTCTTGCCAGGCTGGTGGGCATTGAGCAGATCCAGCTCCTGCTGCCCCTGCCAGCTGAAATCCCACTGCCCCAGGGTCCCCGTGGCCAAGAGAGGTGCCCAGACACAGCCACCTTGTGGGCAGCAGATCTGATTGTGTTGAGTCAGAGGCACCTTGACAGCTCCTGAGGGCCCAGGAGGGCACTTCTCAGCGGTGACACCTTGGGTGACTCAGGGTGCCCAGTGTTGCCTCACCCCCACTCTCCACTGCTGGTGGGGTTGCCTGCCTCCCATCCCAACCAGTCCAGCCCTGACCTCTGTACAGGGTGAGATACACACAGCACCTTGCCCTGAACCACCACCCCCAACCTCCCACGGGGCTGATCACTTGAGTCACCTGCCCTGCTCCTCTGCAGCCCCTGTGCCACTTGCCTGGCTCCCAGGAGCAGGAGCTGAGCTCCTCAGCATCCTCCTGCCACGGCAGCATGACAGAGGTGGTCCTGCTCCAGGGGCTGCTGCTCCTCCTGCCCTTGGCCCTGCTGCTTTACTGCTACAGTGCCTCCATCCAGTACTTCTGCAAGGTGGCCTTCTTCAACTGCTGGATTGTCACCTTGGCCACCCTCCTGTCCCCCCTGGCAGCTCTCCGGGGACGTTCTGTGGAGAACATGAAGTGAGTATGGCCTGGGGAGGTGCTTCTGATGTGGCTGGGGCTGGCTCTGATGCCATCTGGTCTCTCCTGCTCTGGGTGTACCTCCTGCTGCTTTCTGGCTGCTGGTTGAGCCCTGGAGCCACGCTGAGGGTTGTGGTCGTGTCTATATGGCAATGAAGGCTCCAGCTACAACTTATGGTGTGGTAAAGAGCTGCTGGTCATGCCCAGGGAGGCTTACACCATGGCTAGGGCGGGCAGTTAAGCCAGGGCCAGAGGATGAAGCAGTGTGGAGGGGCATTGAGGTCACCAGCTGGGTTGGCAGAGCTCGGAGGTACCCTCATTAGCAGGACACAAACTCACCCCCGTGGCTGTCTGCTGGCAGTGCAGGCAGGTCCGGCCCGGGAGGAGCCCCCAGGACCACATCTGGTCGGAGGCACCTGGGGATGCCCTGGTGCCAGCGGCTGCCTCCTGACGCGGTGCCCGCTTGGCATGTGGCATGCTGGCAGCTGCCCTCCAGGGCGGTAGCTGCAGAGATGACATCACCCTGCAACGCCAGAGGAAGGCCTGGGTGATTCCAAGGGTGTTGCAATCCCGTTGCTGGATTCCTGGGCATGATGGCACTCCCGGGGAGACAGCAGAGTGAGCAGTGGCTGAGGCGCTGGCATGGCATGGGCTGAGCTGGAGCCATCACCTTCCTCCTGCTGAGTGCTTCCAGGAGCGTGGTCAGGGGTGGTGGATGGGGACACCACTCTCTCCTTGCCCTCTTTTCCACCTCCACCTCTTCCCAAGGCTGCAGGTCCACTGCAACTGCTCCCTGGGATTTCCCCTCCCCGGTGAAGCTAAGTTGCACTTTGGCCACAACAACCCCAAGCAGCACTACAGGCTGGGGACTGAGTGGCTGAGAGCAGCCAGGAGGAAAGGGAGCTGGGGGTACTGATAGAGAGTAAGCTGAAGATGAGGCAGCAGTGCCCAGGTGGCCAAGAGAGCCAATGGCATCCTGGCCTGTATCAGGAACAGTGTGCCCAGCAGGACAAGGGAGGTTCTTCTGCCCCTGTACTCAGCACTGCTCAGGCCACACCTTGAGTGCTGTGTCCAGTTCTGGGCCCCTCAATTCAAGCGAGATGTTGAGGTGCTGGAAGGTGTCCAGAGAAGGGCAACAAAGCTGGTGAGGGGCCTGGAGCACAGCCCTGTGAGGAGAGGTTGAGGGAGCTGGGGGAGTGCAGCCTGCAGCAGAGGAGGCTCAGGGCAGAGCTCATTGCTGTCTACAACTACCTGAAGGGGCATTGCAGCCAGGTGGGGGTGGCCTCTTCTGCCAGGCAACCAGCAACAGAACAAGGGGACACAGCCTCAAGTTGTGCCAGGGTAGGTCTAGGCTGGATGTTAGGAAGAAGTTCTTCCCAGAGAGAGTGATTGGCATTGGAATGGGCTGCCCAGGGAGGTGGTGGAGGCACCGTGCCTGGGGGTCTTCAAGAAGAGACTGGATGAGGCACTGAGTGCCATGGTCTGGTTGGTTGGGCAGGGCTGGGTGCTAGGTTGGGCTGGATGAGCTTGGAGCTCTCTTCCAACCTGCTTGATTCTATGATTCTATGATCCTTCCCTGTTGCCTCCCCTGCAGCACAAAGTCGGTGGTGTGGAGCATCTCTGCCTCCTCCTCGCCGCGCAGAAGTGCTGTGCTCCCGGGCACGGCTGCTCCTAGCCCTGGCACCATCTGGGTGGCAGCAGCAGGGGCTGCCTCAGGCTGCCTTGCCTTGTGCCACCGCCACCCGGCAGCCACCTTCCCAACGCAGCAGCGCTGCCGGCTCCAGCTCCTTCCTCCTCAGCCCCCAGCTCCTGCAGCCTGCAGCTCGCAGCAGGTTCCTGTCGCTAGGCTTGACCTGGGGCATTGCTCCTCTGCAGCCTGCATCCCCCCGGGGAGGGGGGCGCTGGGTGGGCTCCTGCTGCCGCAGCCCCTGCACGCAGCTCACCTCCTTCTCCCTCTGTGCCTGCCTCTACCCTCTCCTCCCAGACTTTGGTCTCGTCCCTGCCTGGTGCTGCCAGCCCTGTCCCCTGTGGGTGCCCGAGGTCGGGGTGCTGCCAGGAGCGTGGAGCCTGGCGTGGCTGCTCTCCACGCCGTGGGTTGCAGTGCCCCATTTCATCATCACAAGCTTGCTGGTGCTTTATCTCCTCTCTGGGTGCTGCAACCTCCCTTGCTCCATCCTCCCTCTCTTCCTTTTGGTATTGCCATACTGGGGATGAGTCTCCATCAATCTGCCATCCTGCTGTCACCTTTCCTGCCCAGCCCTCCCTGGATGGTGACACCACTCTCTGCTGGTTCTCTCTTCCATCTCCACCTCTTCCTTGTCCTCTCTTCCATCTCCACCTCTTCCTTGTCCTCTCTTCCATCTCCACCTCTTCCTTGTTCTCTCTTCCATCTCCACCTCTTCCTTGTTCTCTCTTCCATCTCCACCTCTTCCTTGTCCTCTCTTCCATCTCCACCTCTTCCTTGTTCTCTCTTCCATCTCCACCTCTTTCTTGTCCTCTCTTCCATCTCCACCTCTTCCTTGTTCTCTCTTCCATCTCCACCTCTTCCTTGTTCTCTCTTCCATCTCTACCTCTTCCTTGTTCTCTCTTCCATCTCCACCTCTTCCTTGTCCTCTCTTCCATCTCCACCTCTTCCTTATTCTCTCTTCCATCTCCACCTCTTCCTTGTTCTCTCTTCCATCTCCACCTCTTCCTTGTTCTCTCTTCCATCTCTACCTCTTCCTTGTTCTCTCTTCCATCTCCACCTCTTCCTTGTTCTCTCTTCCATCTCCACCTCTTCCCAAGGCTGCAGGTCCAGTGAAGCTGCTCTCTGGGTTTTCCTCTCCCCAGTGAAGCTGAGTTGCTTTTCTCTTCCCTGCAGCACAAAGCTGCCTTCAGGCTGCTCTGCAAGGAGAGTCCTTGGAGGCATCACAGAATGGCTTGGGTTGGAAAGGACCTGAGAGCTCATAGAGTGGCCTGATGGGAGAAGATGTTAAGATCATCAGGTCCAAACTTAAGCCAACACCTCCCTGCACACAACTGCCAGACCATGGCCCTAAGCTCTTCAGCCAAGCATCTTTTAAACCCCTCCAGGGATGAGGACTCCACCACTGCCCTGGGCAGCCTGGGCCTGTACCCAAATCCACAGCCCTGTAGAACTTTCTGTCTGAAGGCTGTTCCTCTGCATGTCCACCTTCAGTGCTCATCCATCTACAGCTCAGCACCTCTCAGCTGTCTTCCAGCTCCTCTGGCTTTAGGTATCTGCAGTGCAGAGTGGAGCCTGGTGCCTGAGTTTCCAACCCCACTCCTCCCCAGATCCAGCTGTGGACATGGTCAAGAGCCTTGGGGTCAGCTTCACTTGCTCAGAGGCAGTTGTCCTCCTTGGGATGGGATGAAGGGAAACGTCCTCAAGTTGCCCCAGAAAAGGTTTAGGTTGGACATGAGGAACAATTTCTTCCCCAAAAGGGTTGTCAAGGCCTGGTCCAGGCTGCCCAGGGCAGAGGTGGAGTCCCCATGCCTGGAGGGGTCTCAGAGCTGTGGAGATGTGGTGCTGAGAGCCATGGTTTGGTGGTGTCCTGGCAGTGCTGGGGTAAGGCTTGGACTGGATGATCTTAAAGGTCTCTTCCAACCTAAACAGCTCTGGGACTCTATGGTTTGCACTGTGGCTGAGGCAGACATCCCATCCCTTATCTTCTTCCTTTCCCACTGTTCCAGGACATCAAAACCTCTGTTTCTTTTCTCCTCCTGCCAGCTTGTGCTGCTTGCTCTTCTTCAGCAGCAGCTCCAAAGCTTTGTACTGCTTCAGCCAGCAGCTGGCCTCACCCTGGGGCTGGCTGGAAGGTCAGCTCTGAGCTGTGCAAGCTATAAATGCACTCAGAAGGGCCAAACATCACTGCAACTGGACACAGAGCCACTTTGGGGGACACTGCTCATGAGACCAGGTCTAGCCTGGCCCAGCTTGCACCTTGCTCCCTGAGTAGTTGTGGAGGGCTGAAAGCTATCAAAGAACACAACTCTGAGTAGAACTGCTCCCCATGTGTTGATCTGTTCCCCACCTGTCAATCTGCTCCTCACCTGTTGATCTGTTCCCCATGTGCTGATCTGCTCCTCACCTGTAGATCTGCTCCCCACATCTTGATTTGCTCCCCACTTGCTGATCTGCTCCCCTCATCTTGATTTGCTCCCCACTTGCTGATCTGCTCCCCAAGTGTTGATCAGTTCTCCTTATGTTGATCTGCTCTCCACCTGCTGATCTGCTCCCCACATGTTGATTTGATCCCCACATTTTGATCTGTTCCCCACATGTTGATCTGCTCCCCCACTTGCTGATCTGCTCCCCACATATTGATCTGCTCCCCACCTGCTGATCTGCTCTCCACTTGCTGAACTGCTCCCCACCTGTAGATCTGCTCCCCACATGTTGATCTGCTCCCCACTTGCTGATCTGCTCCCCACCTGTAGGTCTGCTCCCCACATCTTGATCTGCTCCCCAGTTGTTAATCTGCTTCCTGCATGTCAGTCTGCTCCCCACACCTGTTGATCTGCTCCACAGATGTAAATCTGCTCCTCACCTGTCAATCTGCTCTCCATGGTTTGATCTTCTCCCCACCTGTTCATCTGCTCCCCACATCTTGATCTGCTTCCCATGTGTTGATCTGCTCTCTGTGGATTGATCTGCTCCCCACCTGTAGGTTTGCTCCCCAAGTGTTGATGTGCTCCCCACCTGTAGATCTGCTCCCCACATCTTGATCTGCTCCCCACCTGTTGATCTGCTCCCCATGGTTTGAACTGCTCCCCACCTGTAGGTCTGCTCCCCAAGTGTTGATCTGCTCCCCACCTGTAGGTCTGCTCCCCACTTGCTGATCTGCTCTCCACTTGCTGATCTGCTCCCCACCTGTAGGTCTGCTCCCCACATCTTGATCTGCTCCCCAGTTGTTAATCTGCTTCCTGCATGTCAGTCTGCTCCCCACACCTGTTGATCTGCTCCACAGATGTAAATCTGCTCCTCACCTGTCAATCTGCTCTCCATGGTTTGATCTTCTCCCCACCTGTTGATCTGCTCCCCACATCTTGATCTGCTTCCCATGTGTTGATCTGCTCCCTGTGGTTTGATCTGCTCCCCACTTGTTGATCTGCTCCCCACCTGTTGATCTGTTCCCTGTGGTTTGAACTGCTCCCCAAGTGTTGAACTGCTCCCCACCTGTAGGTCTGCTCCCCACCTGTAGATCTGTTCCCCACCTGCTGACCTGCTGCCCACCTCTCCCTCTACCCTAGGCTGCTGCGTGCTGCTCTCCTGCCCCTCAAGCACATCTATGGCATCAAGATGCAGGTGAGGGGCTCTGAGCAGCTGGACATCAAGGAGCCCTATGTGATAGTCTGCAACCACCAAGCTTCCCTTGACCTCCTGGGTATGTGCAAGGGATTGAGGGGGGAGGGAGGAGGGGTTCATCACTGCATGGGCAGCCTTTGGGGTGCTGCAAGGAACCAGTTTGCCAGGCACTGGGCCAGGCTGCCCAGGGAGGTGGTGGAGGCACCATCCCAGGAGGTGTTTGGAAGCAGTGGAGATGTGGTGCTTGGGGATATGGCTCAGTGGTGGACTTGGCAGAGTACAGTTAATGGTTGGGCTTTGGTGTGCTGATTGCTGAGAGCTCCCCAGGAGCCAGCAGTGCCCTCCTGCAGCCCCCAAGGCAGCTGTGTGCTGGGCTGCAGCCAGAGCAGTGTGGGCAGCAGGGCAGGAGAGGGGATTCTGCCCCTGGGCTCTGCTCTGCTCAGACCTCACCTCCAATCCTGCCTCTGGTTCTGCTGTCCCCAGCAGGAGGAGGGCACAGAGCTGCTGGAGTGAGGCCAGAGGAGGCCACAAAGATGAGCCAAGGGCTGGAGCAGCTCTGCTGTGAGCACAGGCTGAGGGAGCTGGGGGGGTGCAGCCTGGAGAGGAGAAGGCTCCAGGAGGACCTCAGAGCTGCTGCCAGTGCTTGGAGGGATCCTGCAGGAAGGCTGCAGAGAGACTTTTGCTGAGGGTGTCTGGGGACAGGAGAAGGGAGAATGGTTTGGAGCTGAGGCAGAGCAGGCTGAGAGTGGAGCTGAGGAAGAAGCTCTGCAGGGTGAGGCTGGTGAGACTCTGGCACAGTTTGCCCAGGGAGGCTGTGGCTGCCTCCTCCCTGGAGGTGTCCAAGGCCAATTTGGATGAGGCCTTGGGCAAACCAAGTCTAGCTGGGAGGTGTCCCTGTCCATGGTGGGGGGCTTGGAGGAGATGATCTCTCAGGTCTCTTCCAGCCTAAGCAGCTCTGTGGTTCTCTGATGCTTCTGTGGCTCACTGACCTTGAAGGTCTTTTCCAACCTAAATGATTCTGATTCCAAGGGTGGACCAAGCTCACCCTGGGCACCCCAGCAAGGCCAGCACCAGGGTTTGTAGAGGGCAGCACAGCAGGCACAGGGCAGAAGAGGTGGTGGGGCAGGAGCCGTGGATGTGCTGCAGCCTGCGCGGGGGGGGGGCAGTGGAAGGCAACGTCAGGCGCTGCAGGGACAGATCCTTTCCCCTGCCCTCCCCCCCCCAGGCATGGTGGAGGTGATCCCCGAGCGCTGCGTGCCCATCGCCAAGAAGGAGCTGCTGTACCTGGGCACGGTGGGCTGGGCTTGCTGGCTCAGCGGCATCATCTTCATCGACCGCCGGAGGAAGGCAGATGCCATCGAGGTCATCTCCCGGACGGCCAGGACCATGCTGCGGGACAACGTGAGGAGGGGCTGGCAGCGGGGGGTGGGGGGAGCTGGGGAGCCAGGGCGGGGGCCGCGGGGGGCTCTGAGGGGGCTCCATGCTCACATCTCTCCCGTGCAGCTCCGGGTCTTGATTTTCCCCGAAGGCACCAGGAGCCAGAGCAGCTCCCTGCTGCCCTTCAAGCGCGGCGCCTTCCACCTGGCCGTGCAGGCTCAGGTGAGACCAGCACCTCCTGCCTGCTCCTCCTGCCTCCTGCCTGCTCCTCCTGCCTCCTGCCTGCTCCTCCTGCCGCCTCCTGCCTGCTCCTCCTGCCGCCTCCTGCCTGCTCCTCCTGCCGCCTCCTGCCTGCTCCTCCTGCCGCCTGCCTGCTCCTCCTGCCTGCTCCTCCTGCCTCCTACCTGCTCCTCCTGCCGCCTCCTGCCTGCTCCTCCTGTCACCTCCTGCCTCCTGCCTGCTCCTCCTGCCTGCTCCTCCTGCCTGCTCCTCCTGCCGCCTCCTGCCTCCTTCTCCAGCCTCTTCCTCTACCCTCCTCTTCCTGCCTCCTCCTCCAGCCCCTCCTGCCGCCTCCTGCCTCCTCCTCCAGCCTCTTCCTGCCTCCTGCCTCCTCCAGCCTCCTCCTCTACCCTCCTCCTCCAGCCTCCTCCTGCCTCCTTCTCCAGCCTTCTCCTCTATCCTCCTCCTCCAGCCTTGTCCTCCAGTCTTCTCCTCTATCCTTCTTCTCCTCCATCTTCCTCCTCCTCTTCCATCCTCCTCCTACATCTATCTCCTCCTCCTACATCCTCCTCCTTCTCCATCTTACTCCTCCATCCTCCATCCTCTTCCTCCATGCTCAAATATCCTCCCCTTCCGCCCCTCTTCTCCATCCTTCTCCTCCATCCTTCTCCTCCTCCACTTGTCCTGGATGGAGTGGGGTGGGCCTGCACTCTGGGACAATGGGATGGGGGACATGAGGGTTTCTCAGGGCTTGCAGTCCCCAGGGATAGGCATCCTGCTTGTGCAGGCTCCAGGGAGGAGATGAGGACCTGCTGAAGCCTGGGGTCCTACCTTGGAGGGGGGGGGTCTGTATGGAGGGCACTCCTGACCCCACACCTCCTGCAGGTTCCCATTTTCCCTATGGTCATCTCCCCATACTGGGAATTCTTCAGCTCAAAGGAGAAGAGATTCACCTCTGGTGAGTGATGGAGGAGAAACCTCTTAGGGCTGGGGGTGGGCAGGAGGCACATGGGGCTCGGAGGTCTCCTTGTGGGATGCTTGAGGCTGGGAGAGGCTTGAGATGGGCAGAGCTGGCTCCTGGTGGGTGTGTCTGACAGCATCCCTGGCCTTTCCCTTCCCTCCTCAGGGACATGCAGCATCCAGATCCTCCCCAGGGTAGAAACCCAGGGCCTGACCCCAGCGGATGTGCCCCAGCTGACAGAGGCTGTGCGCCAGGCCATGGCTGATGTCCTCGCCCAGATGTCCGCAGGGCACCAGCACTCCGCTGCAGCTGGCACTGCCAGGGGCACAGGCAGCCTGCAGTGCCAGGAGGGCACGACCCGGACCAGCAATTAGGACCCAGGCTGTCAGGAATGCGAGGGAGGGGACCCAGCCGGAGGCTGAGCCCTGCTGTCCCCTTGTGCCCCGCGGATGTGCTCCTCGGACCTGCCCCTGCGCTGCTCCGCCTGGCCGGGACCAGAAACTGCTCTGGTGTGAGGCTGCTGGAGGCCTGGAGCAGGCTGCCCAGGGAGGTTGTGGAGCCTCCTCTGCAGAGATTCCGACCCCCACCTGGCCATTGTGATCCTGGGCAAGCTGCTGGGGGGTGCCCTGCTGGAGCAGGGGCGTTGGACTGGGTGACCTGCAGAGGTCCCTTCCCACCCTCACCCTCTGTGTGACTCTGTAACAGTGCCCTGGTGCAAGGGGAAGCAGAGCACTGCAGGGCTGCACTGGGGCACCCCTGATGGTCTGACTCACTGTGGGGTTCCCTCATGGGCTTGCTGGGTTGCATCTTCCAGAGGCTCCTGAGATGCAGGCAGCCCTGGGGAGGGGTCCAGAGTGCAGTGTGTGGCGTGGGGAGGGGGCAGGAGGTCCAGGGGATGTTGCCATGTGGGCAGAGCATCTTTGATGGTGAACTGTGAGACAAGGGTGGGAGATTAAACGGCCCACAGCTGGTGGTGTGTGCAGGATGTCCTGTCTGTGCTGAGGGTGCTGAGGGGAGGGTGGCAAGGGGGCTCCATCTGCTTCCCTGGGGCCCCTCCATCACTGCACCAGGAGCATCCCTATGGACACTGCAGCTTCTCCATGGGATGTGCAGCTGGGTGGTGGGAGAAGCATGGTGTAGGGTGAGGGTTGCAGTGGGGTGGGCTGGGTCTGCCCCTGAGAGCAGCCCTGTGGAGAAGGGCCTGGGGGTCCTGGGTCAGGGGAAAGCTGGAGATGAGCTGGCACTGAGTGCTGCCAGCCTTGCTCTGAGCTGATCTCCAGCAGTGTGGGCAGCAGGGGCAGGGAGGGGATTCTGCCCCTCTGCTCTGCTCTGCTTTCTGCCTCTCTGCTCTGCTGAGACCTCCCTGCAGTGCTGGGGCAGCTCTGGAGTGCCCAGCACAGCACCTGCAGGGAGCTGCTGCAGCAGGGCCAGAGGAGGCCACAGCAGTGCTGGCAGGGCTGGCAGGGCTCTGCTGTGAGGCCAGGCTGGGAGAGTTGGGCTTGGGCAGGCTGGAGGAGAGAAGGTTCCAGAAAGACCTTGTGGTGGCCTTGGAGTGCTGGAAGGGCCCAGCAGAGAGCTGGGCACAGAGTTGTGAGCAGGAGCTGCTGGGCCAGGCCAAGGGGGGATGGTTGGAAGGTGAGAGAGGAGCTTGAGAGTGGAGAGAAGGGAGAAATGTTTGGCAGTGAGGGTGGGGAGAGCCTGTGCCAGGCTGCCCAGAGAGCTGGGAGCTGCCCATGGCTGGCAGCAGTGCAGGGGAGGCTGTGTGGGGCTGTGAGCATCCTGCTCTGGGTGGGGATGTCCCTGCTGGCTGCAGGGGGTTGGAGTGGATGACCTTGAAAGGTCCCTTCCAACTCAACCTGTGCTGTCATTCCATGCCTCTCTGGAGCTTGTCCTCTTTCCTGTGGGCTCTCAGGTGGCCACAGCTGCTGTCCCCATGCCTGCCCTGCTGGAGACCATCCTGTGCTCATGCCCCTTGCCTTCAGAAGCAGCCCCACATGGTGTTGGTGTGCAGAAGTGTCTGGTCTCCACCAAGCCCACGAAGGGAGCATGGCCCTGAGCTCCTCCTGCTGCCCCAGGGTGTGGGCATGGTTCAGTTCTGCCAAAGGCACCCTGAGCTTCAATGTGAGAGCAGCCTGGGGCCACCAGCACCCCAAGGCCTTCAGGGCACAGGTCAGGATGTGCTGGGGGCCATGAGGAGCATGGATGCAGGGTCAGGAGGGGCTTTGCCTCTGAGATCAGTGCCTATAGGGGAAGTATTGCCCAGAGGATTTGCCATCTGCTGGGGACTTGGGAGCAGGAGCCCAAGTGCCTTGTGCCCAGCCCCTCCTGAGCAGGCACCACTGAGCCCATGTGGTGCTGCTGCTTCTCCTGCCTGGCTGCCCATGCCACCAATGTTCCCTCTGGGGGGGGTTCAGCTCTTTATTCAGCACAGCAAAGAGAAGATGCAGCCCCTCTGGGCCACCACTGAGCAGAGCTGAGCTTCTGACACCAGCTGAGTTCTGGTCAGCAGTGGTGGGCAAGAGCCTGACCAAAAGAAGCTTTCTTGCAAGAGAAACATTTTGCTGCTTCCACTTCCCTTAGCCCACTTGAATATGTCTCCATTTTCCAGCCTGGTTGAGTGGGCACAGGGCTGCACCCAGGGCACCCCTGAGCACCCTCTCCATGCCCAGCCCTCAGGCCTCCACTCATCTCCCAAGCCTTGCTGCCAGCCCAGGCTCTGCTCACCTGCTCTCACCTCTCTCCAAGGGGCTGCAGTGGCATTAGCTCAGAGCAGGACTCTGTGGAGGGCTCAGAGTCTTCATCTCAACCACATTGCTCAGGCTGGGTCAGGTGGAGGAGACTCAACCCAGGACTCTGTGGAGGGCTCAGAGTCTTCATCTCAACCACACTGCTGAGGCTGGGTCAGGTGGAGGAGACTCAAACCAGGACTCTGTGGAGGGCTCAGAGTCTTCATCTCAACCACATTGCTCAGGCTGGGTCAGGTGAAGGGGAGCAGGGGATGGGAAGAGGCTGCCAGCCCTGGGGATGGGTGCCTGGAGGGTATGACAGGGCTGTGGGAGGCACAGGAGGCAGCTGCAGTTTTCCTTCACTTCGATGTTGGAGGCTTTGAAAACAGGAAGACAGCACAGAAAGAATCATGGAAGGGACCCCCAGAGCTCATCCAGGCCAACCCCCTGCCCTCAGCAGGGACATCCCCACCCAGGGCAGGATGCTCACAGCCCCACACAGCCTCCCCTGCACTGCTGCCAGCCATGGGCAGCTCCCAGCTCTCTGGGCAGCCTGGCACAGGCTCTCCCCACCCTCACTGCCAAACATTTCTCCCTTCTCTCCACTCTCAAGCTCCTCTCTCACCTTCCAACCATCCCCCCTTGGCCTGGCCCAGCAGCTCCTGCTCACAACTCTGTCCCCAGCTCTCTGCTAGGTCCCTTGAAGCACTCCAAGGCCACCAGAAGGTCTTTCTGGAACCTTCTCTCCTCTAGCCTGCCCAAGCCCAAAGAGGTTCTGAAACCAGGACCAGTGGCACCTTGCCCTACCCTGCCCAAGAAATGCCTCCCCTGCCTCTGACTGCCTCCTGGAGCCCATCTCCACCAGCAGCTCCTTGGCTCTGATGGGCCAGGAAAGCTCAAGACCACCAGGGCCAAGCTGGACTGCCCTTGGAGCAGCCTTGAGCACGGTGTGATGAGAGCCCAGGGCCAGCAGTCTCAAACCCACAACCTTGCCCCAGGAACAAAGGCAGGGCTGGCAGTGCCCACACATGGGCACAGGCTCTGGGCACCCTGCAGCAGCCACAGGCAGTAGCCAGCCTGGCCAAGCACAGGAGATGCTCTGCTGTGGCTGCAGCCCAGGGGAGAGCCCAGTGGCAACCTCCCACCTGCTCTGCTCACCTGCACCACCAGCAGCCTGGTGTCGGTGTCCACCTGCTCCTGGCTGAGCACCGCGGGCACCTGTGTGCCACAGAGCTTCCCGGAGGGCAAGGTCCTGGCAGTCACCGTGACAATGGCCTGCCCTGCAGGGACAGACAGGGAGGTCACTGTCACACTGCCTCCGGGGCTGGCTTCGGCTCAGGGGTGTCCTGGGGGGCTGGGGAAGGGAGGGAGGAAGAGAGGGAGGGAGGAAAGGAGGGAGGGAAGAAATGAGGGAGAAAAAGAGGGATGGAGGGAAGAAAGGAGGGAGGAAGGGAGGAAGGAAGAGATGGAGGAAGAGAGGGAGGGAGGAAAGGCGGGAGGAAGGGAGGGAGGAAGAGAGGGAGGGAGGAAAGGAGGGAGGAAGAGAGGGATGAAAGGAGGGAGAGAGGAAAGGAGGGAGAGAAAGAGGGAGGGAGGGAGAGAAGAAAGGAGGGAGGAAGGGAGGAAGAGATGGAGGGAGGAAAAGAGGGAGGAAGGGAGGGAGGAAAAGAGGGAGGGAGGAAGAGACGGAAGAAGAGAAGGAGGAAGGGAGGGAGGGAGGGAGGGAGGAAGGGAAGAAAGGAGGGAGGGAGGAAGAGAGGGATGAAAGGAGGGAGGGGGAAAGGAGGGAGAAAAAGAGGCAGGGAGGGAAGAGAGGGAAGAAAAAGAAAGGAGGGAGGAAGGGAGGGAGGAAGGAGGGGATGGGCAATGGGTGTGATGGGCCCGAGATTAGAGGGAAGAGGCTGGAGAGCAGGGAAGGGAAAAGGGAAAGAGGGGAGAAGTGGCTGGGAAAGGGAGGAGGGATCAGGAAAGCAGCGAGGAGGAGGAGGAGGTTTGTGAGGGCTGCCACCGCTGCCCGCCGCTGCCCCTCCACAGCCCCTTCCTGTGCCCTCTGTACCCAGGCTGGTGGCTCGCAGGCTCCAGCGGAAGGTCCTGGGTCCCTCCGGGCAGACGCAGCCTCTGGAGGACCTGCTTGTGCCTGCCAGCATCTCCAGCTCCACGGGTGCCACCAGTGTCACCTGGACCTGCCAGGCCACCACCACAGCTCCATCAGCCCCTGCCAGCCCCTGCCAGCCCCAGGGCCCCCTCCCCAGCCCCACTCACCCGCAGGCACTGCTGCAGGGAGCTGAAGACGGTGGCCACCAGGGTGAAGGCTTCCTGGTGCACCACGGAGTGGGGCAGTGCCAGCTCCACGAAGAAGGGCTTGAAGGCTGCCAGGGTGGTGGCAGGAGCCAGCCCCAAGCCCAGTGCAGACGTGCAGAGCATGCCAGCTTCCCAGGTGGTGATGGTGTCGGGCACTGTCACTGCCAGCTCCGCGGAGCCACTCTCCCTGCAGGGCAGTAAAGATGGCACAGACCTTGCAGGGTGGGTGGGATGGGCACAGCCAATGCCCTGCCTCTAGGTCCTGGGGGCCATTGGTGGCCATCACACCCTTGGAGCTGGGCAGAGCTGCCAGCACTGCTCTCATCCCTCATGGCATCCACTGCCTACAGAGCAGAGTGCCTCAGTCTCTCTTGGGTTGGATGCTGCGGTCCAAGGGAAGGGGCTGGACATGGCTTGGGGTCACTGCTGGGTACATGGACAGCTGCCTGGAGCTCTGGGCATGGCACCCAGAGGGGAGGCTGATGAAACAAGAGCAGCCCCTTGGCTTGAGGCCTGCTGGAGCTCCTGACTCACCCCACAGGGACCAGCTCCCACAGCCACGTCCTCAACCAATTGCTCTGCATCCCTGTGTCCTGCAGGACCCCTGCTTGCTCAATGTCCTCCAGGTTCTCTCCTGCAGACAGAGGAGCCCCTTAAATGTGCTGCAGGAAGGATGGAAACAGGCAGCATGTCCCCTCCTGTCCTTCTGCAGCCAGCATGGAGGCAGCTGCAGACCCTCTCCACTTGCCTTTGGTGAAGAGAGAGCTTTCAAATGTCTGGTACCAACCCTTGGAGGCACAACCCAGGTGGGTGTTGGTGATGATTTTCAAACGTGAATCCTGAAACATGACCCAGAACAGAGTCAGGGAACCTCTGCTCTCCTCACACCCCACCTGCAGTCCTGGGTGCAGTTCTGCAGCCCCCAGCACAAGCAGGACATGGAAGTGTTGGAGCCAGTGCAGAGGAGGCCACCAAGATGCTGAGAGGGCTGCAGCAGCTCTGCTCTGAGCACAGGCTGAGAGAGTTGGGGCTGTGCAGCCTGCAGAGGAGAAGGCTTCCAGGAGAGCTTGGAGTGGCCTTGCAGGATCTGAAGGGGGCTGCAGGAGAGCTGGGGAGGGACTATTGAGAAGGTGTGGGAATGGCAGGAGGAGGAGGAATGGGTTTGGAGTGGCAGAGGGGAGACTGAAAGTGGATGTTAGGAAAGGGTTCTTTGCAGTGAGAGTGGTGAGAGAGTGGCACAGGTTGAGGGTGGTGAGAGACTGGCACAGGTTGCCCAGGGAGGTTGTGGCTGCTCCCTCCCTGAAGGTGTACAAGGCCAGGTTGGATGAGGCCTTGGGCAGCCTGTTCTAGCAGGAGGTGTCCCTGCCTATGGCAGGAGGGTTGGAACTGGATGAGCTTTGAGCTCCCTTCCAACCTAAACCATTCTATGGTTCTATGACAGCTCCATAAGAGCTCCAGGCTTGGGCAGAGTGGCTGGAAACTGCCTGCAGGAGGATCACCTGGTTGGGGGTTGGTCAACAGTAGCTGAAGATGAGCCAAAGTTTGCCCAGGTGGCCAAGAAGAGCACCAGCAGCCTGGCCTGGATCAGCAATGCTGTGGCCAGCAGGAGCAGGGCACTGATTGTGTCCCTGTGCTGGGCACTGGGGAGGTTGCACCTTGAATCCTGGCGTCAGTTTTGGGCCTGTCACTCGCAGAAGGACATTGAGAGGTTGGAGCAGAGCCAGAGAAGGGCAAGAAAGATGGGGAAGGGTCAGGAGAAGAGGGCTGGGGAGGAGCAGTGAGGGAGCTGGGGGGGTGCAGCCTGGAGAAGAGGAGGCTGAGGGAGACCTCATTGCTCTCTGCAGCTCCCTGAGAGGAGGCTGCAGCCAGGTGGGGTTGGGCTCTTCCAGGGAACAAGTGATAGGATGAGGGGGAGCAGCCTCAAGTTGCCCCAGGGGAGGTTTAGGTTGGAGATGAGGAAAAATGTCTTTGCTGCAGGAGTGGTGAGGGCTTGGCACAGGCTGCCCAGGGAGTGCCCATGGCTGGAGCTGTGCCCAAAACCTGTGGCCATGGCACTGGGTGTTGAGTGGCCATGGTGGGCTTGGGTTGAGGGTTGGGACCCAATGACCAGCCTGAATGACTCTATCATTCTAAGAACGTTGCCCATGGGCTGGCTGAGAGTTTGGGTGAGCCTGGGAGGAAGAGGAGTGTGAGGGAGGATTGGAGGGCTCCTACCTTGAGCAGGGTGGCAGAGCCTGGCACCTCTGCAGACCTGGGCACCAGGTTGTGGAGGCAACGTTTCCAGCTGTCTTTGCCTGGCACTTCAAAGCAGCTGGTGGATGGCAGAGATACAATGGGTTCCCAAAACCCACTCTGTGGGCAGAGGGGGAGGTCATTCTCTCCTGCTGCAAACGGGTGGGTGTCTGGGTAGAACCTGGGGATTGTGGCATAGACCTAAAAAAAGGCAGGGAGGTTGGCACAGAAACACAGGGAATGCTCCTGGCACAGCTCCAGCCTCAGAGAATCAGAGAATCAGGCAGGTTGGCAGAGAGCTCCAAGCTCAGCCAGCCCAACCTAGCACCCAGCCCTGCCCAACCAACCAGACCATGGCACTAAGTGCCCCAGCCAGGCTTGGCTGCAACATCTCCAGCCACAGCCACTCCACCACCTCCCTGGGCAGCCCATTCCAGTGCCAATCACTCTCTCTGACAACAACTTCCTAACAACATCCAGCCTATACTTTCCCTGGCAAAACTTGAGGCTGTGTCCCCTTGTTCTGGCCCTGGCTGCCTGGCAGCAGAGCCCAACCCCAGCTGGCTGCAGCCTCCCTGCAGGCAGCTGCAGGCAGCAATCAGCTCTGCCCTGAGCCTCCTCTGCTGCAGGCTGCACCCCCCCAGCTCCCTCAGCCTCTCCTCACAGGGCTGTGCTCCAGGCCTCTCCCCAGCTGCTTTGGCCCCTGGCATTGCTCCTCCCAGGGCATCTCACTGATGCTGCCCTGCTGCCAGCCTCTCCCCTGGGACTCATCTCTGCTTCATCTCTCCTCTCTAGGAGCAGGGGATGCTTCCCACCACCTTCCCCCTCTTTTGGGGATTCCTCCACCCCAGGAGCTCTGCATGGAGCTCTTCAGCTGGAGGCTGATAGGCAGCTCCAGGCAGAAGAAAAACCTCAGAGCTGGATCACAGGAAAGGAGAGGAGATGGATGGTGAGAGACTGGAACAGGGAGGTCATGGATGTCCCCTCCCTGGAGGTGTTCAAGGCCAGGTTGGGTGAAGCCTTGGAGTCACCAGGGGTCAGTGGTGCAGCAGGGAGGCTGGTTTAGGCTGTAGAATGGTTTAGGTTGGAAGGGACCTCAGGGGTCATCCAGTCCCATAGGCAGAGACACTTCCCACTAGAGGTGACACCTCCCATTAGAGGCAGAGCATCTCCCCAGCAAAGCCCCAGGGGCCATGGGGGTGGCAGTGGCTCCCTGGAGGCTCCTGGACAGCCACCAACTCCCCAAGCTCCCTCCTGGCCTCCTCTAAACGGGTGGCAGTGCAAAGAAACTGCTGTCCCCATGCCCCAGTGCAGCCCTGCCCAGGACCAGCCCAGCACTGAGGCTGCTTCAGACTCACCAAGTCAGGGTTGAGCTTGGCCTTGGAACCAGAGGGCTGAGTGCGTTGGTCCAGGCTGTAGATGGCACAGAGTGAGCCTGGGGCAGCCTGCAGCTTCAGGTGGAGCTGTGAGCCCACCACAGCCCTCTGCTCTGAGAAGGAGAGGTTCACCTGGAGAGGGAGGAAGCTTCTGGGTTAGGGGAGAGGGAGCTGGTCCCCAGGAAGCATCCCTGTGCCACAGCCTGGCCCCAAACGCCAGCAGAGGATGGGGAGTGAGGACTGTGGCTAAAGGCAGCAGGTGGTTTGCAGCAGCAACAGGAAGGGGGGGGGGGGGAAGGAGAAGCCTCCCTGAAAGGAGAGTTTGGGGGTGAGGGGAAAGCCTGCTGATGAGTGAGGCCTGCAGCTCCCCACCAAGCCCAGCAGCAGCTCCCCTGGCTCTGGCAGCCTCTGCTCACCTGGCTGGGGAAGCACTTGGTCACGTTGAACTTGGTGCTGTCAGCCACCATCTCACCATGGGGCAGCACCATGTAGCCAAGCACCCTGAACCTGGGTGCCAGCTGCAGGCTGATGGGCAGCTCCAGGGAGAAGGAGCCTCTCAGCCCTGGAGCACAGGAAAGGAGAGGTGAGAGATGCTGAGAGACTGGAACAGGGAGGCTGTGGACGTGCCCTCCCTGGAGGTGTTCAAGGCCAGGCTGGAGGAGGCTTGAAGCAGCCTGGACTGGTGGGAGGCAGAGGATGAGCTCTGAGGTCCCTTCCAACCCAATCCATTCTGTGAGTCTCTGAAGCTAGGAGGACCAGGCCTGGAGAGCAGAGCCCTGCACAGCCCATGCATGCCTCAACACCTACCAGGCTCTGCAGTCAGCTCTTTCCTGAGGACAGTGACAATGGCCCCTTTGGCCAGGACCTGCAGGGGAGGTGGGAACAAGCAAGGTGATGCTGAGCAGGGAAGGGGCACAAGCAGTTGAGGGGGAACCACGAGGGGAGGCTCAGGAAGAGACCACTACAGCCAGATCCTGCAGGAGGGATGGAAATGGTGCCCCAAGCCCTGCCAGCTCCAGAATCCTCCCCTGAGACCTGAACCCAGTTCCCAGGGCTGGCTGGCAGTGGTTGCTGCTCCAGGGGAAGGCTGAAGCCCACACCCTGGGCAGCCTCCTTCTCCTCCCCTGAAGCCTTCCATCTCTCCCCAGGTGAGGGCTCACCAGGAAGACCACATCCAAGCTGTGCAGCTCCATCCCCACAGCCTCCTGCTCCAACAGGTAGTCCACCTCCAGCTGCAGGGGCTGGCCACAAGGCAGCTCCTTTGCCACCCTGTGGATCCTCAGGAAGCTTCTTCCACCCGAGGAGGTGGGGTAGAGGTGGTGAACCACACTTTGGTAGTAGGACTGGCCCAGGATTTCAGGCTCTGCAGCTGGAGGATCATCCTTGAATGCACCCTGAGGGCAACAGCCAGGATCAGAAGGAGGGAGGGATGCAAACCCACCCTGCAGCTGTGCCAGCCCTGCAGGAACATGCCAAGAAACACAGGATCCCAGGACCACAGGATCCCAGGATCTCAGCATGTCAGGGGCTGGAAGGGAGCTCCAAAGCTCAGCCAGTCCAAGCCCTCTGCCAGAGCAGCATCACCTGGAGCAGGTCACACAGAACACATCCAGGCAGGGTTTGGATATCTGCAGAGAGGGAGACTCCACAGCCCCCCTGGGCAGCCTGTGCCAGGCTCTGCCACCCTCACAGGGGGAAAATTCCTCCTCATGTTTCCATGGCACTTCTCTGCCTCAGCTTCCACCACTGCCCCTTGTGCTGGCACTGGCATCCCCCAGCAGAGCCTGGCTCCAGCTCCTGCCACTCACCTGCACATCTTTATCAACACTGCTGAGGTCACCTCTCAGCCTCCTCCTCTCCCAGCTCCCAGCCCCAGCTCCCTCAGGCTCTGCTCCTAACAGAGCTGTTCCATTCCCTTCAGCACCTCTGTGGCTCTGTGCTGGACTCTCTCCAGCAGTTCTATGTCCCTCCTGAACTGGGGGGGCCCCAGAACTGCACACAGGACTCCAGATGCAGCCTCACCAGAGCAGAGCAGAGCAGAGAGGTAGGAGAACCTCTCTCGGCCTGCTAACCACAGCCCTTCTAACCCACTCCAGACTGGCATTGCCCCTCCTGGCCCCCAGAGCACACTGCTGGCTCTTAGTCACCCTCCCACCCACCAGGACCCCCAAATCCTTTTCCCTTTCACTGCTCTCCAACAGGCCACTCCCCAACCTCTCCTGCTCCCTGGGGCTGTTCTTTCCCAGGTGCCAGACTCTGCCCTTGCCCTTGCTGAATTCCATTCCATTTCTCCCTGCCCAGCCCTCAGCCTGTCCCAGTCTGGCTGGATGCCAGCACAGCCTTCTGCTGTGGCAACCACTGCACCCAGCTTGGTGCCATCAGCAACCTTGCTGCCAGTGCCCTCTGTGCCCTCATCCAGGTCATTGATGAATACACTGAAGAGAACTGGTGCCAGTGTGGCACCCCACTAGTCACAGGCCTCCAAATGGACTCCATCCCATGGACCACAACTCTCTTGACTTAAACACAACCCAGCTGTGCCCAGCCCCCAAGGGGAGAGCTGAGTGCCAGCACAGGGCACTCAAAGGGGATGGCAAGAGGAGGAGGCATGGCCAAGCAGCAGCTGTTAGGGACTGGGGAAGCAGCAGCCCACCAGGATCTGCTGCTGTGCCCAGATGGTGAAGGCAGAAAGAGTCCTGGGACTGGGCAGTGGAGTGTGGATGCAGCAAGGCAGGGAGGAGGAGCTGGAGGAAGGACCTGCAGAGTGCCCCATAGCTGAGAGTGTGCAGCAGGAGCAGGAAGGCTCTTCAGGGCCTGCTGGGCAACCAAGGATCAAAGAGGGCTACAAGCCAGGTGGAGCTTTCAGCCAAAGGACCAGAGAGGGTCAAGAGGATGAGGCCGTGCAGGAAAGCCTCTGGCACCTCTGCTGCACGCAGGGTGCCTGGGGGGTGTGGGCCATGGCTCACTCACATGCAGGGTGATCTTGTCACTCCAGCCAGAGGTGTCCAGCTGCACAGAGGCTCTCCCCAACTCATCTGTGAGCAGGCTTTGCATCCCCAGCACTCCTGTCACGTTGTTGATCACAAGGAAGAACTCCTGCCCCCTTAGCACTGAGCCTTTGGGTCCCTTCAGCATCATCTGCAGCAGGAAGGAGATGCCCTGGGCTGGGCTGCAGCCATGGGGCAGAGGGCAGGGGTGGGAGAGCAGAGCTGGAGCCCAGCTAGAGCAAGGTTGGGTGCAGCAGGGCACCACCACCAGCCCTTCCCCCGCACCCCTTTACCGTGGCTGTGTAGGGAACCCCAGGCTTGTAGAACTCAGAGCTCTGGAAGCTGATTGTGGCTGTTTCCTTCACGATCTTGCAGGTTTGGATGGCTGTGTGCTGCAGCCCTGTGGAGAGGAGAGAGCAGGGAGGAAGGAGAGACAGCAGGGAGAGGAGAGAGAGAGAGAGGAGAGAGAGCAGGGAGAGGAGAGCGACGGCAGAGAGCACAGAGAAGAGAGAGCAGAGAGGAGAGGGAGCAGAGAGGGAACAGAGAGAGCAGAGAGAGAGCAGAGAGAGGAGAGTGAGCAGAGGGTGCAGAGAGAGAGTGGAGAGGGAGCAGAGAGAGTGTGGAGAGGGAGCAGACAGAGAGTGGAGAGGGAGCGGAGAGGGAGCAGGGAGGGAGTGGAGAGGGAGCAGAGAGAGTGTGGAGAGGGAGCAGAGAGGGAGTGGAGAGGGAGCAGACAGAGAGTGGAGAGGGAGCAGAGAGGGAGCAGAGAGGGAGCAGGGAGAGAGTGGAGAGTGAGCAGAGAGAGTGAGCAGAGAGAGCAGAGTGTGGAGAGGGAGCAGAGAGGGAGCAGAGAGAGCAGAGAGGGAGCAGATTGAGAGTGGAGAGTGAGCAGAGAGAGCAGAGTGTGGAGAGGGAGCAGAGAGAGAGTGGAGAGAGCAGAGAGAGTATGGAGAGGGAGCAGAGAGAGAGTGGAGAGAGCAGATAGAGTATGGAGAGGGAGCAGAGAGGGAGCAGAGAGAGCAGAGAGGGAGCAGAGAGAGTGGAGAGTGAGCAGAGAGAGCAGAGTGTGGAGAGGGAGCAGAGAGAGAGTGGAGAGAGCAGAGAGAGTGTGGAGAGTGAGCAGAGAGGGAGCAGAGAGGCTCTCAGCTGCTGTCCTGGTGATGCCCTGCAGCCAAGGTGGGTCAGAGACTCAAACACACAGCGCTAGAGCTGGCAGGCTGCAGAGCTGGGCAGAGATAACCTCAGGAAGTTCACCAAGGACAGGTCCTGCCCCTGAGGAGGAAGAGCTCTGAGGAGAGGAGTCTGAAGTGATGGTGGGCAACAAGTTCCTCATGAGCCAGCAACGACCCTCATGGCTGAGAAGGCCAATGGGCTGCTGGGGTCCATGGGGAAGAATGTGGCCAACAGGTCGAGGAGTTTGTCCTCCCCCTCTACTCTGCCCTAGGGAGGACACATCTGGAGTCCTGGGTCCAGCTCTGGGCTCCCCAGTCCCAGAGAGACAGGGAACTGCTGCAGAGAGTCCAGTGGAGGCTGCAAAGGTGCTGAGGGGCCTGGAGCAGCTCTGAGAGGAGCAAAGGCTGAGCCCTGGGGCTGAGAGCCTGCAGAAGAGCAGCCCCAGAGGGCAGCTGAGCAGTGCTCAGCAAGAGCTAAAGCCTGGGGGCAAGAGGCTGGGGCCAGACTCCTGTCAGCACAAGAGCAGTGGGCACCAAGTGGGACTCAGGAGGCTCCACTTGAAGAAGAGGACAAACTTATCTG
Source organism: Pogoniulus pusillus (assembly GCF_015220805.1). NCBI lineage: Eukaryota > Metazoa > Chordata > Aves > Piciformes > Lybiidae > Pogoniulus > Pogoniulus pusillus. Next base: position 5,735,676 of record NC_087303.1, on the reverse strand, counting down.
GTGCTGGAGGCCTGGAGCAGGCTGCCCAGGGAGGTTGTGGAGTCTCTTTCTCTGGAGAGCTTCCAACTCCCCCCCGGGCATTGTGCTCCTGGGCAAGCTGCTGTGGGTGCCCTGCTTTAGCAGGGGGGGTTGGACTGGATGAGCTCCAGAGGTCCCTTCCCACTCCTTCTGCTCTGATTCTGTGCTCATGGATGGGAAGAAGAGAGAGCCCAGGGACCCCTGAGGGGAGCAGGAGTGCCTTGCCCTCCAGGTGCCAGCAGCCCAGGACAGCACCGGGTGGCTGTTGGCAGGACTGTGCTCACCAGTGCCCTGCTGCTGCAGCCAGCCGAAGGCATAGAGGTGCTGCTTGGAGTGGGGGCTGCTGAGGTCGAAGGGAGCCGTTGGCACCTCGGTGAAGAAGCAGCTGTCCCTCCCTGTCTGAAGGAGTCAGCAGAGTCAGCAGCAGCCCTTGAGTTTCATCTGCTGTCCTCCTCACACTCCCAACCTGCTTCTGTCCCCCTCTCTCCTGTCCTGCCCTCCCTGGACCCTGTAATGCAGTTCACAGAAGCACAGAATTAAGCAGGCTGGAAAAGACCTTTGAGATCCTCCAGTCCAACCTACCCCTTAGCACCTTCTGACTCACTAACCCCTGGCACTAAGTGCCTCATGCAGCCTCCTTCTAAACCCCTCCAGGGATGGGGACTCCACCACCTCCCCGGGCAGCCAATCCCAATGCCAATCTCTCCTGCTGGGAAGAGCTTCCTCCTGACACCCAGCCTGAGCCTGCCCTGGCAGGTTAGGACTGATTGTTCCCCCACCCTGGACTGGTGCCACTCTGTGCCATGCAGCTGCCTGTGCCATCCTGCTTCAGGAAACACCCAGAAAGTCCCTGCCCGGTTCCTCTGCTCTCCTTGGGATGGCTCTGGGTTTGCAGCACCCCTGCACAGGAGCTGGATCAGTGGCCATGCCCAGCTGAAGCACTCAGGCATCCCCGGCCCGGCATGGGCAGGCATCTCCACGACCACCCCCGCTGTGGCTTCTCGCCCTGCTGATGCCCTCACCTGGCCCCTAAAGACAGCGCAGATGCTGGTGGCTCCCTCCGGGAGGCGTCTGTACTGGCACAGCTTGGCCTCAGCCTTTCCCCGGAAAGGTTTCCCTGACGGGTTCCTGTCCAGGGAGGAGGAGGTGGGTGGATGGCTGCAGGGGGCAGCATCACCCCGGGAGCAGCATCGCCCTGTGGGCAGCATCACCCCGGGAGCAGCATCACCGCGGGAGCAGCATCACCCCGGGAGCAGCATCACCCCGGGGGCAGCATCACCCTGGGAGCAGCATCACCCCAGGGGGAGCATCACCCCGGGAGCAGAATCACCCCGGCAGCAGCATCACCCCGGGAGCAGCATCACCCCGGGAGGAGAATCACTCCGGCAGCAGCATCACTCCGAGGGCAGCATCACCCCGGCAGCAGCATCACCCCGGGAGGAGAATCACCCCGGGAGCAGCAGCACCCCGAGGGCAGCATCACCCCGGGAGCAGCATCACCCCGGCAGCAGCATCACCCCGGGAGCAGCAGCACCCCGAGGGCAGCATCACCCCGGGAGCAGCATCACCCCGGCAGCAGCATCACCCCGGGGGCAGCCAGGCTGGCAGCAGGACGCTGTTCTGCCACTCACCGCCCGCAGACTCCCACTGGGATCTTCGTGTCCTCCACCGTGACGCTGCGGGGCAGCTGGAGCAGCACTGCGAAGTGCGGCAGCCCTGCGGGAGGCACACTCAGCACCTGGGCACGGCGCTGTGCCCACTGCCTGCTGCAGCAGCTCCTGCCCATCCCACCCGGCCGTCCCTACGGGCCCCAGGCACAGCCCAGCCTGTGCCCCCCCCCACGCACCCTGCTTCTCCACGCTGAACTCGCGGCTCCTCCTGCCCACCGAGATGGTGTAGGTGCCCAGCTCAGAGTCCGAGGGCAGCAGGTAGGACAGCTCCACGATGCCCTGCAGTGGCCTCACCTTCTGCCACGTCTTCACAGGCTCAAAGTTGGGGTCCTGCAGGCGGGGACAGGAGGTGTCTGCCCTTGCCCGTGGGCTGGAGATGGGCTGCGTGGGGGTGGTGGTGCTCTGGCAGCTTCAAGGGCTCGAGTTCTGCTCGGTGCCTCCACAGGAAGCAGAGGGTTTGCCCTGCCACCATGCTCAGAGCAGCCCTCTGGGCATCACCTCCTTCCCCCAAAGGAAAACTGCCCCCGAGAGGCCTGTATGAGCCAAGCCCCGACCTGGCCACGGCAGCTGGAGCTGGCAAAGCACTTCCAAGCCTGGGCTGTGAGCTTAAAGGCTTCCTCCAGCTTGGGTCAGAGTCTCTGTGGCCATAGGCACTGCCATCTCCATCTATGCCACCTGCCCCTAGCATCACCTGCCCAGAGGACACCCCCATCCTGCAGGCAGACACTAAGCTGCTCTGAGAGGGCTGGAGAGGAGGATGAAGATCCCAAATCCTTCCCCTGGCTCCTCATAACTTCTCTCAGCACCGGCGGCAGGGATGTCCCTTTCCCTGCTCCTTGTCCCCAGCTCCACACACCTGCTGGGCTCCTTTGCTCCTCTTGAGGGAGCTGGCAGCTGGGCACCTGCTGGCAACTCACCTTTATGGCCACCAAGGGAAGCTGCAGAGAAGGAGAGAGGAAACCTTCAGCATGGTCAAAGCAGCTGCAGCTGAGTTGGGGTCTGAGCCTGCTGCAGAGCTGTGCCAGCGACAGTGCCAAGTGCAAGAAGCTGTACCCAGGCTGTGCCACAACCCTTTGGAGTTTGGGGAATTCCTGCCACCTGTGCATCCCCTGTGTGCTTGTGGTGGCACTGAAGGCTGTGTCTCTGGTGGCACTGAGGGCTGTGTCACTGTGGTGGCACTGAAGGCTGTGTCTCTGGTGCCACTGAGGGCTGTGTCACTGTGGTGCCACTGAAGGCTGTGTCTCTGGTGCCACTGAGGGCTGTGTCACTGTGGTGCCACTGAAGGCTGTGTCTCTGGTGCCACTGAAGGCTGTGTCTCTGGTGGTACTGAAGGCTGTGTCTCTGGTGCCACTGAAGGCTGTGTCTTTGGTGGTACTGGGGGATGTGTCTCTGGTGGCACTGAGGGCTGTGTCACTGTGGTGCCACTGAAGGCTGTGTCTCTGGTGGCACTGAGGGCTGTGTCACTGTGGTGCCACTGAAGCCTGTGTCTCTATGTTGGCACTGAAGGCTGTGTCACTGTGGTGCCACTGAAGCCTGTGTCTCTATGTTGGCACTGAAGGCTGGGTCACTGTGGTGCCACTGAAGCCTGTGTCTCTATGTTGGCACTGAAGGCTGTGTCACTGTGGTGGCACTGAAGGCTGTGTCTCTGGTGTGGCACTGAAGCCTCTGTCACTGGTGGCACTGAAGCCTGTGTCTCTATGGTGGCACTGGAGCCTGTGTCTCTGGTGGCACTGTAGTTTGTGTCACTGTGGTGCCACTGAAGCCTGTGTCTCTGGTGGCACTGAAGCCTGTGCCTCTGTGGTGGCACTGAAGGCTGTGTCTCTGGTGTGGCACTGAAGCCTCTGTCACTGTGGTGCACTGAAGCCTGTGTATCTATGTTGGCACTGAAGGCTGTGTCACTGTGGTGGCACTGAAGGTTGTGTCTCTGGCGTGGCACTGAAGCCTCTGTCACTGTGGTGGCACTGAAGCCTGTGTCTCTGGTGGCACTGAAGCCTGTGCCTCTGTGGTGGCACTGAAGCCTGTGACTCTGGTGGCACTGAAGCCTGTGTCTCTGGTGGCACTGTAGGTTGTGTCACTGTGTTGGCACTGAAGCCTGTGTCACTGTGGTGGCACTGAAGCCTGTGTCTCTGGTGGCACTGTAGGTTGTGTCACTGTGTTGGCACTGAAGGCTGCATCACTGCTGCCCAGACTACTGATCCTGGGCACATGGGGACCCTGTTGCCTCCATGCCCACCCTCTACCCTGGCTCCATCTCACCTCCTTGTTGCTGGGCATCAAGTTGTGGTCCAAGCAGACGATTCGAAGCTTCACTGCAGAGAGCAAAGGCAGGAGCAGGAGTGAGTGCCACAGCCCAGGCTGGCACTGGGCATCTGATGCCAGGAGCCTGCATGCTCATGCCAGCAGCTCCTGCCCCTCACCAGTTTGCCCAGGCTCGTAGGAATCCTTATCTGTCTGGAACAGCACTCCCAGCTCCATGGGCTCCAGCAGAACCGACTTCTTCCTGAAGACCTGCAGGGAGCCTCCCTGGATGGAGAGCTGCAGCTCTGCTGTCTCGTAGAACTCGTCGTGACCAGCAGAGATCTGCCCCCGGGGAAACAGCAGCAGTGGTGGCAAAGCCTCTGCTGCCTGCCGCTGAGACATCACACCCAGCCCTTGGCATCGCCACCCTGCTGCCCCACCCAGGCCCCAGGGCACTGCTGTGCGTGGGAAGGTGATGCAGACCAAGCCCACGAGGTTTCTGCTGCGCCCCACGTCCCTCCTCTCCTCACTCCTTGTCCACCCAGGCTGGACCTCGTGTGCCCTGCCAGCTCTGCCAGCCTGGCTCTGGCAGCGGGCACAGGGTGGATGCCTCTTCCCTATTACAAGAGGGATGTGCAGGTGCTGGAAGGTGTCCAGGGCAGGGCCAGGAGGATGAGCAGAGGGCTGGAGCTGCTCTGCTGTGAGCACAGACTGAGGGGGTTGGGGCTGTGCAGCCTGGAGAGGAGAAGGCTCCCAGGAGACCTTCTTGTGGCCCTCCAGCATCTGAAGAGGGCTACCAGAAAGCTGGGGAGGGACTTTTGAGGCTGTCAGGGAGTGGCAGGAGTGGGGGGAATGGAGCAACGCTGGAGGTGGGGAGAGTGAGGCTGGAGGTGAGGAGGAAGTTCTTCAGCACAGGTCGCTCGGGGAGGTGGTGGAAGCCTCATCCCTGGAGGTGTTTGAGGCCAGGCTGGCTGAGGCTGTGTGCAGCCTGCTCTAGTGTGAGGTGTCCCTGGGCATGGCAGGGGGGTTGGGACTGGCTGCTCCTTGTGGCCCCTTCCAACCCTGACTGATCCCATGGCTCTGTGACTCTGTGGCTCTGTGACTCTCTGGTTCTGTGACTCTGTGACTCTGACTCTCTGACTCTCTCTGTGACTCTCTGACTCTCTGACTCTCTGACTCTGTGGCTCTCTGACTCTCTGACTCTCTCTGTGACTCTCTGACTGTGACTCTGTGACTCTCTGACTCTGTGGCTCTGTGACTCTCTGGGTCCCAGCTCCTGAGCCCCGCGGGGGGGCTGTGACTCACGTTGAGGAAGCGAGGCCAGTCCAGCTGCAGGACACCACTGCCCTGCTCCTCCAGGACAACGTCAGGGACACGGTGGCTGCTTTCCAGGTGGAGGCTGACCCTCACAGGTGCATCCAGGTCCATGAGGTGGACGTGCACCTTGCCCGTGTATGGGTAGTAGAAGGTAGAGGGGAAGAGCACCACGTAGTGCCTGGGGAGGGGACACCTGGAGAGTGGAAGATAGGAGGGACCCCCCCAGCCCCAAGCCCCAGGGCTCCTCTCCACCCCAGGCTCTCCAGGTGAGGGGCACCTGGGTTTTGTCCTAGCCCTGGGTGGTCTCTGCAGGACTACACTTCCCCCTCCCACCCCCCAGCTCCCAGGGAGGTCAGGGCAGAGCCTGGAGTGGAGCCTCCTTGACCTTGACACCTTGGGACCAGGCTGAGGAAGGAGGAAAGGCTCTGCTGACCCCCTGGCTTCTGCGTGAGGATGCAGCTACCCCAAACCAGCCCAGAGACACCAAGCCCAGATGCAAAGTCCCCTGTGGGGGCCACCCAGCACCCAGAGCACTTCCACCCCGGGCAGCAAGGGGCTGGTGGTGAGGGGTGTCACAGCAGTGAGCCCAGACCCTGCCAGCAGGCAGCCCAGACCACCCCAGCAGGCATGGAGAGCAGACCCGGGGGGCTTACGGCTTTGCAGGTGCTCCAGCTGGCAGGGAGAGGATGAGAAGCAGAAGATGAGGCAGGCTGGCTGCAGAGCCCATGCTTGGGGGGCCAGGTGGAAGCAATGGGGTCCCAGAGCCCCTGTGCTGGGTCTGCTTCTTCTCCTCCTCAAGCTTTCACCTCCCTGCTGGCAGCAAGCAAAAGGCTCTGCCTGGCACCCAGCTGGGGCAATCTTTGACCACCAGACCCAAGCCTGGCTGGATTCAAGGCTCTGGCAGCAAGCAAAAGGCTCTGCCTGGCACCCAGCTGGGGCAATCTTTGACCACCAGACCCAAGCCTGGCTGGATTCAAGGCTCTGGCAGCCAAACCACACCCATGGTGACGGGCAGGTGGTGGAAGCCCAGCGCCAGCTCAGGCAGGAAGGGAATGAAGAGGACCTCATGTGCAAGCTGCCCTTGGCCACTTCCAAGTGAGACCTCCTGCTCCAGTGAGTTGCTGCTCAGGAGAAGCCTTCCTCTGCTGCTGATGTTCTGGCCTGGCCAATGGCCATGGTTGTACAGAGCCTCCTGCACAGCAGCCAGCTGCTGCTAAGGGCAGGAGTGATGCCAGGGCAGAGGGTTGCTTGGCCAAGGCTTGCACAGCTTTGGAGACTGGAGGTGAAGCCTGCCCAGGTGCAGTGCTCAGTGCTGGCTCCTGTCCAGCTTTGCACCCCTCAAGTTCTTCTCCACAGGGCTGCCCTCCAGCCCTTCACCCCCCAGCCTGGGTTAACAGTGGCAGTTGTCCTGACCCAGGTGCAGAGCCTTGCACTTGGCCTGGTTGGACCTCCTGAGGTTCTCATGGCCCCACTGCTGCAGCTTGCCCAGGTGTCTCTGGGTGGAGCCCACCCCTCATGTGACATCCACAGCACTCAGCTTGCTGAAGGATCATCCTTGGCTTCCCCCAACACTGCCTCTGCCTCCCCCCACATCACAGAACCACAGAGTGCCAGGGGCTGGAAGGGAGCTCCAAAGCTCAGCCAGACCAAGCCCTCTGCCAGAGCAGCAGCACCTGAAGCAGGTCACACAGAAACACATCCAGGCAGGGTTTGGATATCTGCAGAGAGGGAGACTCCACAGCCCCCCTGGGCAGCCTGTGCCAGGCTCTGCCACCCTCACAGGGACAAAATTCCTCCTCGTGTTTCTTCCTCAGCCTCAGCTTCCACCACTGCCCCTTGTGCTGGCACTGGCACCCCCAGCAGAGCCTGGCTCCAGCTCCTGCCACTCACCTGCACATCTTCATCCACACTGCTGAGGTCACCTCTCAGTCTTCTCTTCCCTCATTCTCCCCTCATATCAGAGCTGTTCCATTCCCTTCAGCACCCCTAGGAGGAAGAAGACTGAAAAAGCCCTGGAGCAGAGGATGCAGTCAGGACACTGAGCCTGACCCACAGCTGCTTCACCCTCCCTGAATTCCCCTCGGGACAGGAAGGGGCAGCTCAGCCATTTCCTGCCTGGGCTCCAGCTCCCAGGTGCAGGGCACAGAGAGCAAATGGAGCTGGCCAAAGGCTTCCTACTCTTCTGCCCATCAGTACTCCCATGGAAGTGGAGGAGACTTGGCACAAAGACAGCCTGGCCCCTGGAGCTGCTGCTGGGTTGCACCTGCAAAGCCTGGGATGAAGCCCTGGCGACAGATGGCTGCCAGCTCAAGGACTGGCTCAGGGGCTGCAGTCTGCTTTCATGTGGGCAACCTGCTCCTGCTCATCCCTGCCCTCGTTTCCCAGAAAGGCAGTGTGTGGGAGGGTCCTCTCCCTGCTTTGGAGCCTCCAAAGCCTGCAGCAACCTTTGCTCCCATTGCAAAAACCTGCGGGAGCCTTGAACCCAGGCAGCTGTGGGCAGATGGCAAACATTGCCTTGGCTATATCTGCAGCTGCCTGCTCTGCCAAGCCTCCTTTGATCCCTGGGTGGGAAGCAAGGATCTGATTTCAGAGCCTGCAGCAGAGCAGGTGCAGCTCTAGGGACAGCCAACAGCTGGAGAAGGAGGCTGTGACCTGTCCCTGAGGTCTGCATGCAGCTGGAGACATGAGGTGCCAGGCTGCCCTTCCCACCCTGCTGCTCCTCACCCTGCAGCTCTCAGCTTGGGCATCTGCAGCACCGTAAGAGCTCTGTGTCTGTCTGTCTGGCCCTGCCTGGTGGGGTGGGCACAGAGTCTTGGCCCCATGGCAGGATGCAGTGGGTCTAACCCTTGCCATCTGGGTGGCTGTTGGCCAGGGTGGACCTGCCCAGGATGCTGGACTGTCCCTGCCCAGGATGCTGGACTGTCCCTGCCCATGAGCATGGAGCACTTGGCCCCCTGGGGGCTGCTGGGGCTGGTGGCTGGGGCTGCTGCCTGACCTGCAGCCCCTCTGTGAGCTGAGCCTTTGCTTTGCTGAGCTGAGCAGTCCAGGGGAGCCCAGAAGCAGAGCAGGGAGGCTGGAGGAGGTGACCCTGCAGCCCAGCACTGGTTTCTCTGGGCCAGCCCTAGCTGTGGGGTCTGTACTGGGGTGGGTCTCACAGCCACACCTTCTGCTTGCCAGGGGCTATGTGGTCACCTGCCCAGCTGTCTTCTACCACCCCCACACCACGACCCTGTGGGTCCATCTCAGAGGCCTCCACGAGCCTGCCCAGGTGACCATCCAGCTGCTGAGAGCAGGCGAGACCCAGAGCATCACCCTGCTGGAGAGGGAAGTCCAGGAGCCTCGTTTGCACCTGAACATCACCTTCCCTGTGAGTCTCACCCCACACAGAGCTGTAAGCATGGAGTGGGGTGCCCTGGACACCCCAGTGTCCAACAGCTGCCAGCAGCTCCCCTGAGTGTGGGGCTGTGGACCAAAGAGGGGCTGGGAGCGAGGGTGACCTGCCCAGCTTTTAGCAGGGCCTCATGCCCTGAGGAGGCAGAACCACTCTGAGCAAGCTGAGCCAGCTGGGGGTGTCCCTGCTGCCTGTCTCGGGGTCCCTTCCAACCCAACCCAGTCTGTGGCTCTCTGACTCCAAGCTCAGCCCAGTCCCTTGGTGGCTGAAATCCCCTGGCCGTGCAGGGGGCTGGGGGGGGAACATTTCTTGCCAGCCACTGGCCTGGGGAAGGTGCTGCTGTGGGTGAAGCTTCCTAGGAGGCAGCAGGGCATGGTGGCCATGGCACATTCCTTGTCCTCATCTGCTGTTGCCTCTGGCAGGCTCCAGCCCCTGCCCACGGGCAGGAGGAGCTGGCAGAGCTGCAGGTGGCAATCCAGGCAGAGTCCCTCCAAGTGTCCGAGAAGAAGAAGGTACTGCTGAAAGCTCTGCAGCCTGGCATCTTCATACAGACAGACAAGGCTGTCTACAAGCCTGGGCAGCAAGGTGAGAGGGGCAGGATGGACCACCCTGCCCCGGGCTGAAGGGGGGAGAAGGGGTGCAGGAGGCTCAGCCTTGCTCCTGCGCTGCATGGGACGGGAGGGCTGCCCCTGGGATGCCCTGGGGAGCCCAGCACTGCCCCGGGGCGATGCCAGTACATGCTGCCAGCACCGGGGGCTGTGCTGCTGAGGGGCAGTGCCCCAGCGCTGGGCTCGGGGTGGGTTTCCATCCCCCTTCTCCGTGGAGACTCCCTGCGGGTTGCCTCATCCCCGCCTCGGCGCTGGCTCTTTGCAGTGAAGTTCCGAGTGGTCTCCTTGGATCACGACTTGGTTGCCAGCAATGAGAAGGTGAGAGCAGGGCTGGGGAAGGGAACAGAGCTCCTCTGCACCACCCTCCTCCAGCCTGGGGGGCATCAGGGAGCTGTGGGTGGGCAGCCAGGGGCTGGCCCCACGGGAATCCTGCTCTGGGCAGCGCTGCCTGAGGGGCTGCATCTCCCAGGGCAGGGGAGTCCTGCATGGCTCACGCAGGCTCCAGCAGGCTGAGGGACAGCAGAGCTGAGTGGGTGGCATGGGAAGCTACTCCCTGGATGTAGGGATGTGGGCATGGGCAGTGGGAAGCAGGGAAGTGTTATCCATCAGGCCACCAGACACCACTGCTCAGTCTCTGGCAGCCTCAGCAGTCTCCCGGGGCAGTGCAGGAGGTCCCCAAAGGAGATGGTCACTGTGAGAGTGGGGAGGCACTGGAGTGGGCTGCCCAGAGAAGTTGTGGACACCTCAGCCCTGAAAGTGCTCAAGACCAGGCTGGATGAGGCTTGGAGCAACCTGGGCTTATGGAAGGAGTCCCAGCCCATGGCAGGGGGGTTGGAACTGGGTGGTCTTTAAGGTCCCTTCTAACTCAAGCCATTCTCTGACTCTTGTGAGGGCAGCAGGAGATGCCACCTACTGCCACCTCTCCATGCCATGCTGGCAGTGCCCTCAGCTCATCCCAGCCAGAGCTGCCCCCAGGCCTCAAAGTCAATCCCAAAGGGAATGGAAGGGCTGGAAGCTCACAGCATCCCACACATAGCCCTCACTCTGCTCCAGCCATGGCTCCATAGCTGACCCCACCTTGCTGAGACCCCAAGGAAGGCTTCCAGTTCCCCCTCTAACCACCTTCTGTTTGCCTTGCAGCTCCCCTTTGTGCTCCTCAAGGTCAGACTGGGAGGTGCAGGGAGGCTCCTGGGTGGTTTGGGAGGAGCAGAACGCAGCTGGGGACTGTTCTGTGCCTGGCTGCTGGTGCCCCTGGGTTCTGACTGTGTGTCCTTGGGTGCTTGTGCCCCTGGTGCTGACTGTGTGCCCCTGGGTGCTGGTGCCCCTGGATGCTGACTGTGTGCCCCTGGGTGCTGGTGTCCCTGGGGTCCTGACTGTGTGTCCTTGGGTGCTTGTGCCCCTGGGTGCTGACTGTGTGCCCCTGGGTGCTGGTGCCCCTGGGTGCTGACTGTGTGTCCTTGGGTGCTTGTGCCCCTGGTGCTGACTGTGTGCCCCTGGGTGCTGGTGTCCCTGGGGTGCTGACTGTGTGCCCCTGTGTGCTTGTGCCCCTGGGTGCTGACTGTGTGTCCTTGGGTGCTGGTGCCTCTGGGTTCTGACTGTGTGTCCTTGGGTACTTGTGCCCACAGGGTGGTGACTGTGTGGTGGTGACTGTGTGCCCCTGGGTGTTTTTGTCTCTGGGTGCTGGTGCCCTTGGGTGCTGACTGAGTGCCCCTGGGCGCTGACTGTGTGTCCCTGGGATGCTGTGTGCCCCTGGGATGCTGACTGCATGCCCCTGGGTATTGGTGTCTCTGGGTGCTGACTGTGTGCCCCTGGATGCTGGTGGCCTTGGGGTCTGACTGTGTGCCTCTGGGGTGCTGGAGTAACTGGGTGCTGATTCTGTGCTCCTGGGTGCTGACTGCGTGCCCCTGGGTGCTGACTGTGTGTCCCTGGGTGCTGACTGTGTGCCCCTGGGTGCTGACTGTGTGCCTCTGGGGTGCTGACTGTGTGCCCCTGGGTGCTGGTGCCCCTGAGTGGTGATTCTGTGCCCCTGGGTGCTGACTGCATGTCCCTGCCTGCAGGACCCCAGTGGGAACCGCATCGCACAGTGGCAGGAGGTGACCCCGCAGCAGGGCATCGTGGAGCTGTCCCTGCCCCTGGCTGCAGAGCCAGCCCTGGGCACCTACACCATTGAGGTGGAAGGGAAGACTCATCCCTTCAGCGTGGAGGAATATGGTGGGTGGGGACAGGGAGGTGCTCAGGGGTGGGAGTCCCACCTCAGCATGTGCCTTGGTGCCCCAGGGCACCCTGGCACCCTTGTCCTGGGAGCAACAACCCTCTCTCCCTTATGCCCTCCTCCAGTGCTGCCCAGGTTCGAGATGAGCATTGACCTCCCCCAAGTGGTGCTGGAGGAGGATGAGGAGTTCCAGCTGAAGATCTGTGGACGGTAAGCCTGAAACAGGCTGTGCCAGGAAAAGGCACTGCTCAGGCCACCCCTGCAGTGCTGTGTCCAGTTCTGGGCTCCTCCATTGCAGAGAGATGCTGAGGTGCTGGAAGGTGTTGAGAGAAGGGCAGCAAGGCTGGGGAGGGGCCTGGAGCACAGCCCTGTGAGGAGAGGCTGAGGGAGCTGGGGGGGTGCAGCCTGCAGCAGAGGAGGCTCAGGGCAGAGCTGATTGCTGCCTGCAGCTGCCTGCAGGGAGGCTGTAGCCAGGTGGGGTTGGGCTCTGCTGCCAGGCAGCCAGGGCCAGAAGAAGGGGACCCAGCCTGAAGCTGTGGCAGGGCAGGTTGAGGCTGGATGTTGTTAGGAAGTTGTTGTCAGAGAGAGTTATTGGCACTGGAATGGGCTGCCCAGGGAGGTGGTGGAGAGGCTGTGGCTGGAGGTGTTGCAGCCAAGCCTGGCTGGGGCACTTAGTGCCATGGTCTGGTTGGTTGGGCAGGGCTGGGTGCTAGGTTGGGCTGGCTGAGCTTGGAGCTCTCTTCCAACCTGCTCAATTCTATGATTCTGTGATTCTCTGATTTTCTGATTCCCCATGGCTCAATGCTGCCTGGGGGCTTACACTATTTGCCCAGCAAAGCTGAGCTGAAAGCTGCTCTCTGCTTTATGACAGAGGCAATAGCAATTACAGAAGCTCACAATTCAGATTAATCAGTAATTACCCTCCAGAGCTGCCTCACAGCCTATTGCAAGTGTCCAATTCTTCAGGGTCTCTGCCTGTGGACTTTGAGGCTGGAATCCTCCAGCACCAGGGGAAATGGCAGTCTCTGACTTTATACTGCTGGCTCCTGCTGGCTGCTCTCTCCAGGGGTATGCAGGCAGGACCTCACAGCATCACAGTACCACAGTATCACAGTGTCACAGTATCACCAAGGTTGGAAGAGACCTCACAGATCATCAAGTGCAACCCTTTAGCACAGAGCTCAAGGCCAGACCATGGCACCAAGTGCCACGTCCAGTCCTGCCTTGAACAGCTCCAGGGACGGCGACTCCACCACCTCCCCGGGCAGCCCATTCCAGTGGCCAATGACTCTCTCAGGGAAGAACTTTCTCCTCACCTCCAGCCTAAATCTCCCCTGGCACAGCCTGAGGCTGTGTCCTCTCCTTCTGGTGCTGGCCACCTGAGAGAAGAGAGCAACCTCCTCCTGGCCACAACCACCCCTCAGGTAGTTGCAGACAGCAATAAGGTCTGCCCTGAGCCTCCTCTTCTCAGGTGCAGAGGCAGGGCTCTGTGCAGTCTGAGCACGGGTCTAATGCTGGCTAAAGGCAGGCACACAGCTGCAAGGAAGCACACAGGCAGGCAGAGCTGCAAGCAGTGTGGGGCAGGCTGCATGGACCCTGTGCACCCCTGTTTATCAACTGTGGGCTGAGAGTTAATGGCCTCATTGGCCTCTAGAATGACCAACTAGGTTGGCAGTCAGCCAAACCTTGCCACACTAGGCTAAACCCACAGGCCTGGACCCCAAACATGGCCATCACGTGGGGCCAGCAGCAGCTGGGCACATGGCGACTTGCACAACCAGGTGTCCTCTATGGCCCTGGTCTGTTGTGCCCCTTTGTGCTTGTTTACCCCTGGTGCAGGCAGAGAGCCATGGCCAGGCAGAGCAGGCATAGATAAGCCTGCTTTTGGGTCTGCAGGCCCTCCACAACAAACACCAACACCCACCCTCACCACCCTCTACCCAACAGGTACACCTATGGGAAGCCTGTCCAGGGGAGGGTCCAGGCCACCTTGTGCGAGGTGCCCAGGCACAGCAGGTTGGTGCCCAGGCCCAGCAGGTTGGTGCCCAGGCACAGCAGGTTCATTCCCAGACGCTCCAGGGTCATGCCCACAGCTGGTGATGCTCTCCCAATATACAACTGCCTGGAGGTCAGCGGGCAGGTGAGCAGAGCTGGGGGGTATGGGTGCTGCTGGCACAGCCTCTGCCCAGGGCCACTGCTGAGGGCTTTGGCTCTCTCCCTGCAGACTAAGAAGAATGGCTGCTTCTCCAAGAAGATCTCCTTGGCTGCCTTCAACAACTCTGGGTCCATGCATAGGAAGCCAATTAAGGCCCAGGTGTCGCTGGTGGAGGATGGGACAGGTAGGGGCAGTGATGTTCTCCTGCTTGGGCATGGGCACTGCCCCTGGTGTGTGGTTCCAGGTTCATCCCCATGTGGTTCTCACTCCAGAGGAGCCTCTACTGTGCTGTAGAGGTCCAGGCTCACCTGGGGTGTGAGCAACATTTTTAGCTCTGACCAGAGAAATGGTCAGGAGGCAAAAACCCAAACCCAACCTTTCCAAGCTCCAACAACTCTCCCAAGGACTTGGCCAGCAGTGAGATGAGTCCTTGCAAGGTGGAGCTGTGGCTTCACCCTTGCAGCTAATCCCTCACCCACCACCTCAGTCATGCCAGAAATGACCTCCAGAGGCTTGGCTTTGGAAAAGGAGAAGACCACCAAGTGTGGGCCCCTGGCACTGAGGTGCTCCTGCATGGTGGTGCTCTGCTGAAGGACCTCTTCTGGTCTCTGCAGCTTGGCTGTAGGTCCAAAAGAGGCCACAGAAGGTTTGCTCCTCTGGTGGGAGGTGCAAACTGTGCTTGATGCTGCTGCCTGCAGTGACCAGAGACATTTTCTGCACTGCCTGATGGGGAAGCTGGCAGCAGGTGACCTGTGCCCCTGTGCCCCTGCAACACCCTCATATCCCCACTCCCTCCTCACAGGGCTGGAGATAAAAGACACCAGAACCTTGCAGGTCGTACCTGAAACCTTCACCGTCACCTTCGAACGCGCCGACGGCTTCTACAGGCCTGGCATCCCCTACACTGGCAGGGTAATGGGGGGGTCCCACAGCCCACAGGGCTCCCCTGCATCCTGCAGCCCCTCTGCCCTGTTCTCCCACCCCTGCCCCACGGCTGCAGCCCGACCTGGGGCATGTCCCCAGCCCTCCCACCGCAGATGCTGCTGAAGAGAGCCAACGGCACCGCGCTGCCGCAGAAGCAGCTCTTGCTCATCGTCAGACAGCAAGGAGGAGATGTGAGACAGACCCTCCTGACAGACTCCTCAGGGAGGGCCTCCTTCGAGCTGGACACCTCTGGTTGGACTGGCACAGTCTCCTTGGAAGTAAGTGACTCATCTCCCACCCCTTAGGGTCCTTGAGCTGCTCTCTGCAGCAGTATGGGGCTGGGCACAGCTCCAAGCCAAGGAGCTCACATCTCCAAGCCAAGAAGCTCACATCTCCAAGCCAAGACCCTACACCAGTGGTGTCTGGTTGGAGAGTTGGAATCTGTGGTCCTAGATGGCTTTGCCAGCTGAAACAATTCTGTGACCAAGGTGGTGAAGCCATCCAGAATCATCGCTTTGATTTCTGCCTCCGCTGCTCGGGGGCAAGTCAAGCATCCAGGGAGACCTTAGAGCAGCTTCTAGTACCTGAAAGGGGATACAGGAGAGCTGGGAAGGGACTCTTGACAAGGGCTGGGAAGGGACAGGACAAGGGACAATGGCTCTGAGATGGGAGAGGGGAGATTGAGAGTGGAGATGAGGAAGAAATTGTTGAGAGTGAGGATGGGGAGAGACTGGCACAGGCTGCCCAGGGAGGCTGTGGATGTCCTCTCCCTGGAGGTATTCCAGGCCAGGTTGGATGAGGTCTTAAGCAACTTGGGCTGGTGGGAGGGGTCCCTGCCCATGGCAGGGGGTTGGAACTGGTTGAGCTTTGAGATCCTTCCCACCCAAGCCATTCTATGACCCTCTAAATCTGCCACCCCTCAGGCTCTTTGAGATGCAGTAGTACAGGGCTGAGGCCACCTCCAAGCCAAGAACCTGCAGCAGTGGTGTCCACTGACAGCAACAGCAGCTTGGGGGCTCTGGATGGCTTCAGCACCTTCATTTCTACCTCTCAGGGTGAAGTCAAGCAGCCACCTGACAGCAAGGAGGAAGACTTTCCACTGCTCTACCACAGTGCCTACAGGAGGGTCAGCTCCTTCTTCTCCACAAGCAAGAGCTTCCTGCAGCTGCGTGACGTGGAGAGCCAACCAGCCTGTGGGCAGCCCCAGCAGCTCTGGGTGGACATCATCTTCAGCAAGGAGGCCTTGGGCACTGAGGTGGACAGCCTGGATGTGGTCCTCCTGGTGAGCCTCAGCTTGGAGAGGGAGGGCAGCAGGCATGGGGTGGCTGGGAGTGAAGGTTCACATCTCCACACGTGTTCAGTCATGCCCCTGAGGTGGAGACCATGGAGAGCTTCTGGTTAGAGTGAAGGTTCACAGCACTCCCAGGCAGCACTGCAGGCTGGGGACAGAGTGGCTGAGAGCAGGCAGGCAGAGAGGGAGCTGGGGGTGCTGGCAGAGAGGAGCTGCAGAGGAGGCAGCAGTGCCCAGGTGGGCAGCAGAGCCAATGGCATCCTGGGCTGGCTCAGGAGCAGTGTGGGCAGCAGGACAAGGGAGGTTCTTGTGCCCCTGTGCTCAGCACTGCTCAGGCCACACCTGGAGTGCTGTGTCCAGTTCTGGACTCCTCAATCCAAGAAAGATGTTGAGGTGCTGGAAGGTGTTGAGAGAAGGGCAGCAAGGCTGGGGAGGGGCCTGGAGCACAGCCCTGTGAGGAGAGGCTGAGGGAGCTGGGGGGGTGCAGCCTGCAGCAGAGGAGGCTCAGGGCAGAGCTGATTGCTGCCTGCAGCTGCCTGCAGGGAGGCTGTAGCCAGGTGGGGTTGGGCTCTGCTGCCAGGCAGCCAGGCACAGAAGAAGGGGACACAGCCTGAAGCTGTGGCAGGGCAGGTTGAGGCTGGATGTTGTTAGGAAGTTGCTGGCAGAGAGAGTGATTGGCACTGGAATGGGCTGCCCAGGGAGGTGGTGGAGTGGCTGTGGCTGGAGGTGTTGCAGCCAAGCCTGGCTGGGGCACTGAGTGCCATGGTCTGGTTGGTTGGGCAGGGCTGGGTGCTAGGTTGGGCTGGAGGAGCTTGGAGCTCTCTTCCAGCCTCTACAGTTCAGTGATTCTGTGACTGACAATGAGTGGCCTCTCCTGGCTAGGCTGAAGGTTCTGCACCTGTCAGTAGGATGTCTGCTGGCACTGCTGGACCTGCATGCCAGTGGGTGGTGTTGTGGGGGCTGGAGAGTGGGCAAGGTCAAACCCAACAACACTCTTGCCCTTGGGTCCCTCCTCCACCAGGTTCCAGATGCAGCATGGATTTAGTTGTTCCCATCTTCTCCTCTGCAGATCCTGGCCAAGGGCACCATTGCCACTGTCCTCAGGAAGGAGCTGCCTGCAGAGCCTGGTAGGTCTGGAACATGAAGGGCTCTGCTCTCCATCCCTGCTCCTCACCTCCTCTCCTGGAGAAGAGCTGCAGGGAGACCTCAGAGCTCATTATCTGAAGGGGACCTCCAGGCAGGCTGGGGAGGGACTGTTCAGAAGGGCCTGTGGGGATAGGATGAGGGCAATGGTTTGAGAGAGGAGCAGGGCAGAGTTAGGCTGGACACCAGGAGGGAGTTCTGCACAGTGAGGGTGGGCAGACTCTGGCACAGGCTGCCCATGGATGTGGTTGAGGCTCCATCCCTGGAGACATTCAGGATCAGACTGGCTGTGGCCCTGGGCAGCCTGCTCCGGTTGGAGCTGTCCCTGCTGAGCGCAGGGGGGATGGACAGGATGGGCTCTAAGGGTCCCTTTCAGCCTGCTGCAATCCATGAACCCCAGCAGGGACTGGCAGTGCCAGGCCTCCTGCTGCCACCCAGCACAGCCCAGCCCTGGTGTGTGGCAGCTCCCAGCCCTGTCTCTGGCTCACAGCTTTCATGTTCAAGTCCTTCGGGCAAGCCTGAGCCTATGTGGCCATCGAGGAGGGGCACACTGGGGATGCACTGAGGGCAGCAGCATTCCTGGTCCTCCTCTCCTCTCCTTTCCTCTGCTCCAGGGCTGAGAAGCTTCTCCCTGGAGCTGCCCATCAGCCACAGGCTGGCACCCGAGGCCAAGGTGGTGGGCTACGCCCTGCTGCCCAACGGCGAGCTGGTGTCTGACAGCACCGAGCTGCCGCTGGCCCAGTGCTTGCCCAGCAAGGTGAGAGGAGGCTGCAGCAGCTGGGGGCTGCTCTCCACAGCCTCCCCATAGCTCCCTCCTGCTCCAGACGCAGCAGGGCCTGATCCCCAGCCCCTCAGCCCTGTCAAGAAGAGACCTCCACACCCATGGCTGGCTCCTGCTCCATGGGAGCTGTCTCCCTGTGCTGCCCTTTGCCTGTCCCCCTCTGCCCCCCCAGGTGAAGGTTGCATTTTCAGAGGGCAGGGCTCTGCCTGGCTCAGAGCTGCAGCTGCAGCTGGAGGCTGCCCCAGGCTCCCTCTGTGCCCTGCGTGCCCTGGACCGCAGTGTGCTGCTCTTGAAGCCCGAGGCTGAGCTCAGTGCAGAGCTGGTGAGTGGTGGCACTGCCCCCACAGCCCCAGGGACCAGCTGGGGGTGGTGGAAGGGAGAGGTGACACTGGCTGGGACCTCTCCTGCAGGGCCTGGGTGCCATGCTGGCTCCTGGGCAGAGCTGCTGCCAGGCAGGGGGTAGGTGCCTGGCCAGTTTTGTCCCCACAACAGGTCTGTGTCCCCAGATCTACAAAGCACTCCCTGAGTTCCACTACCCTGTGGAGGCACAGGAGCCTCCACGCTGCTCCTGGGACTATGATGATTATGATGATGACTTCCCTCGCATCCCTGAGCGAAGAGGGTGGCACTCGAGGAGGCATCGTCTGCCCTTCCCCTCCTGGGAGAAACCCAGCATGGAGACCCACAAAATATTCCAGGTAAGGGCCCTGCCTGCCTGTGCCTGCAGCTTTCTCTGCATCCAGGAGCTGGCTGTGCCCTGCTCGGGGTGCTGGAAAGGCACAGCACCACCTCCTGAGGGCCACACTCACAGCAAAGCTCCTTCCCTTCCCTTCCCTTCCCTTCCCTTCCCTTCCCTTCCCTTCCCTTCCCTTCCCTTCCCTTCCCTTCCCTTCCCTTCCCTTCCCTTCCCTTCCCTTCCCTTCCCTTCCCTTCCCTTCCCTTCCCTTCCCTTCCCTTCCCTTCCCTTCCCTTCCCTTCCCTTCCCTTCCCTTCCCTTCCCTTCCCTTCCCTTCCCTTCCCTTCCCTTCCCTTCCCTTCCCTTCCCTTCCCTTCCCTTCCCTTCCCTTCCCTTCCCTTCCCTTCCCTTCCCTTCCCTTCCCTTCCCTTCCCTTCTCTTCCCTTCCCTTCCCTTCCCTTCCCTTCCCTTCCCTTCCCTTCCCTTCCCTTCCCTTCCCTTCCCCACCAACCCCAGCCCCCAGCCCTCCTCTAGATTGTCCCTGAAGTCCCTTCCAACCTGGCATCACTCTTTGAGTCTCTTCTGTTCTCCCCCTGGTGCCCTCTGCACCCCGTGGCTGTGTGAAGCTGGGGTGGGGACCTTCCTCCTGCTGGCTGTCAGAGGTGGCCAAAGCTCTTCTCTTCTTCACAGGGTGCAGTGCTGAAGCTTTTCACCAACGCCAGGACTGGTGATGACTGCAAGGAGAGGATCCCTGGCTGGCCTGGGCTCCTAGGTCCCAGAGGTCAGCATGGCCTTCAGCTTGTTTGCTCCACCAAACCCTCTCAGGAGGAAAAAGCAGAGCACTGGTGGCCACTCCTGTGTCCTCATGAGGACTTGGAGCCATCCTGGAAACCCACTCAGCATCACAGGGATGGGAGAGGATGGGGAAAAGGCTTTTGGCCACCTTCGTGCTGCCTGCAGGCAAGGTCCAGCTGAGCTGCAGAGAGCTCTGGGCTCTGACTCCTGCTCTGCCTTTCCCAGGGGACCGTTTAAGCATCCTGAGCTCACCTCTGGCAGGTTCTGCTCCAGAAGCAAGCAGGAACTGGGACTTAGACCATGACCATGCTGTCCCCCAAAAGCCCCCAGCACCCCGGAGCTACTTCCCAGAGACCTGGCTGTGGGACCTGGTCCCTGTGGGGTGAGCGAGGAAGGCAGCCATGGGGCTGGTCCTCTCTCCACACCTGCCTTCCCACATGGAGAGAGGTTAAGGACCTCAGCACAGCTCCTTGGGCCACAGTGAGAGTGCCAGCCTGGCTGGGCAGCGCAGCAGCTCGGGGGGGCAGGTGGCAGGGTGGCCTCAGGGTGTTCTCCATCCTGCAGGGAGAGCGGCTCCGCGGAGCTGGCAGTGACAGTGCCCGACACCATCACCACCTGGGAAGCTGGCATGTTCTGCACGTCTGCACTGGGCTTGGGGCTGGCTCCTGCCACCACCCTGAGAGCCTTCAAGCCCTTCTTCGTGGAGCTGGCACTGCCCTACTCCGTGGTGCGCCAGGAAGCCTTCACCCTGGTGGCCACAGTCTTCAACTACCTGAAGCAGTGCCTGCGGGTGAGTGGGGCTGGGGAGGGGGCCCTGGGGCTGGCAGGGGCTGGCAGGGGCTGATGGAGCTGTGGTGGGGGCCTGGCAGGTCCAGGTGAGGCTGGGGGAGTCGCCGGAGCTGGAGGTGTCGGCGAAGGCAGAGGGGGAGTACAGCAGCTGCGTCTGTGCACACGAGGCCAGGACCTTCCACTGGGACATGAGAGCCACCAGCCTGGGTATGGAGCTCCAGGGGTCCTGACCTGCTGCCTGGGGACCCCCGCAGAGGATGGGGTGGGCAGGGAGGACAGGAGCAAGTGCAGTGCCACCTGAGCTCCCCTGCGCTCCGGTTTCACCTTCCTCTCTGCCTCCCAGCACCAATCCTCAACCTGGGGACCCCCATCCCAACCCAGCCAGCCCTACACGAAGCCCCACAGCTGATGCGAGCCTGTGGGGCTGTGGCGTGGGCTGGGGAGGGCTTTGTGGGGACTGAGGAGCTCACTTCCATCTGCAGGGGAGGTGAACATCACCATCAGCACCGAGGCCCTCAGCTCCGCTGAGCTCTGCGGCAATGAGCTGCCCGTGGTGCCAGCCCAGGGTGCTGTGGACACCCTGATAAAGACTTTGCTGGTGAAGGTCAGGCATGGAGGAGCAGAGTGGGATGGGTTTGGGATCTGAGCAGCCCTTGGGGTGCAGGGGGAGGGTCGGGAGTGGGACAGACCCATCCCGGAGCTGGAGCTGCAGGCGTGGCCCTGGGGAGCAGGGGGATGTGGTTGGTGCTTCCTCCTGACCAACTCTGCTGCTGCTTCCCTACAGCCTGGAGGGATCCTGGTGGAGAAGGCACACAACTCCCTGCTCTGCCAGGAAGGTAGGACCAGCCTGGGGGTGTGGCAGTGCCACAGGCACATGGGGCAGGGATGCTTGGCCACTGGTCACAAGGACCACTGTGCCAGAGGAGCCAGGGACAAGGGTCCCTAGGAGCTCCCAGCTGAGATGCTGCCCTGAGTCCATCGAAGGTCGGAGCAGGAAGGGGGTTGGGCAAAGGTGCGGCCGTGCCAGGCCAGGAGGAGCTGGGGCATCCCTGCTGTCACTGCCCTCCATCCCCACAGCCACTGAAGAAGTCTCCCTGGAGGTTCCTGCAGATACCTTGGAAGGCTCCGAGCGAGCTCAGGTCACTGTGATGGGTAAGGGACAGGCCCAGGCAGGGAGCAGAGCTCCAAGCTCAGCAGGAGCTGGGACCACCAGAGCCGAGATGGGAGGGAGGTGACACAGGGTGCCGGCGGCAGGGGGGGGCACAGGTGACGATGCTGTTCCTCTGGTCCTGCTGGCACAGGTGACATCATGGGCAACGCCCTGCAGAACCTGGGCCGCCTGCTGGCCATGCCCTCTGGCTGCGGCGAGCAGAACATGGTTCACTTCGCCCCCAACATCTACATCCAGCAGTACCTGGAGAAGAGCAGGCAGCTGCACCCCGACCTCCGTGCCAAGGCCCAGAGCTTCCTGCAGAGCGGTGACAGCCCCCAGCGCCCTCCCCTGCCCACCCCCCAGCACTGCTGCTGAGGGACATCAGTACCCCATAGACTCCCTCTCCATTTTCTACCTGCTCCCCACCCCCCCCCCCAGCCAGGGGTGGCTCTGGGCTCCAGGCTGCTCCAGGTGGCCCAGGGTGTGAAGAGCACCGGGCACAGCCTGATGCCCACCTCCTCCCTGCAGGGTACCAGCGAGAGCTGCTCTACAAGCACAGAGATGGCTCCTACAGTGCCTTTGGGGAGAGTGATGGAGTAGGCAACACCTGGTGAGACCACACAGGGCTGGGGCAGTGGGATGCAGCCCTGGGACCCCAAACACAAGACAGATGTGGACCTGATGGAGTGGGTCCAGAGGAGGCCACAGAGATGAGCAGAGGGCTGGAGCAGCTCTGCTGCGGGGACAGGCTGGGAGGGTTGGAGCTGTTCAGCCTGGGGAAGAGAAGGCTGCAGGGAGACCTCAGAGCTGCATTTCAGTGTCTGAAGGGGAGCTCCAGGCAGGCTGGGGAGGGACTGTTCAGAAGGGCCTGTGGGGATAGGATGAGGGCAATGGTTTGAGAGTGGAGCAGGGCAGAGTTAGGCTGGACTTCAGGAGGGAGTTCTGCACTGTGAAGATGGGGAGACTCTGGCACAGGCTGCCCAGGGATGTGGTTGAGGCTCCATCCCTGAAGACATTCAGGATCAGACTGGCTGTGGCCCTGGGCAGCCTGCTCCGGTTGGAGCTGTCCCTGCTGAGCGCAGGGGGGATGGACAGGATGGGCTCTAAGAGCCTGCTGCAATCCATGAACCCCATCAGGGACTGGCAGTGCCAGGCCTCCTGCTGCCACCCAGCACAGCCCAGCCCTGGTGTGTGGCAGCCCTCAGCCCTGTCTCTGGCTCGCAGGCTCACAGCTTTCGTGCTCAAGTCCTTCGGGCAAGCCCGAGCCTATGTGGCCATCGAGGAGCGGCACATCGAGGATGCACAGCGCTGGCTGCAGGAGCAGCAGCAGCCGCAGGGCTGCTTCCGCAGCGTGGGGAAGCTCTTCCACAACGCTCTGCAGGTAGGGCACCAGCACCTGAGGGCATACAGACGCCACCCGAGGGCACACAGACCCCACCCGAAGGCACACAGACCCCACCGAGGGCATACAGACCCCACCCGAGGGCACACAGACCCCACCCGAGGACACACAGACCCCACCTGAGGACACAGAGACCCCACCCGAGGGCACACAGACCCTACCCGAGGGCACACAGACCCCACCTGAGGGCACAGGGACCCCACCCGAGGGCATACAGACCCCACCTGAGGGCACACAGACCTCACCTGAGGGCACACAGACCCCACCCGAGGGCACACAGACCCCACCTGAGGGCACACAGACCCCACCTGAGGGCACAGGGACCCCATCCGAGGGCACACAGACCCCATCCGAGGGCACACCGGCCCCGCCGTGTCCCCGTGGCACGGCACGGCCGGACCTGTCTGCCGCTGTCCCCTGCGCAGGGCGGTGTCTCGGACGAGCTGTCGCTGTCAGCCTATGTCACCGCTGCCATGCTGGAGCTGGGGCTGGCCCCGACGGTGAGGATGATCCCCGGGGGTGGGGGCTGCTGGGGCAGGGAGTTTGGCTGATGCGGGCCACCTCCTAGCCCAGCTGGGCTAGCAGCTATTAGTCTTCCTGGGCAGAGCCGGGCGCCCTGCGCGGTGCCCATGCCCGTGGGCTGCCTCCTGACTCCGCTGCCACGCCAGGACCCGACGGTGAGCTTAGCCCTGCAGTGCCTGGAGGACTCGACCACCGACGACCTCTACACGCAGGCGCTGCTCGCCTACGTGCTGGGGCTGGCAGGGCGCCGGGAGCAGCAGCAAGCCCTGCTGAAGAGCCTGGCCGAGCACAACATCAGCGCAGGTAGCGCCCAGCGCGGGCAGTGCCACCCTCTGGGCAGTGCCACCCTCTGGGCAGTGCCACCCTCTGCCCGGCTCACCCCACGGCACCGTCAGCTCTTTGGGAACCCCGGAGCAGGGGCTTGAGCTCCATCCTCCTTGTCTCCCAGAGGGGCAGCTGCACTGGCAGAGGAAGGGGAAGGCTCTGCCCTCCTCGCAGTCCTCCTGGGCTTCTGCCGCCCCGGCGGAGGTGGAGATCACTGCTTACGTCCTCCTGGCTTACCTCAGCCAGCCCCAGGTGTCCTCTGCCGACCTGGGCACCGCGGCCCAAATCGTTCGCTGGCTCAGCAGGCAGCGGAACCCCTACGGGGGCTTTGCCTCCACGCAGGTACCGGCCGTGGGCTCCAGGGGGCTGCTCCCCACACCTCCCCCCTCTGTGACTCCTCTAAGCTGGGGCGCCCCCAGCTCAGCGCTTCCATGCCATCGCGGCACGGCTGGGGGTGGAAGGGACCTTCAAGCCCCCCCCCAGCCGCAGCTCCCTGGCACGGGCAGGGGCAGCTGCCCCCGGAGCAGGCTGCTCGAGGTCCCTCTCCACACCCAGGACACGGTGGTGGCCCTGCAAGCCCTGGCCAAGTACGCTGCCCTGACCTACGGCGACAACGGCGACTTCGTGGTGACAGTGACGGCCCCGACGGGCACCAGGCAGCACTTCGAGCTGCACAACAGCACTCGGCTGGTGCTGCAGCAGGCGGCTCTGCACCAGCTGCCAGGCACCTACAGGGTGCGAGGCCGCGGGCAGGGCTGTGCCCTGCTGCAGGTGGGTAGGGTCCAGGGCTGCCGTCCCCGCGTGATGCCCTGCTTGGCGGCTCTAAGCCTCCCGTGTCCCGCAGGTGACCCTCAGGTACAACGTGCCACCCCCTCCCAGCCCGGGGACCTTGCACCTCCACGTGGAGACAAAGCCCAAGACGTGCTCTAGGGACGCCCATGCTCGCTTCCAGCTGCTCCTGCGGGCACGGTAGGGGCTGCCCCCTGGGCTTGCGGGGACTGGGAACAGCCCAGGAGGGAGGGCAGAGCCCAAAGTCCCCCTGGCGCTCTGCTCTTGCAGGTACACCGGGGAGCGTCCCAGCACCAACATGGCTGTGATCGAGGCCAGGCTGCCGTCTGGCTACATCCCGGACAAGGAGTCAGTGATGGAGGTGAGGAGGCCACACTGCTTCTGAGACCCCTCTGCCCTGCCAGGGCACCTACCCTGCCCTGAGTCCCTGCCCCCCAGGGGCAGCAGGACATGCAGGGACAGTTGCTTGGGGCACCTGAGATGCCTCTGCCCTGCCAGGGCACCTACCCTGCCCTGAGTCCCTGCCCCCCTGGGGCAGCAGGACATGCAGGGACACTTGCTTGGGGCACCTGAGATGCCTCTGCCCTGCCAGGGCACCTACCCTGCCCTGAGTCCCTGCCCCCCCCCCCCCCCCCCCCCCGAGGCAGCAGGACATAAAGAGACAGCTGCTTGGGGCACCTGAGATGCCTCTACCCTGCCAGGGCACCTACCCTGCCCTGAGTCCCTGCCCCCCGGGGGCAGCAGGACATGCAGGGACAGTTGCTTGGGGCACCTGAGATGCCTCTACCCTGCCAGGGCACCTACCCTGCCCCGAGTCCCTGCCCCCCTGGGGGAGCAGGACATGGGAGGGACACTTGCTTGGGGCACCTGAGATCCCTCTGCCCTGCCAGGGCACCCACCCTGCCCTGAGTCCCTGCCCCCCGGGGGCAGCAGGACATGCAGGGACACTTGCTTGGGGCACCTGAGATGGCTCTACCCTGCCAGGGCACCCACCCTGCCCTGAGTCCCTGCCCCCCGGGGGCAGCAGGACATGCAGGGACAGCTGCTTGAGGCACCCGAAATCCCTCTGCCCTGCCAGGGCACCTACCCTGCCCTGAGTCCCTGCCCCCCTGGGGCAGCAGGACATGCAGGGACAGCTGCTTGAGGCACCCGAGATGGCTCTACCCTGCCAGGGCACCTACCCTGCCCTGAGTCCCTGCCCCCCGGGGGCAGCAGGACATGCAGGGACAGTTGCTTGGGGCACCTGAGATCCCTCTGCCCTGCCAGGGCACCTACCCTGCCCTGAGTCCCTGCCCCCCGGGGGCAGCAGGACATGCAGGGACAGCTGCTTGGGGCACCCCCTGAGCAGCTGTAGCCCATCCTGAGCTGTGTCCCTCCAGCTGAAGAAGCAGCAGCTGGTGAAGAAGGTGGAGGTGCAGCCCGACCAGGTGACGATTTACCTGGACCAGGTGAGATGGGCCAAGGGGACAGCAGCAGGACTCAACGTGCTGGGGTCTGAGGATGCTGCCCCAGCACCGCTGGCTGCACCTCACCCCCGGGTGACCTCTGCAGCTGACTAAGGAGGAGCAGACCTTCAGCTTCGTCGCCACGCAGGACTTCCCAGTGAAGAACCTGCAGCCAGCCACAGTGACGCTGTACGACTACTACGAGACAGGTCAGAGCCACTGGGGGCAGCTCAGAGCCACTGGGGACAGCTCAGAGCCACTGGGGACAGCTCAGAGCCACTGGGAGCATGTCAGACCCACTGGGGGCAGCTCAGAGCCACTGGGGGCAGCTCAGAGCCACTGGGGACAGCTCAGAGCCACTGGGGGCAGCTCAGACCCACTGGGGACAGGTCAGACCCACTGGGAGCAGGTCAGACCCACTGGGGACAGCTCAGACCCACTGGGAGCAGGTCAGACCCACTGGGGGCAGCTCAGAGCCACTGGGGACAGGTCAGACCCACTGGGGGCAGCTCAGAGCCACTGGGGACAGGTCAGACCCACTGGGGACGTGGCCTTGGGGTTCCTGGCCCTGCTGCCTCCCCAGTTGCTCAGGGGGTGTCAGGCTGAGCTGCCTCTTGACACTGATGAGGTTTGTTCCTCAATGGGACAAGCTCACCCTGAGCCCCTTGACCCCCACTCTCCCCACCAGCCCCATGGCCACCACCGTCCCCCCAGCCCCTTGGTCCCCACTCTCCCCTCTAGCCCCTTGGCCCCCAGCCTCCCCCCACCCCCATGGCCAGCACTCTCACCTCAGCTCCTTGGCCCCCACCCTCCCTCCACCCCCATGGCCAGCACCCTCACCTCAGCCCCTTGACCCCCACTCTCCCCCCACCCCTATGGCCAGCACCCTCACCCCAGCCCCTTGGCCCCCACCCTCCCTCCACCCCCACTGCCAGCACCCTCACCTCAGCTCCTTGACCCCCACTCTCCCCCCACCCCCATGGCCCCCCCCAGCCCCTTGGCCCCCAGCCTCCCCCCAGCCCCTTTGTCACCACCCTTCCCCTTGCAGATGACCGCACGGATGCTGCCTACAGTGCTCCCTGCAGATCAGGTAGGGGCTGAGCCTGGCAGGACCACCCCACCACTGGCACCTTGATAGGGGACCCACCAACCCTGAAAGGCCAATCTGGGCTCTGAGCCCCTGGGCCCAGGAGAAGGGCAGCAGGTGGGGGGTGGAGGAGCTCAGCCAAGACCCCAGAGTCCTGGATGGATCCATGGGGACTTGCTGGCCAGAGCCATGGGGACTGCAGAGCAGGGAGGACCCCAGCCTGCAGGCTATGGGGTGCTGAGCCTCTTTGAGAGCCCCCAGCCCCTCCATGAGACCTGACCTTCTCCTTGTGCACCTTACAGAGCTGCCCAGCCATGGGTTTGGGGTCACTTGGGAGATGAGACACTGAGCTCCCCGGGATGGAGCTCCCTTGGGTGGGGGACAGGGAACAGCCATGAGTGTGGCTGGGCAAGGAGGGGCAACTCTCACTCCCACATCTCATTCTGGAGAGGCTGATGGTCAGGAGCTGGAAAACCTCTAGCACAGCCTGAAGCCTGGCAGCTGAGCCAGCAAGGACTGGGGTGACCAATGGTCCCTGCTCCCCTCCTGACCACAGCTCTGACCCTCCACAGGGGCAGATGTCCTGGAGATGTCCTCAGTACTACCAAAAGGGCAGAGCTCGAACTCGCCAGAAGCAGAAGGGCAGAGCTTGGTGCCAGGACAACCAAAAGGGCAGGGCTCAGGTTTGGGGCAGGGCTTTGGTTTTAGGCAGGGCTCAGGTTTGGGGCAGGGCTCAGGTTTGGGGCAGGGCTCAGGTTTGGGGCAGGGCTCAGGTTTTGGGCAGGGCTCTGGTTTTGGGCAGGGCTCTGGTTTTGGGCAGGGCTCTGGTTTGGGGCAGGGCTCAGGCTTGGGGCAGGGCTCTGGTTTGGGGCAGGGCTCTGGTTTGGGGCAGGGCTCTGGTTTTGGGCAGGGCTCTGGTTCGTGGCACGGCTCTGGGATTCGATGGGGTTGGCCACCTCCGAAAATCCGTGCCTAGCCTAACTCTCAACTCTCACCCTCCTCCCCCGGCAAACGGAAAAGCTCTCCCTGAGCTGGAACTGGCCACCTCCTCGTCTCACTGTGCTCACAGGCACCCATGCCCCAGGGACACCAGAGCCCAGGGGCTGATGCAGACCCACAGGCAGAGCTTTTCCAGTGCTGCAAGCCTGAAGCCTGGCAGCTGAGCCAGCGGGGACTGGGGTGACCAATGGTCCCTGCTCCCCTCCTGACCAGGGCTCTGACCCTCCACAGGGGCAGATGTCCCAAAGACCACATACCCACTACGATGGGCTTGGCCACCTTCGAAGTCCCATTTTGAGGAGTTACCTGTGCTCAGAGGAGATGAATGGACCAATATGAGCACCTGTGCTGGGAAGTGTCCTTGAGTCCATACTAGGTGGTAAATAACAGCACCCCACATGCAGCTGCAGGGGGTGGAGTGCCAGCTGCATGTGGGCAGAGTTAGCCAGCCCGAGGGGGTCGGGTTAGCCTGCCCAGGGGCTGACCCTGTGGGACTGTGACCTATCTGGATCATGCCTGGGGGGGGGGAGGACCAAGCAGGTACCTTCCACATGCACCGACCTTAGGCTAAGTTAGCTGTGCACATCTCTTGCCAGAAGGCACAGAACTCAGTGCAATGTGGAACTAAAGCAGAGAGTGACCTTCTAACCACACTGGTGAGCCAAGAGTCATTTTGTCCCAGGTGCACTGGCCCTAGGCTAACTCTCACCCTCCTCCCCTGGCAAACAGAAGAGCTCTACCTGAGGTGGAACTGGCCCCCTCCTCGTCTCACTGTGCTCACGGGCACACCAGAGCCCAGGGGCTGATGCAGACCCACAGGCAGAGCTTTTCCAGTGCTGCAAGCCTGAAGCCTGGCAGCTGAGCCAGCGGGGACTGGGGTGACCAATGGCCCCTGCTCCCCTCCTGACCACAGCTCTGATCCTCCTCAGGGCCACCTGAAGTGGACAAACTACCAATACGATGGTCTTGGCCACCTTCTGGTCTCATTGTGGTCCTATGCACACCAGAGCCCAGCGGCTGATGCAGACCCACAGGCAGAGCTTTTCCAGTGCTGCAAGCCCCTGCCAGGCACATTTGGTTTGGCTGAGCACCTCCTCAGTGCATCCTCTCCCTTGTCCCTTCCACCACGAGGGAATTTTGGGGCACCAGGTCTGGCTTCTGCCCACCCTAGAGGCACCAGAACAGGACCAAGAGCCCTCCAGTCAGTCCCACTGGGCCTTCCCCAGCAGACCCCACCACCACTCACCCCTCTTGCTCTCCCTGGGAGCCACAGTGTTACCTCCAGCCCCCTCTCTGGGCCCTGTCACCAAAAAGGACCTGCAGACACTTTCACTTGTGTCACTTGTGACACTTCCACAGCCACCACTTGTGGATGGAGAGAAGCCTTGTTCCTCCCTGGGTCTAAATAAATCATTTGCTTCAGCACAGTTCTTCTCTTGGGTCTTTCTTGCTCTCTCCTCAACACCCATCTGGGCTCAGCACCCACAATCCCCAGATCCTGGTGACAGAAAACAGCTCAGGGAGCTGTGCCCCCCCTGAGCCACCACCACCTGTCTTGTCTGGGGACAGCAAGGACCAGTCTGGATCTTTGGTCAAGAGTCTCCCAGCAGCTGCAAGGAGATAGCTGCAGCCACACAGCAAGCCCAGAAGGAGCCACCTAAACCCTCCCCGGAGGACAGGAGGCAAAGTCACACCAAGGCACATCAAGCTCCCCTTGAGGGCAGAGTGAGCTAAAGCCAGGAGCCAGCACTGCCCCTCCGTGGCAGCCGGAGGAGCAGGCATCACTTGCGGCGCTTCTTCTGCTGCTGCTCCTTGCGCTTCTGAGCCCTCACATCCTTCTTCAGGCGGCTGTCCACCACCTTGAACTGTCCCTTGACGCCAGGGGGGCGGCGTACACGGGGTCCCACCCCCTTCTTGGCCACCAGGTAGGTCACCTGCCGCTTCTCCTTGGCCAGCCCTGCCTTCTTGTAGATGCTGAGGGAGAAGAGCAGAAGGGTTTAGGGTTGGAAGGGATCTCGAAGCTCTTGCAGGCAGGGACAGCTCCCACTAGAAGAGGTTGCTCAAGGGCCTCATCCAGCCTGGTCCTGAGCACCTCCCTGGCAAACCTGTGCCTGGGTCTCAGCATCTTCAACCTGTGCCAGGCTCTCATCACCCTCAACCTATGCCAAGGTCTCACCCAGCTCCCTCAGCTGCTCCTCCACTCCCAGCTCCCTCAGCTGCTCCTCCACTCCCAGCTCCCTCATTTGTTCCTCCACTCCCAGCTCCCTCAGCTGCTCCTCCACTCCCAGCTCCCTCAGCTGCTCCTCCACCCCCAGCTCCCTCAGCTGCTCCTCCACTCCCAGCTCCTTCAGCTGCTCCTCCACTCCCAGCTCCTTCAGCTGCTCCTCCACCTCCAGCTCCTTCAGCTGCTCCTCCACCCTCATTTCCCTCAGCTGCTCCTCCACTCCCAGCTCCTTCAGCTGCTCCTCCACCCTCATTTCCCTCAGCTGCTCCTCCACCCTCATTTCCCTCAGCTGCTCCTCCACTCCCAGCTCCCTCAGCTGCTCCTTCACTCCCAGCTCCCTCAGCTGCTCCTCCACCCCCAGCTCCTTTAGCTGCTCCTCCACCCCCAGCTCCCTCAGCTGCTCCTCCACCCCCCAGCTCCTTTAGCTGCTCCTCCACTCCCAGCTCCCTCAGCTGCTCCTCCACTCCCAGCTCCCTCAGCTGCTCCTCCACTTCCATCTCCCTCAGCTGCTCCTCCACCCCCAGCTCCCTCAGCTGCTCCTCCACTCCCAGCTCCTTTAGCTGCTCCTCCACCCCCAGCTCCCTCATTTGCTCCTCCACCCCCAGCTCCCTCAGCTGCTCCTCCACTCCCAGCTCCCTCAGCTGCTCCTCCACCCCCCAGCTCCTTTAGCTGCTCCTCCACTCCCAGCTCCCTCAGCTGCTCCTCCACCCTCATCTCCCTCAGCTGCTCCTCCACCCCCAGCTCCCTCAGCTGCTCCTCCACTTCCATCTCCCTCAGCTGCTCCTCCACCCCCAGCTCCCTCAGCTGCTCCTCCACTCCCAGCTCCTTTAGCTGCTCCTCCACCCCCAGCTCCCTCAGCTGCTCCTCCACCTCCAGCTCCCTCAGCTGCTCCTCCACTCCCAGCTCCCTCAGCTGCTCCTCCACCCCCAGCCCTGTTCTCCATCCCCTTCCCCAGACCCACTCCAGCTCAACATCCTTGGAGCGAGAGGCCCAAAACGGAACAAGCTGAGGTGCAGCCTGACCACTGTCCAACGGGACAGTCACTTCCCTGCTCCTGCTGGCCACACTCTTGCTGATCCAAACCAAGATGCTATTGACCTTCTTGGCCATGCAGCAGCCCAAGACAAAGCCTCAGGCTCTCAGCTTCCCCCACTCACCGCCGCAGCTGTGCCACCTTCTCCCTCTCGGAGATGTCCACAGTGTTCACCACCGACTCTGCCTTCTTCTTCATCTGCTCCATCTTCTTCAGCATCTGTGGGGACAAGGGGAGGGTGGGGAAGGGATGGAGCAGCTGGGATGAGGAGGAGGGGTGGGGAACAGAGAGGTTCTCCGTGCCCACAGGCCACTCACCCTCCTCTTCTTGCGAGCCTTGGCCTCTGCCACCTTCTTGATGGGGCGAGCGTTGATCTCGCGCCAGCGCTGCCGGTAAGCCTCCACTGTCTGCTTGTCCACAGGCACCTGCTTGCGCCTGTGCTGCTTCTCCTCCTCGGTGAACCACTCTGGCAGCTCATCCTCCTCCTCGTTGTAGGAGTACCTGAGGTGGGGAATGGCTTGGTTGAGAGGTGAGCACCTGAAAGGATCCCACAGCCGAAACTTCTACCGCCCGTGCGCGACCTCTCGGAGGAGAAAGGTTGGAGAGGATCAGAGCCATAGGAGAGACCTCAAGAGATCAGAGGGGTGCAGGAGCTCTGCACTGGCACAGGTTGAGGGTGGGGAGACCCTGGCACAGGTTGCTCAGGGAGGTGGTGGAGCACAGAAGCACCCAATGTGATCGAAGATCACATTGGGTGCTTCTGTGCTCCACCACCTCCCTGGAGATGTTCAGGACCAGGTTGGATGAGGTCTTGAGTGACCTGCTCTGTCCCTGCCTATGTCCCCTGGCTGAGCTTTGAGGTCCCTTCCAACCTAAACCATTCTATGGTCAGCTGCTGCAACCTCCCCACCATGGCCAGGGACACCTCTCAGCTAGACTCAGCTGCTCAAGGGCCTTCCTCCAACCTGGCCTTGAATGACTCTAAGGAGGAGGCAGCCACAGCCTCCCTGGGCAAACTGTGCCAGGATCTCACCAGCCTCACATTGCAGAACTTCTTCCTCAGCTCCACTCTCAGCCTGCTCTGCTTCAGCTCCAAACCATTCCCCCTTGGCCTGGCTCCAGATACCCTCAGCAAAAGTCTCTCTGCAGCCTTCCTGCAGGGTCCCTTCAGGCACTGGCAGCAGCTCTGAGGTCCCCCTGGAGCCTTCTCCTCTCCAGGCTGCACCCCCCCAGCTCCCTCAGCCTGTGCTCACAGCAGAGCTGCTCCAGCCCTTGGCTCATCTTTGTGGCCTCTTCTGGCCTCACTCCAGCAGCTCTGTGCCCTCCTCCTGCTGGGGACAGCAGAACCAGAGGCAGGACTGGAGGTGAGGTCAGAGCAGAGCCCAGGGGCAGAATCCCCTCTCCTGCCCTGCTGCCCACACTGCTCTGGCTGCATCCCAGCACACAGCTGCCCTGGGGGCTGCAGGAGGGCACTGCTGGCTCCTGGGGAGCTGCTCAGCACCCAACACCCCCAAGTCTCTTTCTTCAGGGCTTCTCTCAACCCATTCTGCATCCAGCCTGGATGTGTGCCTGGGGCTGGCCTGACCCATCTGCAGGACCTTGCCCTGTGACTTGCTGAACCTCCTGCAGCTGGCACTGGCCCATTTCTCAAGCCTGTTCAAGATCCTTCTGGCTGCCATCCCTGCCCTCGAGCGAGTCCAGAGCACCACACAGCTTGGTGTCATCACCAAACCTGCTGATCCCTCAGCTCCCTTCCCACCTGGCATCTAAGAGTCTGCTTTTGGGAGGCTGAATGCTGCTGCCCCTCCAGCTGCAGGTACCTGTTGAAGGAGTCATCAATCAGGTCCCTCCTGGCCTTCTTGGAGGTGGCGATGACGGAGCCAAGCGCCAGGCCCTCAGCATCCAGGACCCGAGCCCTCTTCACTGCAGGGACAGGGACACATCAGATTGCACCATCTGCAAGCAGCCTGAGATGCAGCAGCTCTGCCAGCCCCCAGAACATGGGCTAAGCCTGCCTCTTGTCCCCAAGAAAGGGACTCCACTCACCCGGGTCCACAATGGGTACCACCTCGAAGCCGCAGGGCTCCACCCGGCCCCGCTTCTTCCCAGCTGGCAGCAGTGGCCTGTGGACATGAGTGGGCAGGGCTCACCTCCAGCTCTCCAGCACTGAGGAGCTGAGGGAGGAGATCCAGACCACTGTCCCCACACCAGCCCTCACCTCTCCTCATCGCTGCTGCTGTCATCATCGCTGCTCTGCTCCTCCTGCGCCTCACCAGGGGTGGGTTTGGTGTCCGCAGCCGGTGGGGGCTGAGCTGCACCTTGCTCCTGGGCTGCTTTCTCCTGCCCTTGCCTGGTGGCTTTGTCTAGGGAACAGGAGCCACTGGGTGAGAAAAGGCTTGAGGGAGGCTCTGCTGCAGGTCATCCCTCTAGAG
This sequence comes from Pogoniulus pusillus, assembly GCF_015220805.1. Classification (NCBI taxonomy): domain Eukaryota; kingdom Metazoa; phylum Chordata; class Aves; order Piciformes; family Lybiidae; genus Pogoniulus; species Pogoniulus pusillus. The sequence goes on along the minus strand of NC_087303.1, from coordinate 5,702,258 downwards.
ATGAACCTTGTGAGGTTCAGTGAGGCCAAGGGCAATGTCCTGCACCTGGGCAATTCCTGCCATCAAGGCAGGCTGTGGGGTGAAGGGATGGAGAGCAGCATGGGGGCACCTCGGGGCTGTCCCTGGGGAGACCTTCCAGTGGCCTTCCAGTACTTAAAGGGGGCCTACAGGAAAGATGGACAGGGACTCACTCTCAGGAGTGTGGTGACAGGACAAGGGCTGATGGGTTCATAGAATGAAGCAGGTTGGAAGAGAGCTCCAAGCTCAGCCAGCCCAACCTAGCACCCAGCCCTGTCCAACCAACCACACCATGGCACTAAGTGCCCCAGCCAGGCTTGGCTGCAACACCTCCAGCCACAGCCACTCCACCACCTCCCTGGGCAGCCCATTCCAGTGCCAATCACTCTCTCTGACAACAACTTCCTCCTCACATCCATCCTAGACCTGCCCTGGCACAGCTTCAGGCTGTGTCCCCTTCTTCTGTTGCTGGCTGCCTGGCAGCAGAGCCCAACCCCACCTGGCTACAGCCTCCCTGCAGGCAGCTGCAGGCAGCAATCAGCTCTGCCCTGAGCCTCCTCTGCTGCAGGCTGCACCCCCCCAGCTCCCTCAGCCTCTCCTCACAGGGCTGTGCTCCAGGCCCCTCCCCAGCCTTGCTGCCCTTCTCTCAACACCTTCCAGCACCTCAACATCTCTCTGCAATGGAGGAGCCCAGCACTGGACACAGCACTCCAGGGGTGGCCTGAGCAGTGCTGAGCACAGGGGCACAAGAACCTCCCTTGTCCTGCTGCCCACACTGCTCCTGAGCCAGCCCAGGATGCCATTGGCTCTGCTGCCCACCTGGGCACTGCTGCCTCCTCTGCAGCTCCTCTCTCCCAGCACCCCCAGCTCCCTCTCTGCCTGCCTGCTCTCAGCCACTCTGGCCCCAGCCTGCAGTGCTGCCTGGGGTTGTTGTGGCCAAAGTACAGAACCCTGCACTGGCCTTGTTCAATCTCATCCCATTTCAAACTCAGGGAGGAAAGATTTAGATTAAAGAAGAAAGTGCTCCCCGTGAGGGTGGGGAGAGACTGGCACAGGTTGCCCAGAGAGGCTGTGGATGTTCCCTCCCTGAAGGTGTTCAAGGCCAGGCTGGATGAGGCCTTGAGCACTCTGTGCTGGTGGGAGGTGCCCTTGCCCATGGCAGGGGGTTGGTGCTGGAAGAGCTTTAAGGTCTCTTCCAATACTACCCTGATGCCAGCTCCTTAAGTCTGTAACTACACAGGCTGGAGACAGAGACAGCCCCTGGAGATCTGAGAGCTGCATCCCATCGTGGTCTGTCTCAGTGCCCCAGACTGGGCCCTGGGGCTGTACCTGTGCCCCCAGCCCCAGCAGTGCAGCCCCAGCCAAACCTCTCTTAGACTCTCGTTGTCTCTCAGCCAGCAGCTGGGACTGCCCCAGCTCCACCTCCTCATCTGCATCATCCTCGAGGCCTGCAAAGGCGTCCTGGGGACAGAGAGCAGCAGGTCAGGGGACACAGGGCAGAGATGGGGTCAGGGGACACAGGGCAGAGTTGAGTCAAGGGTGAGAGGACATATGGAAGAGCTGAGGGTCAGGGGACACAGGGCAGAGATGGGGTCAGGGGATACAGGGCAGAGCTGAGAGTCAGGGGACACAGGGCAGAGTGGGACACAGGGCAGAGCTGAGGTTGAGGGGACATGGGGCAGGGCTGAGCTGTAGGTCAGGGGACAAAGGGCAGGGCTGAGCTGCAGGTCAGGGGACACAGGGCAGGGCTGAGCTGCAGGTCAGGGGACACAGGGCAGAGCTGAGGGTCAGGGGACACAGGGCAGAGCTGAGCTGTAGCTCAGGGGACACAGGGCAGAGCTGAGCTGTAGCTCAGGGGACACAGGGCAGAGCTGAGCTGTAGTCAGGGGACACAGGGCAGGGCTGACCTGTAGGTCAGGGGACACAGGGCAGAGCTGAGGGTCAGGGGACACAGGGCAGAGCTGAGCTGTAGTCAGGGGACACAGGGCAGGGCTGAGCTGTAGGTCAGGGGACATGGGGCAGGGCTGAGGGTCAGGGGACACAGGGCAGAGCTGAGCTGTAGCTCAGGGGACACAGGGCAGAGCTGAGCTGTAGGTCAGGGGACACAGGGCAGAGCTGAGCTGTAGGTCAGGGGACACAGGGCAGAGCTGAGCTGTAGGTCAGGGGACACAGGGCAGAGCTGAGGGTCAGGGGACACAGGGCAGAGCTGAGCTGTAGGTCAGGGGACACAGGGCAGAGCTGAGGGTCAGGGGACACAGGACAGAGCTGAGCTGTAGGTCAGGGGACACAGGGCAGGGCTGAGCTGTAGGTCAGGGGACACAGGGCAGAGCTGAGCTGTAGGTCAGGGGACACAGGGCAGAGCTGAGGGTCAGGGGACACAGGGCAGAGCTGAGCTGTAGTCAGGGGACACAGGGCAGGGCTGAGCTGTAGGTCAGGGGACATGGGGCAGGGCTGAGGGTCAGGGGACACAGGGCAGAGCTGAGCTGTAGCTCAGGGGACACAGGGCAGAGCTGAGCTGTAGGTCAGGGGACACAGGGCAGAGCTGAGCTGTAGCTCAGGGGACACAGGGCAGAGCTGAGCTGTAGCTCAGGGGACATGGGGCAGGGCTGAGGGTCGGAGCACATGAGGCAGAGCTGTGCCAAGGGTGAGAGGACAGAGGGCAGGGGGCTGCAGGGTGCCCTGCCATGGCTGGCACAGGGGTGCCCACCTTCCCAAACCACATGCTGGCCTGCCGCTCCTCCAGCACTGACTTCTCCTCCAGGGGCACCAGCAGGGGATTCTCTTCTACCTCCTCCTTCTCCTCTTCCTTCTGCTTAACCTTCCCACTGGGACAAAGAGCAGCAGGATCAGTGCTCCCCAGCCACAACCACTGCTGGGCCTGCAGCAGGGAGGCCTCTCTGGCCCTCACCTCTTAGCCCTCTGCTCTCTCCTCTCCCGCTCCAGCCGGCGCTGACGAGCCTCGATCTCAACCAGCTCCTCGGGGTCCAGATCACTGGCCAGGGACACATCATCCTCCCCTTCATGGTCTGAGATGTAAATGTCATCATCTCCAGGTCCCATCTCCAGGAGGGCATCAGCTGATGCCATATCCCCCCGGGTCACCTCGTTCAGCAGCTGCAAGGTGAGAGAGATGAGTCAGGAAGCTGCAGACCTCAGGCTGCCGCTGCCCCTGCCTCGGTGGCTGTGGGAGCCTGCCCCTCCCCCTGCCCCACACACCGGGGTCCTGTGGATGGTGCGGAGGGAGAACATGCTGGTGTCACCATCCTCAGCGATGGAGACCCCAGGCAGGTCCATCTTCAGCTCCACACGCTCACGCTGCTTCCGCTGCTCCCTCAGGATCTTCTTCTTCTTCCTGGAGGAGCCAGCAAGGGATGAGCTTATCCTGTCCCACTCCCCCTACCCCCCCCCCCCCCCCATCCCAGCAGCTCATCCATTGTCACAGCAGTGCCAGAGCTCCCTCAGCAGTGCTGCTGGCTCCTCTGTGAGGGGTCCTCAGGCTGCTGTTTCACCTGCCCAGAGAAGCAAGCAGCTGCGAGGGTCCCAACCCCACAAAGCCACTTGCTGTGGGCAGAGGCTCTGACACCACCACCTTTGTGTGCCCGTGGCTGAAGCCCCCCCGTGGCTCTACTGATCCTCTGCTCCCTCAGCCTCCTTTTTACCTCTTCAATTCTGCCAGTTCCTTGGCCTTCATCTCTGCCAACGCCAGCTCTACCTCCTCCTCTTCCTCTTTCGTCTTCTCATCAGCTGCAGCTTTTGCTGATGTCTTGTTCTCCTTCTTCTCCTCCTCCTCTCTGCCTTCCTCCTCCTCACCCGAGCTCAGGCTGGCAAAAGGAAGGAGCTGAGCCTGCTTTGCCTGCTTTCCAGCCCCCCCCCCCCCCCACTGCTGGCACTCAGGGGCAGCTCTGCTGTTCCTACTTGATCTCCAGCTCCTTCGCCTGCTCCTTCAGCTTCTTGGCCAAGAAACGCCGCAGCTTCGTCCTCCAGTTCAGCAGGGCCCTGTGCAGAGAGGCAGAGCTGTCAGACACCCACCCAGACACCTACCAGCTCCCCCCCCAACAGCCTCCTGTCCCAGTGCCCCCCCAGTACCTGAGCTCCTTGCGCCCCAGCACGCGGATGTCCTTGCAGCACTGCCGCAGCTCCTCGGTGGTGGAGCTGTGGTTCTCCAGCTCACCGTCCCCCAGCGTGATCTGCACACAGCAGGGGGAAAGGGCTGAGGTCTTGAGCCCCTGAGCTCCTGCCCTGGCCACTGCTGGGGCAGTTGGCTCCCTCTTTTCAGCCCTCTGTGCTCCTGACACACCAAGGTAGAGCCTGGCTTCGGGCGCTTACCTCGTTGGCCTTGGAGAGGAAGTCGACAGGGTTGGGAGCCTTGAGGAAGTCCATCAGGGTGAAGCGGTGGTAGAGAGTTGTGTCTCCATCTGCATAGCCTTCTGCCTGCAGGAGGAATCAGAGAACCATAGAATCAACCAGGTTGGAAGAGAGCTCCAAGCTCATCCAGTCCAACCTAGCACCCAGCCCTATCCAATCAACCAGACCATGGCACTAAGTGCCTCAGCCAGGCTTTGCTTGAAGACCTCCAAGGATGGTGCCTCCACCACCTCCCTGGGCAGCCCATTCCAATGCCAATCACTCTCTCTGACAACAACTTCCTCCTAATATCCAGCCCATACCTACCCCAGCACACCTTGAGACTGTGTCCCCTTGTTCTATTGCTGGTTACCTGGGAGAAGAGGCCACCCCCCACCTGGCTACAATGCCCCTTCAGGTAATTGTAGACAGCAATAAGATCACCCCTGTGAAGGAGCTGTGTGAGGCCCAGCAAGGCACAGAAGCAGCCTCAGCCACCTCTAAAGGCTCAGTGATCTCCTGGAACTTGTCTCGCTGCAAAAGCCACCTAAAGGTGCCCACACAGAATCATAGAACCAAGCAGGTTGGAAGAGACCTCCAAGATCATCCAGCCCAACCTAGCACCCAGCCCTAGCCAGTCAACCAGACCATGGCACTAAGTGCCTCAGCCAGGCTCTTCTTGAACACCTCCAGGGTTGGTGCCTCCACCACCTCCCTGGGCAGCCCATTCCAATGCCAATCAGTCTCTCTGACAACAACTTCCTCCTCACATCCAGCCTAGATCTCCCCTGGCACAACTTGAGGCTGTGTCCCCTTCTTCTGGTGCTGGTTGTCTGAGAAGAGCCCAACCCCACCTGGCTACAGCCTCCCTGCAGGCAGCTGCAGGCAGCAATGAGCTCTGCCCTGAGCCTCCTCTGCTGCAGGCTGCACCCCCCCAGCTCCCTCAGCCTCTCCTCACAGGGCTGTGCTCCAGGCCCCTCCCCAGCCTTGCTGCCCTTCTCTCAACACCTTCCAGCACCTCAACATCTCTCTGCAATGGAGGAGCCCAGAACTGGACACAGCACTCAAGGTGTGGCCTGAGCAGTGCTGAGCACAGGGGCACAAGAACCTCCCTTGTCCTGCTGCCCACACTGCTCCTGAGCCAGCCCAAGATGCCATTGGCTCTGCTGCCCACCTGGGCACACTGCTGGCTCACAACTCAGGGAAGAGGGCAGCCCCCACCTGCCAGCTCCACCCAAGCCCACCTCAGACTCAAGAGAGGTGACACTGATCAAGGCTTGTCAAGTTCCATGCCCAGCTGAGACCACCTGACACAGGCCTTTAGCATCCTGTGTGCCAAAGACACCTGACAGAGACACAAAGCCAGCAGGCAGCAGTTGCAGGGAGGGCTTCACCAACCCAGCCCCAGCCTCACAACTTCTATCACCACTCCACACAGAAGCACAGAACGTTGGGGGCTTGGGAGGGACCTCTGCAGAGAGTCCAACCCTCCTGCCAGAGCAGCAGCTCACACAGGAACACATCCAGGTGGGTTTGGAATGTCTCCAGAGGAGACTCCACAGCCTGTTCTGGGCAGCCTGCTCCAGCAGCTTCACAGTGAAGAAGTTTCTCCTCACGTTCCTGTGGCACCTCCTCTGCTCCAGCTGGCACCCACTGCCCCCTGTCCTGTCACTGCACAGCCCTGAGCACAGCCTGGTCCTGTCCTCCCCACACATCAACAGCAATGAGGGCAACTCCCAGGCTCCTCCAAGCTAAAGAGCCTCCCTCAGCATTTCCCCAGCACTGTGCCACCTCCCAAGGCTGCAAACCTCCCCCACAATGGCTCTTCCATCCCTTCCCATGCTCCAGGCCCTTCATTTTCCTGAGCAGCTTTGCCCATTTCAATCTCTTTGCCCCCAGTCTCCAGGCCTTTCATACCCCTGAGCAGCTCTGTCCTGTTTCAATCTCTTTGCCCCCAGTCTCCAGGCCTTTCATACCCCTGAGCAGCTCTGTCCCATTTCAATCTCTTTGCCCCCAGTCCCCAGGCCTTTCATACACCTGAGCAGCTCTGTCCCATTTCAATCTCTTTGCCCCCAATCCCCAGGCCAATTCATGTGCATTTGGTCTTGCTCTTACCTTTGGCTTCTTCTTGCTGATCAGCTCACTGACAGATTTAGCCTGAACCTCCACCTCCTTGAAAGCATATTTTGGGTCAAAGAACTTGGTGTCAATTTTGTCTGGAGCTTGATAACCTGAGGTGAAGGAATCAAGAGTTGTCAGTGGACTTTGGTGATGCTCAGAGGGCTGCAGAGTACCTGGGGTGGGGAATGCCTTGGCTGAGAGGTGAGGACCTGAAGGATCCCACACCAAAGCTTCTACCAGCCCCATGACCTCTTCTAGAAAGGCTGGAGAGGATCAGAGCCATGGAATGGATCAGAAGAGATCTCAAGAGATCAAAGGGCTGCAGCAGCTCTGTTCTGAGGACAAGCTGAGAGAGTTTGGGGCTCTGCAGCCTGGAGAAGAGAAGACATCCAGGAGACCTTGGAGTGGCCTTGCAGGATCTGAAAGGGGCTGCAGGAGGGCTGGGGAGGGACTATTGACAAGGGCTGGGAATGGCAGGAGGAGGAGGAATGGGTTTGGAGTGGCAGAGGGGAGACTGAAAGTGGATGTTAGGAAGAAGTTGTTTGCAGTGAGGGTGGGAAGAGAGTGGCACAGGTTGAGGGTGGTGAGAGACTGGCACAGGTTGAAGGTGGTGAGAGCCTGGCAGAGGTTGAGGGTGGGGAGAGCCTGGCACAGGTTGAAGGTGGTGAGAGACTGGCACAGGTTGAAGGTGGTGAGAGACTGGCACAGGTTGAGAGTGGTGAGAGCCTGGCACAGGTTTGCCAGGGAGGTTGTGGAGCACAGAAGCACATTGGGTGCTTCTGTGCTCCACAACCTCCCTGGAGGTGTTCAGGACCAGTCTAGATGAGAACCTTAAGCAACCTATTCTAGCAGGAGCTGTCCCTGCCTATGGCAGAGAGCTTGGAACTGGCTGAGCTTTGAGATCCCTTCCAACCTAAACCCATCTATGACTCTTTTCACTCCCAGCCTCACTCCAGCAGCTGCATTCTCCCCTCCCCAAGCTGCTCACCCTGGCACACCACGAAGATCTCAGCGGACTCATTGCGAGAGGCTTGGGGCTTGGTGGCTTGAACCTTCTGGAAGAACTGCTGGAAGATCCAGAGGAGGGGTTGGTAGTCTCGGGAACGAAAGACCTTGGTGATGAACCAGCCACCTTTGCAGAGGAACTCACAAGCCAGTTTCAAAGCCATCAGGGTCAGGTTGGCTGGAAGAGAGGAAGAAAAGCAGTCAGGAGCTGTCACCGCGCTCAGCGCCCAGCTCGGCGGGGGCACATCACTGCCACTCTGCCTTGCACAGTGCCCTGCTGTAGCCCTGCAGAGCACAGCAACAACTCCCCCAACCCCTGGCAGGTCTCACCCTGGGAATAGGCATCGTGCACCCAGCTGGCTCCCACGTTGGGTGCTCCATCGTTCAGCACCACGTCCACCTTCCAGGTCTGCAGCTCCTTGCGCAGGGCCTGAGGGGTGGGTGCAGGAGTTTGTTGTGCCAAGCCCTCTGCCAGAGCCACCCCAGGCAGCACCTCCTTGTCCACATCAGCTCAGCTCAGCTTCCTGCCTCCATGCCACCCAAGTCACACCATAGAATGGGAGCTCAAAAATCAGCCAGTTCCAACCCCTTGCCATAGGCAGGGACACCTCCTGCTGGAACAGGCTGCTCAAGGTCTCATCCAACCTGGATGCAGCTGAGTTGGCAGGGCCATGCCCACCCCTGTGACAAACAGCCCTGGTCAGAGCCTGGCAAGGCTGCCTGGCAGAAAGAGGTCTGAGGGTTGTAGTAGACAGCAGCTGAATAGGAGCCAGCAGTGTGCCCAGGCAGCTGAGTGGGAGCCAGCAGTGTGCCCTGGCAGCTGAGGGGGAGCCAGCAGTGTGCCCTGGCAGCTGAGGGGGAGCCAGCAGTGTGCCCTGGCAGCTGAATGTGAGCCAGCAGTGTGCCCTGGCAGCTGAATAGGAGCCAGCAGTGTGCCCTGGCAGCTGAATGTGAGCCAGCAGTGTGCCCAGGCAGCTGAGTGGGAGCCAGCAGTGTGCCCAGGCAGCTGAGTGGGAGCCAGCAGTGTGCCCAGGCAGCTGAGTGGGAGCCAGCAGTGTGCCCTGGCAGCTGCGTGGGAGCCAGCAGTGCCCAGGCAGCTGAGTGGGAGCCAGCAGTGTGCCCTGGCAGCTGAGTGGGAGCCAGCAGTGTGCCCAGGCAGCTGAATGGGAGCCAGCAGTGTGCCCTGGCAGCTGAGTGGGAGCCAGCAGTGTGCCCTGGCAGCTGAACAGGAGTCACAAATGTGCCCAGGCAGCCAATGCCAATGGCACTCTGGCTTGGCTTCAAAATGCTGTGGCCAGCAGCAGCAGGAGGTGTTTGTGCCCTTGGGCTCAGCTCTGGTGAGGCCACAGCTCGAGTGCTGGGTTCAGTTTGGGGCACTGCAGTACAAGAGAGCTGTGGAGGTGCTGGAGCAGGTCCAGAGGAGGGCAAGGAAACTGTGAAGGGCCTGGAGAATAAATCTGCTGAGGAGTGACTGAGGGAGCTGGGGATGGGTAGAGTGAAACAGAGGAGGCTGAGGGCAGAGCTCATTGCTGCCTGCAGCTACCTGGAGGGACACTGTGGAGAGGCTGCTGCTGGGCTCTGCTCACAGGTGAGTGGAGACAGACCAAGGGGGAATGGCCTCAGGCTGAGGCTGGGGAGGTTTAGATTGGACATCAGAAGAGAGTGGTCAGGGACTGGAATGAGCTGCCCAGGGAGGTGCTGGAGTGCCCCAGCCTGGCTGTGTGTCAGGGTGGTTTGGCTGTGGTGCTTGGGGCTATGGTTTAAGGTGAACCTTGCAGGACAGGGCTCTAGGTTGGACTTGGTGCCCCTGAGGGGCTGTGCCAGCCTGGCTGTGCCTGTGCCTATGTGAGCCAGGCCAGCAGGTGAGGCAGGGCTGGCAGCTTCCTACCTGCCGACACTTCTCAGTGGTGATGTCCTCCTGCAGTGTCACCACGTTGGGAATGGGCTTGATGGGGACCAGGTCCACCCCTGGTGTGAGGAAGAAACATCAGCACCACAACCCCAAGCTGGCTGCAGGTGTCCCTGCTTTGGGTGGGGGTGGGCAGTTGGACAAGATGACCTTTGAGGCTCCCTTCCACCCCAATGCATTCTGTGATTCTCTGACCCCTCAAAATGGGGCTCCAGCTCATCCCTCGTGGCTTCCCCACCCCCCCTCTTCCACCAGGATCCCCCAGCCCAGGGAACTGCAGAGATAACAGTGGAGGTTCCTGTCCCCAGCCTGCTCCTGCTGTGTCCCATCACTCACCAATGATCAGGCTGGAAACTGGCATGAATTTGGAAGCCACTTGCAGCCTAGGAAGGACAGAGAGGAACAAGGCTACAGCAGGACCCCAGGAGAGCTCTTCAGCCTCAAACTGTGCTGCTGAGGGTCTGACCTCCTCGGGTCCCTTCCAACCCCTGTGATCCTGTGGGGTCATCTGAGGCGTTGAGCAGAGAGCCACAAGGACAGAGCCCACACGAGACACTGGTGCTATGTCCCAGAGCAGATGGTGGCACCAGGCTGGCACTCAGGGCCCTGACCAACCACTCACCACCCACCGGGGGCTGCACAGAGGTCCAGCAGTGCCCGAGCCTGCTGCAGGAACTGGAACTTCCGATTGAGCTGCAGCAGCTTGAAGGAGGAGCGGGAGCGGAACCCTGCGGGGAGAGGAGCCACAGGCTGCAGGCTGCCAGGGAGAGAGCCACAGGCTGCAGGCTGCCAGGGAGAGAGCCACAGGCTGCAGGCTGCCAGGGAGAGGAGCCACAGGCTGAGGCTGCCAGGGAGAGGAGCCACGGGGTGAGACTGCCATGGGGAAGGGCCACGGGGTGAGACTGCCAGGGAGAGAGCCACGGGGTGAGAGTGGCAGGGAGAGAGCCACGGGGTGAGAGTGGCAGGGAGAGAGCCACGGGGTGAGACTGCCAGGGAGAGCCACGGGGTGAGACTGCCAGGGAGAGAGCCACGGGGTGAGACTGCCAGGGAGAGGAGCCACGGGGTGAGACTGCCAGGGAGAGGAGCCACAGGGTGAGACTGCCAGGGAGAGAGCCACGGGGTGAGACTGCCAGCGAGAGGAGCCACGGGGTGAGACTGCCAGGGAGAGCCACGGGGTGAGACTGCCGGGGTCACAGGTTCCCGGGGCTACCGGCAGGGGCTGCGGCCAGCCCCGTGCCACACCGGCGGGCAGGCTGCTCACCTGTCTCCTTGGCCAGGTGGTAGAACTTATCCCTCCGGCTCTTGCCCAGTTTGCTTTTCTTGCCCATGGTGGCGCCGGGCAGGACCCTCCGCGGGGTCGGGATCTGCTGTCAGCCTCCGGCACAGACCTGCAGGAGCAGCTCTGGTGAGCAGGGGATGCCGGAGAGCGCCAGCCCTCCCCCGACACCTCCGGGGCGAATGCCAGTCCCAGCCCGGCCCATGGCCCCCCAGGGCCTCTCGCCGCTGCCCCGAGGTGCATCCCAGCCCCTATCACCGAGCGCCTCTCGCCGCTGCCCCGAGGTGCATCCCGACCCCTATCACCCCAGGGCCTCTCGCCGCTGCCCCGAGGTGCATCCCGACCCCTATCACCCCAGAGCCTCTCGCCGCTGCCCCGAGGTGCATCCCGACCCCTATCACCCCAGAGCCTCTCGCCGCTGCCCCGAGGTGCATCCCGGTCCCGCTGATCCCCGGAAGCTTCCCGGCGTACCCTAGCACGGCGCTCCCTCAGCCCGGGCGCTCCGGACTCCGTCTCCCCTTTTCCCCGCACAAGGTCCCGGTCCCGATCCCGATCCCGGTGCCGGTCCCGGTCCCGACCCCGATCCCGCTGCCGGTGCCGGTGCCGCCTTCCCCCCGCACAAGGTCCCGACCCCGACCCCGGTCCCGGTCCCGGTCCCGCCGCCGCCGCGTGCCCGCAGCACCTTCCCAGCGTGCCCCGCGCGCTCCGCCCCACTTCCGCCTCTACTTCCCTCGCCGCCATCTTGGGTGTGGCGAGCCCCGGCGGCCGCGGCTGGGTGGGGCTGGCGGGGCCGAAGGAGGGGGAACGGCAGCGAACTGCCCTCGCAAGCGCTCCCGAGGCCTCTCCTCCTGCCTCGGGTTCTTCGTGGTGCGAATAAAATACCCTCGACCTTACCAAGGTGGCGGAAAAGCCCAGCCCGGAGGGGGTCACACTGCGCATGCGCCGCGCCGCTGACTGGGCGGGGACAGGACGCCCTCTGGTGCCCACGTCACGGCGGAGAGAGGAAGTGACGTCACCACGCCGTGTGCGGGCAGCGGCAGGAGGGCGGCCGCCATCTTTAGTGCGGGCAGGAGCGGCGCCGCGGTCCCGATGCCGGCGGAGAAGATGGCGCTGGACGGCCCCGAGCAGGTGCGGCTGGGCTGGGGCGGACCGGAGCGGAGCGGGCTGCGGCCGCCGGCCCTGGGGGCATTCGGGTCTCAGCGTGCTGCAGCGGGGCTCGGCTGGCCCCACCATCTGCCCGGGGCCTGGCAGGCGCCGTGACTCGGCGAGTCTGGCCTCGGCCTCCACCGAATGCTGAGGGCAGAGCAGGACCCGAGGCAGCCTTGGGCGGTGTGGGACAAGGCGGGGGAGGGGATGAGGAGGAGAGGGGAAGGGTGTGAGGGGGAGGATGGTGGAGCGGGGGGGCTTGGGAGCTTCTTTCGGGCACCGGCCCGGGGAGGCAGACAGCGAGAGGAGACCCAGAGGCTGACCCGGCGGAGGGCTCAGCAGTGCCGGGATGGAGCTGACCTGGCGGCGGAGGGGATCTGCCAGGCCCGGGGTGAAACAGGCTGCCTGTGGGGTTAGGGTGAGGGTTGGGGCCGTGGTGCTGAGCTCTGCTGTTCCGCAGATGGAGATGGACGATGGCAAGGGCGGCACAGGGCTCCGGCAGTACTACCTGTCCAAGATCGAGGAGCTGCAGGTGAGCTAGGCCCGGGAGGCACCCAGCGGTGCAGGGGGCACCCAGCGGTGCGGGAGGCACCCGAATGTGCAGGGGGCGCCCAGCGGTGCAGGGGGCACCCAGCGGTGCAGGAGGCGCCCGGCGGTGCAGGAGGCGCCCGGCGGTGCAGGAGGCGCCCGAATGTGCAGGGGGCACCCGAATGTGCAGGGGGCACCCGAATGTGCAGGGGGCACTCGAATGTGCAGGGGGCGCCCAGCGGTGCAGGAGGCACCCGAATGTGCAAGAGGCGCCCGGCGGTGCAGGAGGCACCCAGCTGTGCAGGGGGCACCCGAATGTGCAGGGGGCACCCGGCTGTGCAGGAGGCACCCATCTGGCCTGCCCCACATCGGCAGGGCTGCGATCCCAGTGGGGGCTGTGTGACTCTGTCCCTGTCCCTGTAGCTTGCCTAAGGAGCACTCCCAGCCTGCTGTGTGCTGCAGCTGCCCTGTGCTGGAGGAGGCTCTGCCCCAAGGTGGTCTGAAGCAGCAGCACTCAGCCTTTAGGGGTGTCTGAGAGGAGTCCCAGCCCTAGGAGCTCACAGTGCTGCTGTGCATGAGGTGTTGCCCAGGGCTTGGCAATGGGGTTTGGCTGCCTGTGTCCTGCTGGGAATCTCAGAGGTGTAGAATGTTGGGGGTTGAAAGTGCCTTCTGGAGATTGAGTCCAAGCCCCCCTGCCAAAGCAGGGTCACCCAGGGCAGGTCACCCAGGAACACATGCAAAGGGGTTTTGAAAGTCTTCAGGGAAAGAGACTGCACAACTTCTCCAGGCAGCCTGCTCCAGGGCTCCAGCACCCTCACAGTGTCTCCTTGTGTTGAGGTGGAACCTTCTGGGTTCCAATTTGTGCCCTCTGACTCTTTTCCTATCACTTGGCACCACCACCACAAAGAGCCTGGCACCCATCTTGGCACCCATCCCTCAGCTATTTGTAGGCATCAGTAAGGTCCCCTCAAGATTACAGAGCCCCAGGCCTCAGCCTTGCTTTATAGGTGAGTTCTACTCCCTTCATCATCCTTGTAGCTCTCTCCAGCAGTTCCCTGTCCCTCTTGAACTGGGGAACTCCAAACTGGGCACAATACTCCAGATGTGGTCTCAGCAGGGCAGAGTAGAGGGGGAGAAGACCCTCCCTTGACCTGCTGGTGGCCACACTTGCTGCCCCCCCCAGGCTCTCTTGGCCCCAGTGCACATTGTGCTGTCCTGTGCATGACTTTTTGTTCCCTTAGGATACCCAAGCTCTTTCTCTGTGGAGCTGAAGGCTGTCCCTGCCCCAAGACAGAGGCACTGGGTTGGTGTGGGTGCTGTGGGGGGACACTGAGGCCTCAGCACAACTTTTCCTCCCCACAGCTCATCGTGAACGAGAAGAGCCAGAACCTGCGGCGCCTGCAAGCACAGAGGAACGAGCTCAACGCTAAGGGTAGGGCTTGGCTGCCCTCCTCTTCCTCACCCAGGCCTCTGGGGCTGCTCCTGCCTGCTGGGCTGGAGGCTGCTGGCCCAGCTGCAAGCAGTGAGGGCGAGTGCAGCCCCTCTGTGCTGGGCAGAGGTGCCCTGGGCTGCTGCTGATGTCTCCCTGTCTGCAGTGCGTCTGCTGCGGGAGGAGCTGCAGCTGCTGCAGGAGCAGGGCTCCTACGTGGGGGAGGTGGTGAGAGCCATGGACAAGAAGAAAGTGCTGGTCAAGGTAAGAGGCTGAGCTGTCCCCAGGGCCACCATGGCAGGGTGAGGTCCAAAAGCAGTGTGAGCAGCAGGACAGGGAGGGGATTCTGCCCCTCTGCTGTGCTGAAACCCCTCCTGGAGCACTGCATCCAGTTCCAAGGCCCCCAGCACAAGGACGTGGAGAGGATCCAGAGAAGGTCATGAAGATGATCAGAGGGTTGGAGAATCTCCCCTGTGGGGACAGGCAGGGAGAGTTGGGACTGTTCAGATGTTCAGAAGAAGGCTTCAGGGAGACCTTGGAGCAGCCTTCCAGTACCTGAAGGGGCTCCAGGAGAGCTGAGGAGGGATTTTTGCTGAGGCCTTATAGTTTGAAACTGGAGCAGGGGAGACTGAGAGTGGAGGTTAGGAAGGAATTGTTTAGAGTGAGGGTGGTGGGACACTGGGGTGGGTTGCCCAGGGAGGCTGTGGGTGGGCAGGGGAGGTTGGAACTGGATGATCTTTAAACTCCCATCTCAGGCCATTCTGTGGCATGAGCACAAGCTCTGGAGGGTTGTAACCACTCACAGAGCTGAGCTTTGAGCTCTTTCTCCAGGGGAGCACTTTGTGGTGTCTCTCCTGGGCCCAAACCTTCCCCAGGCTGCTGGGGGGCAGCTGGCTGAGAGCTCTCTGGGCAGCAGGCACAGAGGCTGTTCGTTGGGGGCTGAGCTCTTTGGCTCCTTGCTCCTGCTCTGAGCAGCTGCTGTGGGGATCAGGGGACTTGGCCAGAGAAGTAACTCTGCTGGCATCTGCTGGCTTCCAGGTGCACCCAGAGGGCAAGTTCGTGGTGGATGTGGACAAGAACATCGACATCAACGACGTGAGTGTGCTGGGGCCCTGGCAGGGGAGGAGGAGGAGGTGTCTGCCCCAGCCCTGGCCAGCCTGGCTCTGCCTGCCCCCAGCCCTGCCGTGGGGGTGCTGAGTCCCCTCTGCCCGCGCCGCAGGTGACCCCCAACTGCCGCGTGGCTCTGCGCAACGACAGCTACACCCTGCACAAGATCCTGCCCAACAAGGTCGACCCTCTGGTGTCCCTCATGATGGTGGAGAAGGTTCCAGATTCCACCTATGAGATGATTGGGGGCTTGGACAAGCAGATCAAGGAGATCAAGGAAGTGATCGAGCTGCCGGTCAAGCACCCTGAGCTCTTTGAGGCGCTGGGGATCGCCCAGCCCAAGGTAAGGGCTGCTGAGGGGCAGCTTTGGGGCTTCTCTGTCACCCCTGGGGGTGCCACCAAGTCACTTGTCAGGGGTGCTGAGGTGTCCCCACGGCCACTGCAGGGTGTGCTGCTCTATGGACCCCCTGGCACAGGCAAGACCTTGCTGGCCAGGGCCGTGGCTCACCACACCGACTGCACCTTCATCCGCGTCTCGGGCTCAGAGCTGGTGCAGAAGTTCATCGGGGAAGGTAAAAGGGCGCTGGGGGGAGGGAGGTGGCTGCTGGTGCTGCAGCCCCAGTGGGGGCTCTGGAGCTGCTGGCTGGCCTCAGGCCTGGCTTCTCCCGGAGGCTGGGCCAGGTGGCAGCACTGAGGCTGGGCGGAGCCGCGCAGGGCGCCGGGGCTCAGGCGTCTGTGGCTGCCAGGTGCCCGCATGGTGCGGGAGCTGTTCGTGATGGCCCGGGAGCATGCCCCCTCCATCATCTTCATGGATGAGATCGACTCCATCGGCTCCTCCCGCCTGGAGGGGGGCTCTGGCGGGGACAGCGAGGTGCAGCGCACCATGCTGGAGCTCCTCAACCAGCTCGACGGCTTCGAGGCCACCAAGAACATCAAGGTAAGAGGCTGCCAGCCCTGTGTGGGGGTGGGGCTTGGGGGGTTGGGCAGGACAGTGTCCTGCCAGCCCGGGTGTCCCAGAGGCGTGACACTGAGTCCCTCTGCAGGTGATCATGGCCACCAACCGCATCGACATCCTGGACTCAGCCCTGCTGCGCCCCGGCCGCATCGACAGGAAGATTGAGTTCCCTCCTCCCAACGAGGAGGTCAGTGCAGGGGCCCAGCTCTCCTCACTCCCATCCTGATCCTCACCCCAGTGCCAGCAGCTCATCTCCAGCCCAGCAATTCCAAGCCTCCCTTTCACAGGATGCTAGGGGTTGGAAGAACCTCTGGAGATCAATGAGTCCAATCTCCAGGGTCACAATCTAGCTTAGAGCACACAGGAACACATCCAGACAGGGCTGGAAAGGCTCCAGGGAAGGAGACTCCACAACCTCTCTGGGCAGCCTGTGCCAGGCTCTGGGACCCTTCCAGTCAAAGATATTCTTCCTTATGCTGAGCTGGAACCTCCTGTGCTGCAGCTTCCATCCACTGCTGCTTGTCCTATCCCAGGGTACAAGTGAGCAGAGCCTGTCCCTGTTCTTGTCTGACCCACAGCCCTCAGGTATTTATAGGCACTGATCAGATCCTCTCTCTGTCTTCACACCAAGCAGCCTCAGGTCCCTCAGCCTCTCCTCACAGGGCACTGCTCCAGCCCCTTCAGCATCTTTGTAGCCCTCCCTTGGCCTCTCCAGCAGATCCCTGTCCCTCTTGAACTGGGGAGCTCAGAACTGGATGCAATACTCCAGGCAAGGTCTCACCAGGGCAGAGCAGAGGGGGAGGAGAACCTCTCTACCTCTCTGGATCTGCTGCCCACACTCCTCTCAATGCCCCCCAGGACCCCATTTGCCTTCCTGGCCACCAGGGCTCATTGCTGTCCGTGGAGAGCTTCTTGTCCACCAGCACTGCCAGGTCCTTCTCCACAGGGCTGCTCTCCAGCAGATCACCTCCCAGCCTGCACTGCTGCAGTTTGCTTCCTTCCCAGCTGCAGGACTCTGCACTTTCACCCTCGTTGAGCCTTTGCTGCTCTCCTTCAGGCTCGCTTGGACATCCTCAAGATCCACTCGCGGAAGATGAACCTGACCAGGGGCATCAACCTGCGCAAGATCGCCGAGCTGATGCCAGGGGCATCAGGGGCTGAAGTGAAGGTGAGCTGGGGCCACTGTGCTGGCAGCAGGGCTGGCAGGGTGGGAAGCAGTGGGTAACATCCCTGT
The DNA here is from genome assembly GCF_015220805.1 of Pogoniulus pusillus. Lineage (NCBI taxonomy): Eukaryota > Metazoa > Chordata > Aves > Piciformes > Lybiidae > Pogoniulus > Pogoniulus pusillus. The sequence goes on along the minus strand of NC_087303.1, from coordinate 5,685,186 downwards.
CCCTGCCAGGGGGTGTGCACAGAGGCTGGCATGTACGCGCTGAGGGAGAGGAGGGTGCACGTCACGCAGGAGGACTTCGAGATGGCCGTGGCCAAGGTGAGTCTTGGGGGCTTCAGGCAACAGCTCTTTGCTTGGGAGGGCACAAAGTGGGCTGGGCAGCTTCTGCCATGGCTTGGGAGGCTCAAAGTTTGAAGGGAGATCATTTGAGCAGAGCCAATGGCACTCCAGGCTTCACAAAGGGCAGGAAAGAAGTTCCAGGAGACTATAGTCCAGGCAGCCTCACATCCAGCCCTGGAAAAATGATGGAGTGGCTCCTGCTGGAGGCCATCTCAAGGCACTTGGAAGAGAAGGAGGTTATCAGGAGTAGTCAGCATGGATTTACCAAGGGGCAGTCAGGCTTGACTAACCTGAGAGCATTTTGTGATGCCATAACTGAATGGGCAGATGCAGGAGAGCAGTGGATGGAGTCTACCTTGACCTTAGCAAGGCCTTTGACACCATCTCCCATGACACTTTAGTGAGCAAGCTGAGGAAGAGTGGGATGGAAGAGCAGGCAGTGAGGTGGGATAGGAACTGGTTGCAAGGTGAGAGTTCAGAAGGTGGTGATCAATTGGTGCCAGGTCCAGCTGGAGAGCTGTGACCAGTGGTGTCCCCCAGGGATCAGTGCTGGGGCCAGTCCTGTTCAGCATCATCACTGACACTGATGAGGGCACAGACAGAGGCTGCTCAGCAGAGTCTGCTCAAGCAGGCTGGGAGGCTTGGCTGAGGCAGCTGCAGGCTGTGCTGCCATCCAGAGCGCCCTGGGCAGCCAGAGCTGGGCACAGAGGAGCCAGATGAAGCTCGACAAGGACAAGTGCAGAGTCCTGCATCTGGGGAGGGATAACAAACTGCAGCAGGACAAGCTGGGAGGTAACTGCTGGAGAGCAGCCCTGTGGAGAGGGACCTGGGGGCCCTGGTGGCTAACAGGTTACCCATGGCACAGCAATGTGCCCTGCTGGCCATGAAGGCCAATGGGATCCTGGGGTACATTAGGTGGAGTGTGTCCAGCAGATCAAGGGAGGTTCTCCTCCCCTTCTGCTCTGCCTTGCTGAGACCTCATCTTGAGTACTGTGTTCAGCTTTGGGGTCTCCAGTTGCAGAGGGACAGGGATCTGCTGGAGAGGGTCCAGTGGAGGGCTGTGAGGATGAGGAGGGGATTTGATAAATGTCTGTAACTATCTGAGGGCTGGGGGCCAGGAGGGGGGGACAGGCTCTGCTCCCTGGGCTAGGACAAGCAGCAGTGGGTGTAAGCTGCAGCACAGGAGCTTCTGCCTCAACACAAGGAGGAACTTCTTTACTGTAAGGGTCCCAGAGCCTGGCACAGGCTTCCCAGAGAGGTTGTGGAGTCTCCTTCTCTGGAGACTTTCAAGGCCTGTCTGGATGTGTTCCTCTGTGACCTGTGTTAGATAGGATTGTCCTGCTGTGGCAGGGGGCTTGGACTGGATGATCTCCTTGGGTCCCTTCCAACCCCTAACATCCTGTGAACCATCCAGGCTGGAAGAGAGCTCCAAGCTCATCCAACCCAACCTAGCACCCAGCCCTGCCCAACCAACCAGACCATGGCACTAAGTGCCCCAGCCAGGCTTGGCTTCAGCACCTCCAGGCACAGTGACTCCCTGGGCAGCCCATTCCAGTGCCAATCCATGGATCAGCCCTGGGCAGGAGAAACGTTCCCTACCTGCTCCCATTCCCTCCTGGGGGTTTCCTTGCTCATGGATTCAGAGAATGGTTTGGGTTGGAACAGACCTTGAAGATCATCCAGTTCCAGCCCTCTGCCATGGGCACAGTTTCTCCTAGGCCAGGCTGCTCAAAGCCTCATCCAGCCTGGCCTTGGACACCTCCAGGGAGGCTGAAGTCATTGCAGGGACCACGTTAAGTGGTTTGAGTGCCAGGGAGGAGGCTGCTGAGGTGCTGGAGGTGTTTCCAGGGGGCCTGGTGCACAGCCAGAGCCCGGTTGGAGCTGAAAGCTGCACTTCCTTCCCCATGCAAGGGCTGAAACTTGGCCACAGTAGGGGTGGGTTTAGGGGTTGCTGCTGTGTGCTGGGCCCCCAGTGTCTGTTTCTGCCTGCCCAGGTGATGCAGAAGGACAGTGAGAAGAACATGTCCATCAAGAAGCTGTGGAAGTAGTGGTGAGGCAGAGGCTGCTCCTGGGGCTGTGGTGTCTCCAATAAAGTGCTGCTCTGGCCCACCCTTGGCTGCTGATTGAAGGGGAGGGGAGGGTGGGGATGGGCTGCAAGACTCCAGCAGCCACAGACAGACAGACAGACACAGAGCTGCTGCTAACTGTTTTTATTAGAAAATATCCAAAAGAAGAACCCCCCCAAAAAAAAGAACCAATTCCCCAAAGTAAGAAATGGTTACACAAGAGGCAGAGCAGGCACCCCTGAGCCCTGGCAATATGTAAACGCCCTTCCCCCATCCCCTCCAACAGCCCCAGCTCCCTTCTCCCCTCCACCCCAAGCTGGGAAGAGCCTAGGGGCAGGGAGAAGGGGGAGTGGGCAGCAGGGTTAAGGCACTTCAGCGGCTCCCCTCATCCCCAGTTGCCCCCATCCCCCCCTAGCTCCAGTTCTCTTGGTGCCCGCTGACTGCCAGAGCCCTGCCGTGCCCACAGGCTCTTTGATGATGGGGAGGAAGGGAGAGGGTGGGCAGAGCTACCCCTTCTTTTCCCCCCCCTCCCCTCCACCAACCCCTGAGAGCTCAAGATAAGTCACTAACGACAGCAAAGAGCAGGAAAAAGGAGGGGGGGAGAGGGGAGGAGGTGGGGGAGGGCTTGGGGTGAACCTAATGAACTGATTGTCCAAACTTAACCCTTAAAAAAACAACACAACTCAGAGGTACAGAGGCAAAACCCCAACCCCAGAGACCAGTTTGGGCCAAGGCAGCAGCCCTTGGGGGAGGACACCACAAAAAAGCACTGCATAGATCGAGGCAACTCAATATATTCCTCAGGTACAAACCCCCCCCCACCCCCTGTACAAAATCCTTGGGTTTGGTGGTGGTTTTTTGGGGTTTTTTTAAGTGTTTTTCTTTTTTTCTCCTTTTTTTTTTCCTACAAAACCTGGTCACAAAAAAAAAATAGTGCAAAGACATCCTCGGGGGCCACGGGGTGGGGGGTGGGGGCTGGAATGACACAAACGAAATGACTTTGGTTGAAGAGAGGGAAAAGAGAAAGAGGAGAGAAAGAAAATGAAGAGGGGGCAAGGCTGAGCCTGCCTTGGTGGGGGGCAGCAGCTGGGCTCAGGGAGGAGGGGATCTGGCAGCAGCTCCTGGGCAGCTTTCTCCCCACTGCAGCAGCTCCAGGAGTGGGGGTTTGGGGGTTGGGGTTGTTTGTTTTTTTGGCCAGATGTGGGGGAGCAAGCAGGAATTGGGGGAGGTGCTGCATGTTGAGTGCTGCAGAAGCAGGGTGGGGTGAATGCAGCAGAGGTGGGGCTGGGGGGGTGCAACCCGGGGTAGGGGAACCCTCTGCTGTTGCTCTGCTTGTGGCTGGAGCTTTTCCTGGCCGAGGGGAGCCCGGGTTGGGGCTTTGGGGGTGGGGGTGGGGGGGTACAAGTGGCTCTGAATCCCTCCAGGCACGTAGGGCTTTGTGCAAGTGCTGTGTTTGATTCCAGTCAGAGGTGCCCCGGGGCTCGGGGTGGGGGCTGCGGGGAGAGGGGAGGGGAGAGGGAGCTGCCCGGGCCCCCCGCCCGCCCCTTAGGTGAGGCGGATCCCCAGCACTTGTTCCAGTTCCTGCCGGCGCTGCTGGACCTGCGGGAGAGCAGGGAGGGAGCTCAGGGCGGGGGTGAGGAAGGAAGAGAAGAGAGGAAGGCAGTAGAAGGCACTCCGGGAAGAGGAGAGCATTTGGGAAGGGGAAGAAAAGAGAGGAGAGGGCAAGCTCCGGAGCAGGGGGAGAAGGGGGAAGAGGAGAGGGGAGCAGGAAGGAAAGGGAAGAGAGAGGAGGGTGGTGGAAGGCACTAGGGGGAGAGGAGAGAAGAGAGAAGTACTCAGGGAAGGGAGGGGAGAGGAAGGCATTCCCAGAAGGGAAAGGAAAAGAGGAGAGGGAGGCATTTTGGGAGAGGGGAAGAGGAGAAGGGCAGACTCTGGGGAGAGGGAGAGAGGGGGGGAGGGGGAAGAGGAAAGGAGTGCACTTGGGGAAGGGAGGAGAGAGGAAGAGGAAAAGAGGGGGGTGCTCTGGGAAGAGAAAAGAGCACTGAAAGGGGGAGAGGAGAGGAAGGGAGAGAGGAGAGGAGAGGAAGGGAGAGAGGAGAGGAGAGGAAGGGAGAGAGGAGAGGAGAGGAGAGGAAGGGAGAGAGGAGAGGAGAGGAGAGGAAGGGAGAGAGGAGAGGAGAGGAAGGGAGAGAGGAGAGGAGAGGAGAGGAGAGGAAGGGAGAGAGGAGAGGAGAGGAGAGGAAGGGAGAGAGGAGAGGAGAGGAGAGGAGAGGAAGGGAGAGAGGAGAGGAGAGGAGAGGAGAGGAGAGAAAGAGGAGAGAGGAGAGAAAGAGGAGAGGAGAGGAGAGGGAGAGAGGAGAGCAAGGGAGAGGAGGGCACTCAGGGAAGGGAGGGCAGAGCAAGACACTCCCAGAAAGGAGAGGAAAAGAGGGGGGCACAGGAGGGCAGTAAGGGGAGGGATGGGAGAGGGTCTGCCCCAGGCACCCCCCAGCCTGGCACACTGCCCACCTTGGCAAAGATGTGTCTGCCCACAGCCTCCTGTGCCCAGGGCTGCTGGTAGAACTCCGCTCGCCGCTCCTCCTCGGGGTTCCCGATCACGTCTGTTATGATCTGAGCAGGACAGGCACAGGCTGAGCAGGAGGCCTGCACCTTCCCTACCTGCCAGCCCTTCGCTGTGGCCACCCCCCCGGGGGGTACCTTGAGGTCTCTCCTTTGGGATTTGATCCACTCCTGGATGAAGTCCTGGGGGTTGTTGCTGAAGCTCAGCATGAAGTCGCGCTGCGTCTTCAGCTGGTTGATGGACTCGATGGTCTCGTGGATCTGAGGAGGTGGCAGAAGGTGAGGAGGAGCTTCACAGCTGGCATTGGGGCTGGAAGGGACCCTCTGAGGGCACCTGGTCCAACCCCCACCCTGCACTCAGCAGGGACACCTCCAACCAGAGCAGGCTGCCCAGGGCCACATCAAGTCTTGAATGTCTCCAGAGACAGAGCTTCAACCACACCCCTGGGCAACTGCTCCAGCACCTCCCCACCCTTCCCTGTGAGGAAGACGAGGGGTGATGGACAGCTCTGTTCCCCTCACCTGGGCCACCAAGGTTCATGCCACCCTGCTGCCCCCCCTCACGAGGGTGCCCCCCCACACCTTGGCATCCAGGGAAGCAATCTCCTGCTGGTTGGTGGTGGAAGCCAGGAAGTTGCTCATCTGAGCCTTGAGGGGGTCGTCCACCTCCACGTCGATGTCGTAGCAGGCTGTCTTCTTCTGGTCGTTGGGGTCCACACTGCCAGCAAAGGAGGGGGCAGCCTCAGCTTCCACCTCCCTGGAGGTGTGGATCAGCTGCCCCAGGAGCAACACGAGGACCCTGCCTCAAGGAGCCCTCAAAGATTGGCCAGTGGGGGGGGGGGTTGGAAAGGATCTCCAGAGGTTAAGGAGTCTGAGCCCTCTGCCAGGGCAGGGTCACCCAGAACAGGCTGCACAGGGTACAGGCAGGAGAGCTCTGGAAGGCTCCAGTCAAGGAGACTTCACAACCTCTCTGGGCAGCCTGCTCCAGGCCTCCAGCACCCTCAAACCAAACAAGTTTCTCCTTCTGGTCAGGTGGAACCTCCTGGGTGCCAGTTTGTGCCCTTTGCCCCTTGTCCTGCCACTGGGCACCACTGAGCAGAGTCTGTCCCCAGCCTCTTGCTCTTGCTGAGCACTGCTCAGCTGCCCTCTGGGGCTGCTCTTCTGCAGGCTCTCAGCCCCAGGGCTCTCAGCCATTGCTCCTCACAGAGCTGCCTCAGGCCTCTCTGCACCTCTGTGACCTCTGCTGGACTCTCTCCCTGTCCCTTCTTGAGCTGGAGAGCCCAGAACTGGACCCAGCACTCCAGATGTGGCCACATCAAGGCTGAGCAGAGCAGGAGGAGAACCTCCCTCACCCTACTGGCCACACTCTTCCCCCTCCCAACTGCCTTGTGCTTGCTGCTGCCTTGGGCTAGACACCCGCAGGTGCTGCCCTCCTGGGGAGGGACCCAGCCCCTCCACCCCTGCCCCAGCAGTGCCCAGCACACCCCTGCAGCCCTACCTGATGGTGTGGTTGATGATGATGGGATCTGGGTGCTGCAGGAGCCCTGCCAGCTTCATTGGGATCTCAGAGAAGCGCATCCGGACGCAGTTAAAGATCTGCAAGGGCAGAGCAGGGCCCCTGGGGGTCCATGGAGGGGCCACAGGCAGGGCCTTGGGGGGTCCAAAGCAGGGCCCCTGGGGGTCCATGGAGGGGCCACAGGCAGGGCCTTGGGGGGGGTCCAAAGAAGGGCCCCTGGGGGTCCATGGAGGGGCCACAGGCAGGGCCTTGGGGGGTCCAAAGCAGGGCCCCTGGGGGTCCACGGAGGGGCCACAGGCAGGGCCTTGGGGGGGTCCAAAGAAGGGCCTCTGGGGGTCCATGGAGGGGCCACAGGCAGGGCCTTGGGGGGTCCAAAGAAGGGCCTCTGGGGGTGCATGGAGGGGCCACAGGCAGGGCCTTGGGGGGTCCAAAGCAGGGGCTCAAAGCAGGGCCCCTGGGGGTCCATGGAGGGCCCAAAGCAGGACCCACAGGGCCTTGGGGGTCCAAAGCAGGGCACTGGGGGGGTCCATGGAGGGGCCACAGGCAGGGCCTTGGGGGGTCCAAAGCAGGGCGATGGGGGGGGTCCATGGAGGGGCCACAGGCAGGGCCTTGGGGGGTCCAAAGCAGGGCGATAGGGGGTGGGGTCCGTGGAGGGGCCACAGGCAGGGCCTTGGGGGTCCAAAGCAGGGTGCTGGGGGGGTCCATGGAGGGGTCACAGGCAGGGCCTTGGGGGGGGTCCAAAGAAGGGCCCCTGGGGGTCCATGGAGGGGCCACAGGCAGGGCCTTGGGGGGTCCAAAGCAGGGCCCCTGGGGGTCCATGGAGGGGCCACAGGCAGGGCCTTGGGGGGGTCCAAAGAAGGGCCTCTGGGGGTCCATGGAGGGGCCACAGGCAGGGCCTTGGGGGGTCCAAAGAAGGGCCTCTGGGGGTGCATGGAGGGGCCACAGGCAGGGCCCTGGGGGGTCCAAAGCAGGGGCTCAAAGCAGGCCCCCTGGGGGTCCATGGAGGGCCCAAAGCAGGACCCACAGGGCCTCGGGGATCCAAAGCAGGGCACTGGGGGGGTCCATGGAGGGGCCACAGGCAGGGCCTTGGGGGGTCCAAAGCAGGGCGATGGGGGGTGGGGTCCATGGAGGGGCCACAGGCAGGGCCTTGGGGGTCCAAAGCAGGGTGCTGGGGGGGTCCATGGAGGGACCACAGGCAGGGCCTTGGAGGTCCAAATCAGGGGCTCAAAGCAGGGCCTCTGGGGGTCCAGGGAGGGGCCACAGGCAGGGCCTTGGGGGTCCAAAGCAGGGGCTCAAAGCAGGGCCCCTGGGGGTCCATGGAGGGCCCAAAGCAGGAGCCACAGACAGGGCCTTGGGGGTCCAAAGCAGGGCACTGGGGGGGTCCATGGAGGGGCCACAGACAGGGCCTCAGAGGTCCAAAGCAGGGCCCCTGGGGGTCCATGGAGAGCCCAAAGCAGAAGCCACAGACATGGCCTCAGGGGGGTTCATGGTGGGGCCCAACATAGAGCCTCAGGGGGGTCCACAGGCAGGGCCTTGAGGGGTCCAAAGCAGGGCGCTGGGGGAGGGTGCATGGAGGGGCCACAGGCAGGGCCTTGAGGGGCACAAAGCAGGGCACTGGGGGTCCACAGAGGGCCCAAAGCAGAAGCCACAGACATGGCCTCGAGGGGGTTCACAGGTGGGGGAAAACACGGAGGGGCCTCCCCCCACCCACCAGACAAGGGGCCAGGCAGAAGGAGAGGGAATGCCCCAGCCCTGGTTGGTGCATGCCAAGGCAGAGGCTGGGCAGGCAGCTCCTGCCCTGCTGTGCCCTGCCCAGCGGGCACTGACCTGGCGGAAGTAGCGGTTGCAGTTGATGTACTCCTTCTCGTGGCTGTCCTGCAGCTTGTTGTGCTTGATGTAGAGCCAGAGAGCCTGCATGATGCTGGCACGGGTCTGGGTGTGCACCCCCAGCAGGCGAGCCAGCCGAGGGTCCAGCTTGTACTGCGGGGGCTGTGGGGACACAGCAGGGGAGGAGGGAAAGGTCTCTCCTGTGAGCACAGTGCCTGGCACGGCCCTGCTGGCACCACAGGCTCTGGGCTCTGCACCTGCAGCTCTCTCTGCTGCTTTCTGTGGCCCCCAACAGGTTCAGAGAGTCACAGAATGAAGCAGGTTGGAAGAGAGCTCCAAGCTCAGCCAGCCCAACCTAGCACCCAGCCCTGCCCAACCAACCAGACCATGGCACTAAGTGCCCCAGCCAGGCTTGGCTGCAACACCTCCAGCCACAGCCACTCCACCACCTCCCTGGGCAGCCCATTCCAATGCCAATCACTCTCTCTGACAACAACTTCCTAAAAACATCCAGCCTAGACCTGCCCTGGCACAGCTTCAGGCTGGGTCCCCTTCTTCTGTTGCTGCTTGCCTGGCAGCAGAGCCCAACCCCACCTGGCTACAGCCTCCCTGCAGGCAGCTGCAGACAGCAATGAGCTCTGCCCTGAGCCTCCTCTGCTGCAGGCTGCACCCCCCCAGCTCCCTCAGCCTCTCCTCACAGGGCTCTGCTCCAGGCCCCTCCCCAGCCTTGCTGCCCTGCTCTCAACACCTTCCAGCACCTCAACAGCTCTCTTCAACTCAGGAGCCCAGGACTGGACACAGCACTCAAGCTGTGGCCTGAGCATAACAAGTGCCTGGGGCTGTGCAGGGCACAGGCAGCACTCACCTGGTGGTCCAGCATGAGCAGCAGAGTGCACTTCACATTGACGTCGCCAGGACGCTTCACTTGGAAGCCGTCGGTCTCCTGCGTGGTGGGCAGCCTGTGCCACTGCCGGGCAGCAAGGGGGCATCAGTCAGTCCAGCCCAGAAGCAGGGGGAGCCACCTGCCAACAGGCTGCCTGGCTGCAGCCAGGAGCAGAGCCAGGCTCCCTGCAGGCCTCCAGACAGTTTGGATCCCACCCCTCGGAGTGGGCTTCAGATGAGAGCCCACCCAGACCTGGATGTGCTCCTGCCCAGAGGTGATTGGAGTCTGGAGATGGGCTGAGGGCAGCCCTGAGCACTCCAGGCCCTGAAGTTGTAGAGCCATGGAATTGTTGTGGTTGGAAAAGAGCTCCAAGGTCATCCAGTGCAAGCCTCACCCCAGCACTGCCAGGGCCCTCAGCACCACACAGAATCACAGAACCAAGCAGGCTGGAAGAGAGCTCCAAGCTCAGCCAGCCCAACCTAGCACCCAGCCCTGCCCAACCAACCAGACCATGGCACTAAGTGCCCCAGCCAGGCTTTGAGACCCCACCAGGGTTTGGGACTCCACCATTGCCCTGGGCACCCTGGGCCAGGCCTTGACAACCCTTTGTGGGGAGGAAATTGTTCCTCATGGCCAAACTAAACCTTCTCCTGGGCCATCTTGAGGCCACTTCTTCTCATCCTGTCACTTGTCCCTTGGTAGAAGAACCCAGCCCCCACCTGGCTCCAACCTCTTCTCAAGGAGCTGCAGAGAGCAATGAGGTCTCCCTCAGCCTCCTCTCCTCCAGGCTGAAGCCTCCCAGCTCCCTCAGCTGCTCCTCCCCAGCCCATTCCTCCAGCCTTTTCCCCAGCTTTGTTGCCCTTCTCAGGACCTGCTCCAGCTCCTCAATGTCCTTTTTGGAGTGAGGAGCCCAGAACTGAGCCCAGGATGTGAGGTGCAGCCTCACCAGTGCCCACTGTATACCTGCAGGTGTGAGGGGTTACAAGCCAAGTGGGCACCAGATGCTGCCCAGAGCTGTCACTGTGGCCACCACAGAATCAAGCAGGCTGGAAGAGAGCTCCAAGCTCAGCCAGCACAACCTAGCACCCAGCCCTGCCCAAGCACCCAGACCATGGCACTAAGTGCCCCAGCCAGGCTTGGCTGCAACACCTCCATCCACAGCCACTCCACCACCTCCCTGGGCAGCCCATTCCAGTGCCAATCACTCTCTCTGACAACAACTTCCTCCTAACATCCAGCCTAGACCTGCCCTGGCACAACTCAGAATCAAAGAATCAACCAGGTTGGAAGAGACCTCCAAGATCAGCAGCAGGGAAGAAAACACAGCTGTGACCACGAGCATGGCAGGCAGGGCAGTGTGGTGCCCCGAGATGGGCTGGGAGCCACCTCCCCAGCACCCAAAGCTCAGCCTCCTTCTGCAGCAGGACATCCCCAGGCTACATAGTAGGACCATGTCCCCATCCCCCCCCATCCCCCCGGGGCTGACAGCTCTGCCCACCCTGCCTGGGGCACAAAGGCAGCCTGCAGCATGGTCAGGAGCCCCCCAGCTCACCTCCACCAGATGGTTGTCTGGCCCATACAGCTCTTTGTCCAGCTCAATCACAAGGCTCTTGAAGAAGGAGGAGAACTTCCTCTTCTGCTTGCTGGGCTGCAGAGCAGAGCCAGAGAGGCTTGGCCTGAGGCTGCCCCAGCCACAGAGCCCCAGCCCAGACACCAGCTCCAGCACCCAGCCAGCAGCAGGCTCTGTGCAGCCTGGCCAGGCATTCAGGGCTGCTTCCCCTGACCCTCTCAGCAGCAGGCAGGGCTGCTCCTTCCCTCCACCAACAGCAGCACGCAGGGCTGCTCCCCCAACCCCCACCAACAGCAGACAGAGCTGCTCCCCCCCTCCACCAGCAGGCAGGACTGCTCCCTCCACCACTAGCAGCAGGCAAAGATGCTCCTACCACCACTAGCAGCAGCAGGCAGGGCTGCTCCTACCACCACTAGCAGCAGCAGGCAGGGCTGCTCTCCCAACCCCCACCACCAGCAGGCAGGGCTGCCAGCAGCAGGCAGGGCTGCTCCTACCACCCCCACCCACCAGCAGCAGCAGGCAGGGCTGCTCCTACCACCCCCACCCACCAGCAGCAGCAGGCAGGGCTGCTCCCCACCACCACCACCAGCAGCAGGCAGGGCTGCTCCCCACCACCCCCACCAGCAGCAGCAGCAGGCAGGGCTGCTCCCCACCACCCCCACCAGCAGCAGCAGCAGGCAGGGCTGCTCCCCACCACCCCCACCAGCAGCAGCAGCAGGCAGGGCTGCTCCTACCACCCCCACCCACCAGCAGCAGCAGGCAGGGCTGCTCCTACCACCCCCACCCACCACCAGCAGGCAGGGCTGCTCCCCACCACCCCCACCAGCAGCACCAGCAGGCAGGGCTGCTCCCCACCACTACCACCACCACCACCAGCAGGCAGGGCTGCTCTTACCACCCCCACCCACCAGCAGCAGCAGGCAGGGCTGCTCCCCACCACCCCCACCAGCACCACCAGCAGGCAGGGCTGCTCCCCACCACTACCACCACCACCACCAGCAGGCAGGGCTGCTCTTACCACCCCCACCCACCACGAGCAGCAGGCAGGGCTGCTCCCCACCACCCCCACCAGCAGCACCAGCAGGCAGGGCTGCTCCCCACCACCCCCACCCACCACCAGCAGGCAGGGCTGCTCCCCATCACCAGCAGCAGCAGGCAGGGCTGCTCCCCACCACCCCCACCAGCAGCAGCAGCAGGCAGGGCTGCTCCTACCACCCCCACCCACCACCAGCAGGCAGGGCTGCTCCCCACCACCCCCACCAGCACCACCAGCAGGCAGGGCTGCTCCCCACCACTACCACCCCCACCACCAGCAGGCAGGGCTGCTCTTACCACCCCCACCCACCACGAGCAGCAGGCAGGGCTGCTCCCCACAACCCCCACCAGCAGCACCAGCAGGCAGGGCTGCTCCCCACCACCCCCACCCACCACCAGCAGGCAGGGCTGCTCCCCATCACCAGCAGCAGCAGGCAGGGCTGCTCCCCACCACCCCCACCAGCAGCAGCAGCAGGCAGGGCTGCTCCTACCACCCCCACCCACCACCAGCAGGCAGGGCTGCTCCCCACCACCCCCACCAGCACCACCAGCAGGCAGGGCTGCTCCCCACCACTACCACCACCACCACCAGCAGGCAGGGCTGCTCCTCACCACCCCCACCACCCCCACCACTCCCACCAGCAAGCAGGGCTGCTCCCACCACCACTAGCAGCAGCAGGCAGAGCTGCTTTCCCCCCCCCCCCCCCACCATCAGGCAGGACTGCTCTCCCCAGTCCCCCCCCCCAGGCCCTTACATCCTCCAGCAGCTTGCCCTCCACACGCAGCTCCCAGGAGGCCACACGTTCCCCACCCTCCCCTTCTTCTTTGGCTGGGGTGAAGGTGTTGGAGATGTAAATCCTCAGCTTCCTCTTTTGCTGTGGGACAAGCTGGAGGTCAGAAGGTGACCAGGCAGCACCCACCACCCTGTAGCCCTTTCCCCAGGCCAGTTTCCATCCTGCCTCTCACAGTCAGGGGCTTCTTGATGGCCTCTTGGATCTCCATCCTCTTGCGAGCGATGGTCTGGTCCAGCTTGCGCTCGAAAGCCAACAGGTCCATGTAAGCCTGGGACTCTGGGACCAGCTCCCGGATCTGCCAGGCACAAAAGGAGCCACAGAATGCTTTGGGATGGAAGAGATCACCGAGATCATCCAGCTCCAAACTGGCCTCTCCCCCTTGGAACACCTCCTACCAGCACAGGTTGCTTAAGGTCTCATCCGATCTGGCTTTGAATGCTTCCTCCAGGGAGGTTGTTCCAGGGTCTCATCACCCTCCTCATCTCCCCTCTCCCAGCTCAAAGGCATTGGCCCTCATCTTGGCACTCCCAGCCCTTGGCAAAAGTCCTTCCCCAGCTCTCCTGTAGACCCTTCAAGTACTCCAGAGTCTCCCTGGAGCCTTCTCCAGGCTGAACAGCTCCAACTCTCCCAGCCTGTCCCCACAAGGGAGGTTTTCCAGCACTCTGATGGTTTTGGTGGCCTCCTCTGGACCCTCTCCAGCAGCTCCAGGTCCTTGTGCTGGAGCTGTGCAGAGCAGTGCTGCAGGTGGGGTCAGAGGAGAGGAGAGCAGAGGAGACCGGAGCACAGCTGAGCAGAGCAAAGCAGAGGAGAGAAGAGCACAGCAGAGCAGAGCACAGCAGAGGAGAGAAGAGCACAGCAGAGCAGAGCACATCAGAGAACAGCAGAACACAGCAGAACACAGCAGAACAGAGTACAGCAGAGCACAGCAGAGCAGAGCAGAACAGAGCACAGCAGAGCACAGCACAGCACAGCACAAAAGAGCACAGCAGAGCACAGCAGAGCAGAGCACAGCACAGCAGAGCACAGCAGAGCACAGCACAGCAGAGCACAGCACAGCACAGCAGAGCACAGCAGAGCACAGCACAGCAGAGCACAGCACAGCACAGCAGAGCACAGCAGAGCACAGCACAGCAGAGCACAGCAGAGCAGAGCAGAGCCTCATCCCCACCAGTGCCCTGTGTGGTGGGATGGGGCTGAATCCCCCTCCCCAATCCCTGCAGCATTCCTGGTGAGACACCAAGGAGTCAGCAGGGGCTGGGACCAGCACAGCAGCAGTTTCTCCTTTAAACAAAGGCCACAGCCCTGCAAAGCTGTCTCCAAAGCACATCCTCAGCTGGGAGCTGTCACTGTCCCCAGCAGCCTGCCTGATGTCACAGGACTGATCCCTCAACCTTGGACTGTCAAGAGGGACCCTCAGGAGAGGCTTGGGGTCCTCCTAAGGTCTCAACCACAAGCATCTGCTGCTCTTTGCTTGCCCCAAGTCCCAGCAGTGCAAACTGTGCCCAGCTCAAGCCTCTCCACCACCCACAGGGAGAGACAGAAAGGTTTTGGGTCAGTTTGGGATGGAGCAGAAATGCTCAGGGGGCAGAGTGCAGCCCATTGACATCCTCCCCCTCCTCCTCCTCGCAGGGAGCTCATCACCCCTGGATGCCCTGGGGAGGCAGCACAGATCCTCCTCCCTCCCCCAGCAGCTGAGCTCCTTCCCCACACACCCAGGTGGCAACTCACCCTCTGGGGCAGGACCTTGTCAGCCATCTTCCTCCTCTTCACCCTGCAGAGAGGCAAAGCCAAAGTAAAGGTGACAGAACCATGGAATGCTTTGGCTGGGAAGGGACCCCCAAAGCTCATCCAGGCCAACCCCCTGCAGCCAGCAGGGACATCCCCAGCCAGAGCAGGCTGCTCACAGCCCCACACAGCCTCCCCTGCACTGCTGCCAGCCATGGGCAGCTCCCAGCTCTCTGGGCAGCCTGGCACAGGCTCTCCCCACCCTCACTGCCAAACATTTCTCCCTTCTCTCCACTCTCAAGCTCCTCTCTCACCTTCCAACCATCCCCCCTTGGCCTGGCCCAGCAGCTCCTGCTCACAGCTCTGTCCCCAGCTCTCTGCTGGGCCCTTCCAGCACTCCAAGGCCACCAGAAGGTCTCCCTGCAGCCTTCTCTCCTGCAGCCTGCCCAAGCCCAACTCTCCCAGCCTGGCCTCACAGCAGAGCCCTTCCAGCCCTGCCAGCACTGCTGTGGCCTCCTCTGGCCCTGCTGCAGCAGCTCCCTGCCTGTGCTGTGCTGAGCACTCCAGAGCTGCCCCAGCACTGCAGGGGATGCCAGCAGGGCAAAAGGCATCCTGCAGCTCTCTCAGGACATCCTGGTGCCTGCCCAGTGGGAAGCTGCTTCCTGCCCCATGCTGAGGCAGCAGCAGGTCTCAGGGCACAACACTGAGCTCTGTTTGTATGGCAGGAGCCTTGTGGCTCTTTTGTCCTCATCCAGGTCACAAATGGGGACAGAAGTCACAGTGCCAGTGCCAGCTGCATGCCATGGAGGTGGCTCAGGGCAAGCCAAGTGTCCCCTTTAGGTCTTCTCTGCATGACAGAGACTTTGGACTTGCAGGAGGAGAACAAGGAGGTTGCAAGGGCACCCACAGCCTTGGGCTCAGTGCTGGAAAGCCAAGGAGTATCCCTATGGACATGGCAAGATGACTCCAGAGGGGAAGCTGATGGACAGCCAGAGCCTGGTGGAGTATCCCTATGGACATGGCAAGATGATGACTCCAGAGGGGAAGCTGCTGCACATCCAGAGCCTGTCACCAGGGGAGGAAATCAAATCCCTGGGCCTGGTTTGCTGCAGCTTGCTGAAGGTGCTGCAGGAGAGGAGCAAGGAGAAGGTGGCACAAGGCAAAGCTGTGGCTGCAGACCTGCTGCCATCTGCACACAGCCCTCCTGAGCATCCTCTCTGCAAGTGGCCATCCCCAGGAGCTCACTTCAAACCAGCTTAAACCAAGCCAACCTTGTCCCAGTGAGGCTGAAATCCTGCAGAACCACAGAGTGTCAGGGGCTGGAAGGCAGCTCCAAAGCTCAGCCAGTCCAAGCCCTCTGCCAGAGCAGGATCTCCTATACCAGGTCACACAGGAACACATCCAGGCAGGGTTTGGATCTCTCCAGAGAGGGAGACTCCACAGCCCCCCTGGGCAGCCTGTGCCAGGCTCTGCCACCCTCACAGGGGGAAAATTCCTCCTCCTGTGGCCATGGCACTTCTCTGCCTCAGCTTCCACCACTGCCCCTTGTGCTGGCACTGGCATCCCCCAGCAGAGCCTGGCTCCAGCTCCTGCCACTCACCTGCACATCTTCATCCACACTGCTGAGGTCACCTCTCAGTCACCTCCTCTCCCAGCTCCCAGTCCCAGCTCCCTCAGGCTCTGCTCCTACCAGAGCTGTTCCATTCCCTTCATTACCTCTGTGGCTCTGTGCTAACAGAGCCCTCTAGGGCCCTGCTCAGAACCATTTCAGCTCTCTCCAAGCCTGCAGGTCCTGTCAGATGAGGGCTCTGTGCTGTCCTCCTCCCTGCACACTCCTCCAGCCCCCACCACCCACTCTGATGCTCAGTTCAATTCATGGCTCCTCCTGTCCCACTGTGCAGAGAGGTGGGGCAGAGTCCAGCAGGCAGAAAGAAGTCCCTGGCCCCTGGCAGCAGCAAGGGGAGCAGCAGGGCAGAGCTGTTTGTGCTGCCATCACGAGGTGGCCAAGGTACAGAGGCTGCCCTGTGGCTGCCCCAGCAGCAGGACATGGTGGCAACCCAGCCTGAGCTGAGCTGGGGGGGGGGGAAGGGAACTCAGAGTCACAGTTGTGGTGGTTGGAAAAGAACCTTTAAGGTCATGAGGCCAACCCTGAGCCCAGCACTGCCAGGGCACCACCACCCCATGGCCCTCAGCACATCTGCATGGCTTTAACACCCCTGCAGGCATGGGGACTCCACCACTGCCCTGGGCAGCCTGGGCCAGGCCTTGGCAACCCTCAAGAGGAAGAAATTGTTCCTCATGGGCAACCTAAAGCTTCCCTGGGGCAACCTGAGGCCATTTCTTATGTTCTATCACTTGTTCCTAGGGAGCTGAGCCCAACCCCCACCTCACTGCAGCCTCCTCTCAGGGAGCTGTAGAGGGCAATGAGGTCTCCCTCAGCCTCCTCTCCTCCAGGCTGCACCCCCCCCAGCTCCCTCAGCAGCCTCTCCCCAGCCCTCTTCTCCAGACCCTTCCCCAGCTTTGTTGCCCTTCTCTGGCCCTGCTCCAGCCCCTCACTGTCCTTCAAGTGGGGGACCCAAACCTGAACTCAGACCCCTTCCCGAGGCTGCTCTCAATCCCCTCACCAAGACCAACCCATTCAAAGGAACAGGCACATCTCTGGGGTCCCCTTCCAGCCCTGCAGGGTTTGGCTGCCCCTTGCTGATGCCTTGCTGCAGAGCAGGCAGGAGCAGGGCAGCTCTCCCAGCACAGCCAGCCCCTGGGGAGGGAGCTGCAGCCTCAGCTGGCTGCTGACGTCCACGCTGGGGGTGAGCTGCCCCTTGGCCTTAATCCCCAGCTGGCTCTGCAGCACCAAGGGATGAGCAGGCACTGTGCAGGGGCTGGGATGTCCTCTGGAGGTTGCCATGGAGCTAAATGAGCTGTCAGCCACCAGCCAAGACACATTCCAGGGCAGGGAATGGGACCTGAGTGTCCATCAGGACCGAGGGACTCTGCCCTGGGCAGCAGCCCCCAGTAATCATGGAGCCCTCAGAGAACACAGAAGCAGAGGGAAGGGATTAGCCAGCTGGGAGCTGCTGGCAGAGCTCTGATGACATCAGTCCCAACAGGCAGACTGAGCAAGAGCACAGCTCAGCTCCACAGCCTGCCACATCTGCCCTCTCTGCCCACTCCTGTCTGTGCCTGCCAGAGGCAGCACAAAGCCCTGTGAGAAGGGGAAAGACCCCAAAATATCCTGGGGTGCATTCAAAGAGTGTGGCCAGCAGGCCAAGGGACATTCTCCTCCTCTGCTCTGCCCTGGGGAGGCCACATCTGCAGTCCTGGGTCCAGTTCAAGAGGGACAGGGAAGTGCTGGACAGAGTCCAGAGGAGACCACAAAGCTGCTGAGGGGCCTGGAGCAGCTCTGTGAGGAGCAAAGGCAGAGCCCTGGGGCTGAGAGCCTGCAGAAGAGCAGCCCCAGAGGGGACCTGAGCAGTGCTCAGCAAGAGCTAAAGGCTGGGAGGCAAGAGGCTGGGGCCAGACTCTGCTCAGTGGTGCCCAGGGACAGGACAAGGGGCACAAACTGGACCTCAGAAGGTTCCACTTGACCAGGAGGAGAAATTTGTTTGGTGTGAGGGTGCTGGAGGCCTGGAGCAGGCTGCCCAGAGAGGTTGTGAAGCCTCCTTTGTCTGCAGAGCTTCCAACCACCTCCCTGGGCATTGTGCCCTTGGGCAAGCTGCTGTGGGTGCCCTGCTTTAGCAGAGGGCTTGGGCTGGATGAGCTCCACAGGCCCTTTCCAACCCCCACCCAGGCTGTGGCTTCTGGCAAGCACCAACATCTGCAGTGAGGCTTTTCAGCTGCTGGCTGCAGAGAAGCTGTGAGCCCAGAGCTGCCTGCCCCCAGCCCTGCCCTCCTTCCATCATCACAACTCCCCCCCGGCCCCAGCCTTGAGCTCTGGCACGTTTCCCACTGCCAGTGGTGCCAGTCTGCAGCCAAACCATGCTGGCTCCAGCCCTGCTGCTGGCAGCTCAGCCCTCTGCAGCAGGGCAAGGAGTGTGGGGGGAGCTGTGGTGAAGTGCAGCTGGCAGCCAGGGGGGCAACCAGTGGCCTGCAGCCTGGCTGGCAGCAGCAGGGTGCTGGCTCCTTACCCTCTCCTCTGGGCAGCCATGGGGGGCTGTGCCTGGGGGGTCAGCAGGCGCTTCCTGAAGGGGTCCATCATGGCCTGTGGTAGCCCAGGTCTCATCGGGGAGGCTGCTCCATAGGGAGGTGCCCCTGGTGGTCCCACCTGCATCCCTGCCATGGGCATCCTGCCGCCGGGTGGCATCCCTGGGCGCTGCGGAGGGAGAGGAGAGGAGAGGAGAGAGTTCAGCACTGCCCCGCGGGTACCAGCTGCCCTCCTGCTTCTGCCCCGAGGTGCAGGGGGCAGGGCAGGGCGCTGGGGGGGCAGGACAGGGCAGGGCGCTGGGGGGCAGGACAAGGCAGGGCGCTGGGGGGGCAGGACAGGGCGCTGGGGGGGCAGGACAGGGCAGGGCAGGGCGCTGGGGGGGCAGGACAGGGCAGGGCGCTGGGGGGCAGGACAGGGCGCTGGGGGGCAGGACGGGGCGCTGGGGGGCAGGACAAGGCAGGGCGCTGGGGGGGCAGGGCAGGGCGCTGGGGGGGCAGGACAGGGCAGGGCAGGGCGCTGGGGGGGCAGGACAGGGCAGGGCGCTGGGGGGCAGGGCAGGACGGGGCGCTGGGGGGGCAGGGCAGGACGGGGCGCTGGGGGGCAGGACAAGGCAGGGCGCTGGGGGGGCAGGGCAGGGCGCTGGGGGGGCAGGACAGGACGGGGCGCTGGGGGGCAGGGCAGGACGGGGCGCTGGGGGGGCAGGGCAGGGCAGGGCAGGGCGCTGGGGGGGCAGGACAGGACGGGGCGCTGGGGGGCAGGGCAGGACGGGGCGCTGGGGGGGCAGGGCAGGGCGGGGCGCTGGGGGGCAGGGCAGGGCAGGGCAGGGCAGGGCAGGACGGGGCGCTGGGGGGGCAGGATGCTGAGCCAGGCGTGGCCCTGAGCAGGCAGCGGCGCTGGAGCATCCCCAGGTGCTGCCTGCAAGGTCAGCGCCTGGAGGACGGCAGGGGCTGGGCTGTGCCCGGCTGGGAGCTCCTCTGCAAGAGCAGAGCTGGCAGCGGCCGTGCCCGGGAGGGGGTCGGAGCCATCCCGAGGCTGGCAGCAGGAAGGGAGCTGAGCTCCTGGGCACAGAGGAGCTCAGCCCTGCCAGCCACCAGCTCCCATCCTTTGCCCTCCAGGGAGCCATCACCCAGCGGCTCTGGCCCCAGGGCAGCCCTGGCAGCCCCTCCAAGGCCCTGCAGCAGAGCACTTGGGCAAGACAGCACCCACCCAGCTGGCAGAGGGGAGACCACCTTGGCCACCCCCAAGCATCCCCCTGGGGCCCTCAACAACCACTTACAGCCCCCCCCAACCCCCAGAACCCCACGACCCACAGGCCACTCCTACGTGCTCCAGCCTGCTCCAGCAGCAGCCTGAGCCAGCAGCCTCCCAGGCTGCTCGGAGACAGCTCCTTGCTGCCAAGATGGGAGGCTGGGAGAGCCACCAAGCCAGCAGAGCAACATTTCTCCTCTGCCTCAGGCTCCTCAGCGTGCCAGGACATCGCCCACAGCTCCCCTCCCACTGCCCTGCCAGGGCATGAGGCTGTGTGCAGAGCAGGGGGGAGCTAAGGAAGGCTCCGTGGGCTACCAGGAGCTCACTGCACAGGGGCATGAAGTGCAGCACAAGGACAGGACCACGGAATGATCTGGGCTGGAAAAGCTCTCTGAGCTCATCCAGTCCAAGCAGCAACCCAACCCCCACCACGGCCACCAAGCCCTGTCCCCATGCACCACAGCCACAGCTTGCTTGAAGCCCTCCAGGGATGGGCACTCCAGCACCCCCCTGGGCAGCCTGTGCCAATCCTTCACCACTCTTGCAGCAAAGGAACTGTTCCTGAGCTCCAACCTAACCCCCCCCTGGCAGCACTTGAGGCCATTGCCTCCTGTCCCAAGGCCTGGGTGCAGGAGAGCTGCGAGCACAGTGCTGCAGCTGCAGCCTGCTCAGGGCCACAGCAGGGGCTTGGTTTGGGGGCAGCAGGAGCCAAACCACGCTCACCTCCCCCTCCAAACACAAACCCAAGGGCTTGAGTTGCTCTCACTCCAGAGCCCAGGGCCACAGGAGCTTGGGGGGAGCCCCAAACCGAGCCCAGAGCCATGCCAGGAGCACCGCAGGGCACATGGAAGTCTGGAGCCGCTGGCACAGCCCAGTGCCAGCCTCACCTTTGCTCAGCCTCCCTTTGAAGCAGCACATCCAGAGCCTGGCCTCACTCACAGGCCCTTGCCACAAGGCAGGAGCCCTTGCCACAAAGCAGGAGCCTCTTTCTT
This sequence comes from Pogoniulus pusillus, assembly GCF_015220805.1. NCBI lineage: Eukaryota > Metazoa > Chordata > Aves > Piciformes > Lybiidae > Pogoniulus > Pogoniulus pusillus. The sequence goes on along the minus strand of NC_087303.1, from coordinate 5,664,713 downwards.
CCCCCTAACCACCCCCAGATGTTGCTCTCCTTTTGATCACGTCCAACATCTGCGCAGCGCCGAGCGGAGCCCAGCAGCACCTCTGCTCCTGCCAAAAAGCAGAGGGCAAGGACCCAGCTGCTCCTCCAGGCTTATCAAGAGCTCCTCCAAGGCAGGCTGGGAGGGGAGGCAGCAGCAAGAACCACACAGCCTCTGCAGAGCTATGAAGCAAGGAGCTGCTGCCTGCCAGTGCAGAGTGGCCCTCCCACAGCATCACAGCATCACAGTGTCACAGCATCACCAAGGTTGGAAGAGACCTCACAGAGCATCAAGTCCAACCCTTTAGCACAGAGCTCAAGGCCAGACCATGGCACCAAGTGCCACGTCCAGTCCTGCCTTGAACAGCTCCAGGGACGGCGACTCCACCACCTCCCCGGGCAGCCCATTCCAGTGTCCAATGACTCTCTCAGGGAAGAACTTTCTCCTCACCTCCAGCCTAAATCTCCCCTGGCACAGCCTGAGGCTGTGTCCTCTCCTTCTGGTGCTGGCCACCTGAGAGAAGAGAGCAACCTCCTCCTGGCCACAACCTCCCCTCAGGTAGTTGCAGACAGCAATGAGGTCTGCCCTGAGCCTCCTCTTCTCCAGGCTAACCAATCCCAGCTCCCTCAGCCTCTCCTCCTAGGGCTGTGCTCAAGGCCTCTCCCCAGCCTCGTTGCCCTTCTCTGGACATGCTCAAGCATCTCAATGTCCCTCCTAAACTGGGGGGCCCAGAACTGGACACAGCACTCAAGGTGTGGTCTAAGCAGTGCAGAGTACAGGGGCAGAATGACCTCCCTGCTCCTGCTGGCCACACCATTGCTGATGCAGGCCAGGATGCCACTGGCTCTCTTGGCCACCTGGGCACACTGCTGGCTCATGTTCAGGTGGGTACCAATCAGCACCCCCAGATCCCTCTCTGTCTGGCTGCTCTCAGCCACTCTGACCCCAGCCTGTATCTCTGCATGGGGTTGTTGTGGCCAAAGTGCAGCACCCTGCACTTGGAGCTATTGAACTCCATCCCCTTGGACTCTGCCCATCTGTGCAGGCAGTCAAGGTCCTGCTGCAGAGCCCTTCTGCCCTCCAGCCCAGCCACATCTGCCCCCAGCTTGGTGTCCTCTGCACACTTGCTGGTGACTGACTCCATGCCCTCATCCAGATCACCTATGAAGATGTTAAAGAGGATGGGGCCCAGCACTGACTCTGGTCTGGGCTGCATGCTCAGAACCCTCCTGACTCACCTGCGAGGGCTGCAGCCACCAGAAGCTGCTGTCAAACCTTGCCTCAGGCATTTGGGACCCCCCAAAACAGCTCTGAGGCTGCAAGCAGATCACCTGCAGGTCCCTGGAGGCACCAGGCAGGTGGCTTTTGGGGCAGCTCACGTCCCTGGGTGTTTCTGAAGCTCAAAGAGGGGACAGTGGTTGGTGACACAGGGAAAGTGGTTTGAAGGGAGGTGCCACACAGGACAGTGTGGGACAACACAAGCCCTGCCCTGCATGTGCTGATCACAGAACTGCTTGGGTGGGAAAAGCCCTCTGGGCTCCTCCAGCCCACCCAGCAACCCAAGCCCACCGTGGCCACTAAACCATGTCCTGGTGCCCATGTTTCTTGAACCCCTCCAGCCATGGGCACACCACCACCTCCCTGGGCAGCCTGTGCCAAGCCCTGAGCACTCTGGCAGCAAAGACATTTCTCCTCCTCTCCAACCTAACCCTCCCCTGGCACAATTTCAGGCCATTTGCTCTCCTTCTATATCACCTGATCCTAGGGAGCAGAGCCCAAGCCCCACAGCTTGCTTGCACTAAGAGACAACATGGCCATGACCAGCTCCTGCCCTTCAGCCAGGGCTGCTCTCACCACCACCATCACCACCATGCCCCTGAGGTCTCTCTGACCTCCCTCTGCCATTCTAGAGGTCACATTTCTGAGCTGTCCTTGAAATCAGAGATTTGGAGGCCTGGCTGAGAGAGTCTTTGCCAGCTCCTCAGCAGCCACAGCACCTTGTGCAAGGTCTCTTTTGTGTCCCTCTGCTCCCCAGCGCTGCAAAGCTCTTCAGAGGGCAAGAGAGTGCTTGGTTGCAGGAGGAGGAGACAACTCTGCCAGCAGGGAGAGGTTCAGTGCAGGCACGAACAGATCTGTCACACTTAAGACTCCTCCACCAACATCTGAGAACCATCAGGCACAGCTAAGCTGCTGGGGGAGTGAGCTCCAGCCCATCAGGGCCCCCTGTTTGATCACTTGGACAAGCCAAAGAGGGAAGGCAGATTTCTCCACGTGGATGCTTTGGGCTTTATATTCCTCCCTCCCTCCCCCCACTTCAGTTCACCCTCAAGACTTGCAAGCTGCTAATGGAGAAGGCTCTCAGCAAAGCAGGAGCAGCCTCTGCCTCGTGTTCAACCAGCAGCTGCATGCCTGTGCTGAGGGCCAGCACATCCTCAGCTGGATCAGAAGTCCTATGTGACACTGGGGGCAACTTCAGTGTCCTGGTTTGCCTGCTGGGTCTGTGTGCTAAGCCCTGCAGACACCCTGGGACAGGCTTCTCCCTCTCTGGAGGCTTTCAAGCCCCATCTGGATGCATTCCTGGGCGACCTGCACTAGATTCTGTGGTCCTGCTCTGGGGGGAGGGGGTTGGGCTCGATGATGAGGAGAGACTGAAAGAGTTGGGGCTGTGCAGGCTGGAGCAGAGGAGGCTCCCAGGGGACCTTCTGGTGGCCTGCCAGGATCTGAAGGGGGCTCCAAAAAAGCTGGGGAGGGACTTTTGAGGCTGTGAGGGAGTGGCAGGAGTGGGGGGAATGGAGCAAAGGTGGAGGTGGGGAGAGTGAGGCTGGAGGTGAGGAGGAAGTTGTTGAGCAGGAGAGTGGTGAGAGGCTGGAATGGGTTGCCCAGGGAGGGGGTTGAGGCCCCATGGCTGGAGGTGTTTGAGGCCAGGCTGGCTGAGGCTCTGTGCAGCCTGCTCTAGGGTAGGGTGCCCCTGGGCATGGCAGGGGTTTGGAACTGGCTGCTCCTTGTGGTCCCTTCCAACCCTGCCTGAATCTATGATTCTATGAGAGGTTCTCCTACCCCTCTGCTCTGCCCTGCCGAGGCTGCATCTGGAGTACTGTGTCCAGTTCTGGGCCCCTCAGTTCAGGAAGGGGTTTGGAACTGGCTGCTCCTTGTGGTCCCTTCCAACCCTGCCTGATTCAGTGATTCTAGGACCTGAGGAGGTCCCTTCCAACCCTGCCTGATTCAGTGATTCTAGGACCTGAGGAGGTCCCTTCCAACCCTGCCTGATTCTGTGATTCTAGGACCTGAGGAGGTCCCTTCCAAGCCCTAGCATCCTGTGATCCCCAAAGCTCACAAGACTCAACTCACAGCAGTGTGGCACAGCCTTAAACCCTCCAGCTGAGCCAGGGAGCAGCCCTAGCAGGGGGAATTCTGCCTCCAGCTCCCTTTGGAAGCCTTGGAAAATAATCAGCAGGATGTAAGAGGGCTTCAGCTCAGGAAATTTTATTAAGACCAGCTCAAACCACAGTGACCTTCCCCAGCCCCTTCCTGTCCAACAGCCTTTGTCTGTCCACCCCTCCTCACCCAGGGCACTGCTGCTGGCCACAGCCCCATCCCACTCCCCTCCCCCTCTCCTCCCTGCCCCACCGCCCCTGCCATGGGGGGTGGACAAAGGGCAAACCTTGCAAGCTCAGCTCGGAGGAAGGAGCTGGCCCTGGTCCAGCCTTCCCCAGAGCGAGGGAGCAGAGCTGCTTGGCCAGGGGACAGCAAGCAGCTTGTTCCTGCTGGCTGCCAGCGCCGGAGGAGCGAGGGGGCTGCGGTTTAGGGGTTCATCCCAGGTCACTGCACAGGCCACTGGGGTCCGGGGAGAGCTCTGCTGAGAGGCAGCTTCAGCTGCATCCATCTCGGCAGCCTCCCTGGCCTGCCAAAGGCTCCTTCTTGAGGAAGGGCAGGCCAGAAACGGGAGGCTGGGAAGCAGAAGGAAGGGGAGTGATAAATGACAGCAGGGCTGAAGAAAAGCAGCACTTGGGAGAAGAGCTCCAGAGCCTCTCCCCAGCTCCCTTCCAAGGCTGCAGCTCTTCCCTGCACCTCCCTGACGTTGGGGGGGGGGGGGGGGGGAAGCTCTTCCCAAGCCATGTCCTGTTTTGCTGCGTCCAGCAAGGCTTAGCCCAGCCCAGCTCTGCACACACACCAAGGGCCAGGCAGCAGGAACCTGCTCCTGTCCTGGCCCGGGGCGCTGGCAGCAGAGCCCTGGAGCGGGGCCAGGCAAGGAGAGCTCTTCCCGCAGGTTCCTGCCCCTGTGCCCTACCCGCAGGGCTCCCACCTCAAAGGTCTCTTCCACCCTGGAGCGCAGAAGCAGCAAGCCCTGCTCTAGCCCCGCTGGAGCTCCACGCCAGGCTGGCCTCCAGCAGAGCTTGGCTGCTAGAGCCCAACCCAGAGCCCCGCACGGAGCCTCTCCCCGCTCCAGCACCCCCCAAAACGCTGCTTTCCCTCCCCTCCTTTGTTCTTATCTCTGAGCAAATCCCTCCTGGGAGGGTGCCGGGAAGGGGCCTGGGCTTGTGCCGGGGGAGATGTGCACCTGAGCGGTGCCGCTGGGGGGGCTGCGAGCTCCGGGGCAGTGCCTTGCCCCCAGACTGCCCCCACTCAGCTGGGCACGCCCGGGAGAGCCTCCCCTGGGGCAGCTCCGGGAGCCAACCCCGGGGATGGGGGGTGTGGGGTGTGGTGACAGCTCCCGGGACCCCAACCCCGGGGGGGGACACACACACAGCTCCTGGGACCCCAACCCCAGAGGGGGGGACACACACACAGAGCTCCTGGGACCCCAACCCCGGGGATGGGGCGGGGGGGCAGTGACAGCTCCCGGGACCCCAACCCCAGGGGGGGACACACACACACAGAGCTCCTGGGACCCCAACCCCGGGGATGGGGGGTGTGGGGTGTGGTGACAGCTCCTGGGACCCCAAACTCGGGGGACACACACACAGCTCCCGGGACCCCAACCCTGGAGGGGGGACACACACAGCCCTGGGACCCCAAACCCGGGGGGCGGGGGGGATCCACACAGCTCCTGGGACCCAAATCCCAGGGGGGGACACACACACAGCTCCTGGGACCCCAACCCCGGGGGGACACACACACAGCTCCCGGGACTCCAACCCTGGAGGGGGACACACACAGCTCCAGGGACCCCAACCCCAGGGGGGGACACACACACAGAGCTCCTGGGACCCCAACCCCGGGGGGGGACACACACACACAGCTCCTGGGACCCCAACCCCAGGGGGACACACACAGCTCCTGGGACCCCAACCTCGGGGGGGGACACACACACAGCTCCTGGGACCCCAACCTCGGGGGGGGACACACACACAGCTCCTGGGACCCCAACCCCAGGGGGGGGACACACACAGCTCCTGGGACCCCAACCCCAGAGGGGGACACACACACAGCTCCAGGGACCCCAACCCCAGGGGGGGGACACACACAGCTCCTGGGACCCCAACCCCAGGGGGACACACACACACACAGCTCCTGGGACCCCAACCCCAGGGGGGGACACACACAGCTCCCAGGACCCCAATCCTGGGGGACACACACAGCTCCTGGGACCCCAATCCTGGGGGACACACACACAGCTCCTGGGACCCCAGCCCCAGGGGGGGCAGCTCCCGGTCCCAGGCAGCTTCTTAGCTAAGAGCTGGGGCTCAGAAGTGGCAGCTGAGAGGGAGAGGGGCAAAGGCAGCCCCAGCAGCTCCAGGCCATGCTGCTGGCCACGCTTCGAGCCCAGCCAAACCTGCCCATCTGTGCCCCCCCCCGCCCCGAAGCTGCAGGGGTCACAGGTCACCCAAAGGAGAGGTCCCAGGCATTCGAATCACCAGGGCCATGCCCACGGGCAGGAGCCAGGAACAAAGGGGTTGGGTTCCCATCGGTTAGAGACCCCCCAGCGGCTGCTGGCACAGCATGGGAGCAGCTGGGGAGGGCACAGAGGTGCCTGGCACGGAGCTAAGGGCTCCAAGAGCTCCTGCGGAGGGAGATGGAGGGAGAGAGCCTTCAACAGCAAGTTCTGGTGATGCTGTCCAGCCAGGATTCGCTGCCACACTTCCCCCCCACCCCCCCCCAGGAGAAACAAAGAGTGCTGTGGTCTCTGCTGCCTGCTGCTCCAAGAGGCTCCAAGCTCATCTGCTTTGTATCAGCGCTGAAATGAACTGGAGGCTCACTCAGCCTGTGATGAAACCTGCCTTGGAAACCATCTCCCTCGGGAAGGGTGGGGGTGACCCAGCCCCAGCAGCACTGCAGCTCTCTCTGCAGCCTTCTGGTACTGCTCTGGCCCTGGCTGGCAGCCCCAGGCCCCCTCCAAGCCACTCCCAACCAGCAGGAAAGCTGCTTCCCTTCCCTCTGCTGCCCAGGACTGCCACACTGCAGCCCCTTCGACGTGCCCAGGCCACCTCACCTTCCACCTGGCCCCACGTCAGCCACAGGCCCTTCTCCAGCTCCTCCATCTCAGCTGCCTCTAGGGCTTTCTCCATGAAGCAGAACTCTGCTTCTGCCTGCCTGCCCAGGGCTGGCATCACCAAGCTGTGGCTGATGTTTGGGTTAGGAGCCCATCCTGTGCTGCCCAGGGCTGGCATCACCAAGCTGTGGCTGATGTTTGGGTTAGGAGCCCATCCTGTGCTGCCCAGGGCTGGCATCACCAAGCTGTGGCTGATGTTTGGGTTAGGAGCCCATCCTGTGCTGCCCAGGGCTGGCATCACCAAGCTGTGGCTGATGTTTGGGTTAGGAGCCCATCCTGTGCTGCCCAGGGCTGGCATCACCAAGCTGAGGCTGATCTCTGGCTTAGGAGCTCACTCTGTGCTGCCCAGGGCTGGCATCACCAAGCTGTGGCTGATCTCTGGCTTAGGAGCCCATCCTGTGCTGCCCAAGGCTGGCATCACCAAGCTGTGGCTGATCCCTGGGTTAGGAGCCCATCCTGTGCTGCCCAGGGCTGGCATCACCAAGCTGTGGCTGACCTCTGGCTTAGGAGTCCACCCTGTGCTGCCCAGGGCTGGCATCATCAAGCTGTGGCTGATCTCTGGCTTAGGAGCCCATCCTGTGCTGCCCAGGGCTGGCATCACCAAGCTGTGGCTGATCCCTGGCTTAGGAGCCCATCCTGTGCTACCCAGGGCTGGCATCACCAAGCTGTGGCTGATCTCTAGGCTAGGAGCCCATCCTGTGCTGCCCAGGGCTGGCATCACCAAGCTGTGGCTGATCTCTAGGCTAGGAGCCCATCCTGTGCTGCCCAGGGCTGGCATCACCAAGCTGTGGCTGACCTCTGGCTTAGGAGTCCACCCTGTGCTGCCCAGGGCTGGCATCAACAAGCTGTGGCTGATCTCTGGCTTAGGAGCCCATCCTGTGCTGCCCAGGGCTGGCATCACCAAGCTGTGGCTGATCCCTGGCTTAGGAGCCCATCCTGTGCTACCCAGGGCTGGCATCACCAAGCTGTGGCTGATCTCTAGGCTAGGAGCCCATCCTGTGCTGCCCAGGGCTGGCATCACCAAGCTGTGGCTGATCTCTAGGCTAGGAGCCCATCCTGTGCTGCCCAGGGCTGGCATCACCAAGCTGTGGCTGATGCCTGGGTTAGGAGCTCACTCTGTGCTGCCCAGGGCTGGCATCACCAAGCTGAGGCTGATCTCTGGCTTAGGAGCTCACTCTGTGCTGCCCAGGGCTGGCATCACCAAGCTGTGGCTGATCCCTGGGTTAGGAGCTCACTCTGTGCTGCCCAGGGCTGGCATCACCAAGCTGTGGCTGATCTCTGTCTAGGAGCCCATCCTGTGCTGCCCAGGGCTGGCATCACCAAGCTGTGGCTGATCCCTGGCTTAGGAACCCATTCTGCCCTGGCAGAAACCAGGCTCCCTCTCAGCAGCAAGTGCCAGTGGAACCCTTTTGATGGGGCACCTGGCAAATCCTGCCTCTTTCCACCTCCATGCACCAGCAGGGCACCATCATGGAGCCCCTTTGAGGCTGGAGCTGCACTTTGCACAGTCCCACCCCTGACAGGCAGAGCCAGGCCTGATCCCTGGCACAGCATCAACACCTGGGGAAAACAAACCCTCTTCTAAGGCTCAAACTAGCACCTGATAAACAGAAGGAAGGCTTCTTCTGGATGATTTCACATCAGCCTGGGGGCTGGGACACAGCCTGGGCACCCCTGCAGCCACCAGCACAGGCACTGGGATGGGAGCTCCGCCTGCAGATCCACCAGCAGCTTGGCTGGGCACCCTCCTCCTGCAAATAAACCTTCTGCTGCCTGCTCCAGGCACAGCACCAGCCCCTGTGGCTGCTCTGGAAACATCAGCTCCCCCCAAAAAACCCCTCCCAAGGGTAGCATCCTGTGGAATTCACAGACCCACAGAATGCCAGGGGTTGGGATCATCTAACCCAGCCCTCCTGCCAAGGTTCACCTAGAGAAGGTGGCTCAGGAAGATGTCCAGGTGGATGTGAAGCACCTCCAGAAACAGAGACTCCATCACCTCTCTGGGCAGCTTGTTCCAGGGCTCCATCACCCTTCAATCAAAGAAGTTCCTCCTCATGTTCAAATGGAGCTTCCTATGCTCGTTTGTGCCTCTCCCCCCTTGTGCTGCTCCTGGGCACCACTGAACAAAGCCTGGCCCCATCCTCCTGACACCAGCCCTTGAGGGTGGGTGATGAGATCCTTCTCAGCCTGCTCTGCTCCAGACTACAGAGCCCAAATTCTCTGTGTCTTCACTCACCACAGAACTGTTCCAGGCCCCTCAGCAGCATCTCTGCAGCCCTTTTCTGTACCCTCTTCCACCCAGTCCCTGTCCTTCTTCAAATGGGAAGCCCAAAGCTGGACACAGTATTCCAGATTCCCAGTCTGAGCCTCCAGTTAAGTCACCAGCAGGATGTCCAAAGGCCAGCATGTGTTTAATAATCCAGTGATTAAAGAGCCCCTAAGCACTCACTGGGCTGGAAGGGGTCTGCTGTGTCTCCTACTGCCCAACCAAGCTCTTCACTAACCACTGAATCAGGCAGGGTTGGAAGGGACCACAAGGAGCAGTCAGTGCCAACCTCCCTGCCATGCCCAGGGACACTCTACCCTAGAGCAGGCTGCACACAGCCTCAGCCAGCCTGGCCTCAAACACCTCCAGGGATGAAGCTTCCAGCACCTCCCTGAGCATCCTGTGCCAGTGTCTCAGCACCCTCACACTGAGGAACTTCTTCCTCACCTCCAGCCTCACTCTCCCCACCTCCACCTTTGCTCCATTCCCCCCACTCCTGCCACTCCCTCACAGCCTCAAAAGTCCCTCCCCAGCTTTTTTGGAGCCCACTTCAGATGCTGGAAGGCCACAAGAAGGTCCCCTGGGAGCCTCCTCTGCTCCAGCCTGCACAGCCCCAACTCTTTCAGTCTCTCCTCACCACAGAGCAGCTCCAGACCTCTGCTCATCCTCATAGCCCTTCTCTGGACACCTTCCAGCACCTCCTGATCCCTTTTGTCCCAGGGGCTCCAGAGCTGGATGCAGTACTCCAGGAGTGCTCTCAGCAGAGCACAGCAGAGGGGGAGAATCCCTTCCCTGTCCCTGCTGCCCACACTGCTCCTGCTGCAGCCCAGGCTCTGGCTGCTCTCTGTGCTGCCACTGCACACCGAGGCTCACATTGAGCTTCTCCTCCACCAGCAGCCCCCAAGTGCCTCTCCTCAGGGGGTGCTCTCAAGCCAGGCCCCTCATTAAGGCAGGGCAGAGCAAAGCAGCCCTCGGGGTCCAGCCGGGGCGGTTAAGAGGGAGAGGAGAAGCTGCTTTCCTCAGGCTGGGAATTGCCAAACAAAGGGCAGCCCCCTCTGGAGCAGACCCTTCCTGCCCTCCCAGGCGCAGGCAGCAGATGCCAGCCAGATGCAGCTCACAGCCAGACCCCGAACCCTCGGGGGGGAAGGGGGGGAGGGCTCCCCCTGCCCCCACTGCCCCAGCCCAGCTCCTGCTCTGTCTTCCCAGTGCCAGACAGGGCTGGTGAGCATCACCACCCTCCCAACACCTGCTGCCACCAGCATTGCCACCCAAGGGACAAGGAGGGGGGGGGGGGGGGGGGACAGACACACACACGCACGACATATGTCAGCCTGTTTACCCACAGCAGCCAGTGGCTCCCACTGCTTCCCAGCAGGCTCCAAGCTTCCCAGCTGGATTTTGCAAGCTGCAAGGTCAGGGGCAAACGATCGGGGCCCCAAGCAAAAGGCATCGAAGCCTGGCATCGACTTGAGCTCACAACAGCCCTGCCGAGCCACTTCAGCTTTTAGCTGCCTGAAAGGTTCGAGGAGGGCTAAGTTCTTCCCCTCTCGTCTCGTTCACAAGCGAAGCTTCCATGCTGGCAATTCCCTCGGATCGATGCGATTCAGGGATGCTCATCCTCATCCAACCTGGTCCTGACCACAACTCCAGGGAGGTTGTGGAGCAACAGAAGCACCGAATGTGATCTTCGATCACATTCGGTGCTTCTGTTGCTCCACAACCTCCCTGGGCAAACCTGTGCCAGTGTCTCCTCGCTCTCCATCCCCCCCTCTCCCAGCTTGGACCTGGTCAAAAGTCCCTTTCTCTCTCTCCCCCCTCCCACCTCCCCATCCTTCCAGCTTCAATCGATGCAAACAAGGCAGCAGCAGCAGCAGCAGCTCCGGAGGAGGCGAGCGAGCAGCGAACGGCGTTGCACAACCAAGCTCCTCCATTTCAAGCTTGCCTGGACACAACTCTGCCTTAAACCACCCTCCCCCCCCCAAAGAAAAAGTAGAGCTAACAACCCAAAGGCGACCAACCCCCGAAGCCAGACTCGATTCCACCAGCGTGGAAACTCAGGTAGGAAACTCGGGTGGGAAGTTGGGAGCGGAGTTTTCTGAAGCCAGGTCGAAGCTGGTTTGAAAGCTTTGGAGAGGGTAGATCCGCTTCATCCCCAGCCTTAGCAAGTCTCCGCTCTCCTCGCCGGTAAAACGGGGGTCAAGAAGCCACCACCCCCACCCCGTCCTCGAACGGAGCACCTCGAAGCGAAAGCAGCTCCGCGGCGGCTCCGCGCTAAGGGAAATGGCTGCAGAGCTGGAACCAGGCGCTCGGCCTCTGCCAGCAGCCGCTCGGGCTCCTTCCAGCCCGGTCCCCAGCGTGTCCCAGCGGATAGAAGCGGGGGGGGGTCAGGGCCACGGGCTGCCGCCGGTGCCGTCGCCAAGCCGCTCGGTGATGCTGCTCGAACTTTTAGCGGGTTTTTATCTCGGGTGGGTTTATTTTTTTTGGGGGGGGGGGGGAGGGGAGAGAGCAGGGGAAGAGGGATCCTAACTCTACCCGGCCGGAACACAGCATTACCCGGGCCTGCAGCCCGAGGTGCCGGCCGAGATCGGGCTCCCGGGGCGAGGGGCCGGCTCCGGTAGGCCCGGGACCCGCTCGCCCGGCCCCCCGAGGCGCAACGAAGGCCCCGTGGGGTCGGACCCGGCACTCTCCAACCCCTCCGCCCCGAGGAGGCTCCGGGCCTAACCGACCCGTTCCTCACCTCGCACCGATCGCTTCCCCGCACCCCGAGGCCGTCTCACCTGGTACTGCGCGGCGGCGGGGCCCATGGGGCGGTAGCCCGGGGCGGCAGCGGCTGCCGGAGCCGGACTGGGGCCCCTCAGCATGGCGGGGCCGGGCCCCGGGGGCGGCGGGGCGGCGGCAGGAGGCAGCGGGCTGAGCGGGAAGGCTCCGCGGCCAGCCATGGCTCCGCGGCCCCGGCCGCGCTGGGTACGCGGAAGCGGCGGCGCCGGAGACGGGGGCAGCGCGCGCGGGGCTGGGCACGCCCCCGCGACAGCCCCGCCCACCGCGGGCAGCCCCGCCCACCGCGGGCAGCCCCGCCCACCGCGGGCAGCCCCGCCCACCGCGGGCAGCCCCGCCCACCGCGGGCAGCCCCGCCCACCGCGGGCAGCCCCGCCCACCGCGGGAAGCTCCGCCCACCGCGGGCAGCCCCGCCCACCGCGGGCAGCCCCGCCCACCGCGGGAAGCTCCGCCCACCGCGGGAAGCTCCGCCCACCGCGGAAAGCTCCGCCCACCGCGGAAAGCTCCGTCCCACGAACGGCGCCGCCTGCCGGAGGCTGAGTGAGGATCGGCGAGTGTGAGTGTGAGTGAGTGTGTGTGTGTGTGAGTGAGTATGGATGTGAGTGTGAGGCTGCATGTGAGTGTGAGTGTGTGTGCGAGTGGGTATGAGTGTGTGTGTGTGAGTGAGTATGGATGTGAGTGTGAGGCTGCATGTGAGTGTGAGTGTGTGTGCGAGTGGGTATGAGTGTGTGTGTGTGTGTGAGAATGGATGTGAGTGTGAGGCTGCGTGTGAGTGAGTGTGAGTGTGTGTGCGAGCGGGTATGAGTGTGTGTGTGAGTGGGTGGGTGCAGACGCGGGGTGTGCAGACACAGAGGAGTGCAGACATGAGAGGGTTGCAGACACGAGAGGGTTGCAGACACGAGAGGGTTACAGACACGAGAGGATTGCAAACACGAGAGGGTTACAGACATGAGAGGGTTACAGACACGAGGAGGTTACAGACACGAGAGGGTTGCAGACACGAGGAGGTTACAGACACGAGAGGGTTACAGACACGAGAGGGTTGCAGACACGAGAGGGTTACAGACACGAGGAGGTTACAGACACGAGAGGGTTACAGACACGAGAGGGTTGCAGACACGAGAGGGTTACAGACACGAGGAGGTTACAGACACGAGAGGGTTACAGACACGAGAGGGTTGCAGACACGAGGAGGTTACAGACACGAGAGGGTTACAGACACGAGAGGGTTGCAGACACGAGAGGGTTACAGACACGAGGAGGTTACAGACACGAGAGGGTTACAGACACGAGGAGGTTACAGACACGAGAGGGTTACAGACACGAGAGGGTTGCAGACACGAGAGGGTTACAGACACGAGGAGGTTACAGACACGAGGAGGTTACAGACACGAGAGGGTTACAGACACGAGAGGGTTACAGACACGAGGAGGTTACAGACACGAGAGGGTTACAGACACGAGAGGGTTACAGACACGAGAGGGTTACAGACACGAGAGGGGTACAGACACGAGAGGGTTGCAGACACGAGGAGGTTACAGACACGAGAGGGTTACAGACACGAGGAGGTTACAGACACGAGGAGGTTACAGACACGAGAGGGTTACAGACACGAGAGGGTTACAGACACGAGGAGGTTACAGACACGAGAGGGTTACAGACACGAGAGGGTTACAGACACGAGGAGGTTACAGACACGAGAGGGTTACAGACACGAGAGGGTTACAGACACGAGAGGGGTACAGACACGAGAGGGTTGCAGACACGAGGAGGTTACAGACACGAGAGGGTTACAGACACGAGGAGGTTACAGACACGAGAGGGTTACAGACACGAGGAGGTTACAGACACGAGAGGGTTACAGACACGAGAGGGTTACAGACACGAGAGGGTTGCAGACACGAGAGGGTTACAGACACGAGGAGGTTACAGACACGAGAGGGTTGCAGACACGAGAGGGTTACAGACACGAGGAGGTTACAGACACGAGAGGGTTACAGACACGAGAGGGTTACAGACACGAGGAGGTTACAGACACGAGAGGGTTGCAGACACGGGAGGCGTAGACACGAGGGGGTTGCAGGCACGGAGGGTGCCCGCACACTCTCGGAGCGGCGGGGGGGCGACAGGACCCGGGGGAGCGGCGCCGATTCCGGGGCGCGGCCGCCAGGTGGCGCTGCAAGGCAGTGCCCGGCGGCGCTCCCGGAGGCGCCGGCAGCGGGAGAGCCCCGGGAGGTCCCCTGGGGGGCTGCGAGGGCTGCGGTGCCCCGACCCGGTGCTGGCCGCGCACTGCAGCCTCCTTTCAGGGAGTTGTAGAGAGCAATGAGGTCTCCCTCAGGCTCTCCTCCACACTGCACACCCTCAGCAAAGAGATGTGGGTGCTGGCTCTGAGCTGGGGGGCAAAGGGAGCCCTGCTGCCCCATTCCCAGATCATCCCACAGAATCCAGCAGGCTGGAAGAGAGCTCCAAGCTCCTCCAGCCCAACCTAGCACCCAGCCCTGCCCAACCAACCACACCATGGCACTCAGTGCCCCAGCCAGGCTTGGCTGCAACACCTCCAGCTACAGCCACTCCACCACCTCCCTGGGCAGCCCATTCCAGTGCCAATCACTCTCTCTGCCAGGAACTTCCTAACAACATCCAGCCTCAACCTGCCCTGCCACAGCTTCAGCCTGGGTCCCCTTCTTCTGTCCCTGGCTGCCTGGCAGCAGAGCCCAACCCCACCTGGCTACAGCCTCCCTGCAGGCAGCTGCAGGCAGCAATCAGCTCTGCCCTGAGCCTCCTCTGCTGCAGGCTGCACCCCCCCAGCTCCCTCAGCCTCTCCTCACAGGGCTCTGCTCCAGGCCGCTCCCCAGCTTTGCTGCTCTTCTCTCAACACCTTCCAGCACCTCAACATCTCTCTTGAGTTCAGGGGCCCAGAACTGGACACAGCACTGCAGGGGTGGCCTGAGCAGTGCTGAGCACAGGGGCAGAAGAACCTCTCTTGTCCTGCTGCCCACACTGCTCCTGAGCCAGCCCAGGATGCCATTGGCTCTGCTGCCCACACTGCTCCTGAGCCAGCCCAGGATGCCATTGGCTCTGCTGCCCACACTGCTCCTGAGCCAGCCCAGGATGCCATGTCCTCTCAGTTTTCTCAGTGTGGCTGCTCATGCCCTGTGCTGAGGCTGTGGAGCTGCACTGCTGAGTCTGGGCTTATTTTGCTGTTTTGGTGTTTGTTTTTCCACCCCTTGGGGCTGGGGACAGGATCATGCCTGGCACAAACTGGAATTCTCCCATGGCTCCACACAAGGAGACTCCACAACCTCTCTGGGCAGCCTGTGCCAGGCTCTGGGACCCTCACAGGCAAGAAGTTCCCCCTTGTGCTGAGCTGGAACCTCCTGTGCTGCAGCTTCCATCCACTGCTGCTTGTCCTAGCCCAGGGAGCAGTGAGCAGAGCCTGTCCCCCCCTCCTGACCCCCAGCCCTCAAATAGTTACAGACATTGATTCAATCTCCTCTCAGTCTTCTCTTCTGCAGACTAAGCAGCCCCAGGGCCCTCAGCCTCTCCTCCTCAGGCAGTGCTCCACTCCCCTCCTCATCCTCACAGCCCTCCCTTGGACCCTCTCCAGCAGTTCCTGTCCCTCTCCAGCTGGACTCTCTCCAGCAGATCCCTGTTCCTCTTCATCTCCATCCCTCCCTGCCTGCCTGCAAGCCTCCACCACAGCATAAAGCCACCATCAGGGATGTCTGTGTCCTTTGGAAGTGCTGCCACTTCATTAAGCAAAGCACAAAACTCAGCCCTGCTGGAGGTAACAGAGCTGTTAATGACCCTTAATGACATCCCACGGACCACTGAAGTGCTGCTCCAGCCTGGGAGCTTCTCGGAGCTGCCACTGGGGCAGGGATTGATGCTTGGGGACTGTGCTCTGTGTCTGGCAGTTGTTCACCTGCTGAGTTAGCTCCAGGCTGGCACAGAGTCATAGAAGGGTAAGGGTTGGAAGTGACCTCTGGAGATCATCGACTCCAACCCCCCTGCCAGAGCAGAGTCCCCCAGGGCAGGGCACACAGGAATGCAGCCAGATGGGTTTTGCAAGGCTCCAGAGAGGGAGACTCCACATCCTCTCTGGGCAGCCTGCTCCAGGCCTCCAGCAGCCTCACACTGAACAACTTTCTCCTCCTGTTCAGATGGAACCTCCTGGGCTCCACTTTTTGTCTGTTGTCCCTTGTCCTGTCCCTGGGCACCACTGAACAGAGCCTGGCACTTTCTTCTTGCCCTCCACCCCTCAGATCATCGTAAGCATTGCTCAGATGCCCTTTGGGGCTCTCTTCTCCAGGCTCCCCAGCCCCAGGGCTCTCAGCCTCTCATCACACAGACATTCCAGTCCCTTCAGCATCCTTGTAGCCTCTGCTGGACTCTCTGTAGTAGTTCCCTGTCCCTCTTGACCTGGGGAGCCCAGAACTGGACCCAGTACCCACCACACAGATGTGATCTTACTAGAGCAGGGTGGAATCATAGAATCAAGCAGGTTGGAAGAGACCTCCAACATCATCCAGTCCAACCTATCCTCCAGCCCTAGCCAGTCAACCAGACCATGGCACTAAGTGCCTCATCCAGTCTCTTCTTGAAGACCTCCAGGGATGGTGCCTCCACCACCTCCCTGGGCAGCCCATTCCAATGCCAATCACTCTCTCTGCCAACAACTTCCTAACAACATCCAGCCTAGACCTGCCCTGGCACAGCTTCAGGCTGTGTCCCCTTGTTCTATTGCTGGTTGCCTGGGAGAAGAGGCCACCCCCCACCTGGCTACAATGTCCCTTCAGGTAGTTGTAGACAGCAATGAGGTCAGCCCTGAGCCTCCTCTTCTCTAGGCTGAACAACCCCAGCTCTGGCCACACTCTTCTGAGTGCACCCCAGGGGACCCTTGGCCTCCTTGGGCACAAGGGCACATTGCTTGCAGGTAGAGCCTGGGGGAGCTGGGGCTGTGCTGCTTGGAAAGGAGACTGAGAGGTGACCTCAGCAGTGTTGATAAAGCAGCACCACCCAGGGCAGATCACACAGGAACACATCCAGGTGGGTCTTGAAAGGCTCCAGAGAAGGAGACTGCACAACCTCTCTGGGCAGCCTGCTCCAGGTGTCTGCCACCCTCACACCAAAGAAGTTTCTCCTTATGGTGAGATGGAAAGATGCTGCAGGGAATGGAACAGCTCTGTTGGGAGGAGAGGCTGAGGGAGCTGGGGCTGGGAGCTTGGAGAGGAGGAGACTGAGAGGTGACCTCAGCAGTGTTGGTAAAGATGTGCAGGTGAGTGGCAGGAGCTGGAGCCAGGCTCTGCTGGGGGATGCCAGTGCCAGCACAAGGGGCAGTGGTGGAAGCTGAGGCAGAGAAGTGCCATGGAAACATGAGGAGGAATTTTCCCCCTGTGAGAGTGGCAGAGCCTGGCACAGGCTGCCCAGGGGGGCTGTGGAGTCTCCCTCTCTGCAGATATCCAAACCCTGCCTGGATGTGTTCCTGTGTGACCTGCTCCAGGTGCTGCTGCTCTGGCAGGGCTTGGACTGGCTGCGCTTTGGAGCTGCCTTCCAGCCCCTGGCACTCTGTGGTGCTGTGGTTCTATGATTCTGTGGTTGCTGTGCCATGGATAATTTTACCCCACTGC
Organism: Pogoniulus pusillus; assembly: GCF_015220805.1. Classification (NCBI taxonomy): domain Eukaryota; kingdom Metazoa; phylum Chordata; class Aves; order Piciformes; family Lybiidae; genus Pogoniulus; species Pogoniulus pusillus. Next base: position 5,647,534 of record NC_087303.1, on the reverse strand, counting down.
AGAGCTGGCTGCTGGCTGCCATCCCAGCAACTCCATCAGTGCTCTGGGAGATGTTTCTAGCATCTGAGGAGCACTCTGAGTGCTGTCTGGTCCCTGTCTGGACAGCAAAAGTGATGATGCCTTTCCTGTCCAGCAGCTCCACCCCAGGCACTGGGCATGGGCAAAACCTGCCTGAATTTGATGGTGAAGCCTCTTTGCATCACCTCTGGCACTAAAAACCTTCCCCTTAGCAGCTTCCTACATGGATGGGCCAGAAAAAGCTTCTTTCAACACTTTCCCCTCTTTCAGGGCTTAGGTTCCTCAGCAGGGCTTTGCCCCTGTCTCATTCCTGGGGGGTTGTCAGCTCAGTGGGCAGGCAGCAGTGCTGGGGGTTGAGGGCACAGACACAGCTCCACTTTTCATCCGTGGGGTTGATTCTCCTGCTTGGAGTGGGCTGTGCTGGGCAGCAGCTCTCTTTCTCATAGGAAAACTTCTCCAGGGTGCAGAGATGCTTTTCCTGATCATAGGAAGAGGCCAGAACCAGAGGAGCTTCACCTCCTGGGCTTGGCATTCTTCTTTTATGTTCCAGGAAGGAACCAGAACCAGAGGAGCTTCACCTCCTGGGCTTGGCATTCTTCCTTTGTGTCCCAGGAAGGAACCAGAACCAGAGGAGCTTCACCTCCTGGGCTTGGCATTCTTCCTTTGTGTCCCAGGAAGGAACCAGAACCAGAGGAGCTTCACCTCCTGGGCTTGGCATTCTTCCTTTGTGTCCTAGGAAGGAACCAGAACCAGAGGAACTTTACCTCTTGGGCTTAGTATTCTTCCTTTATGTCCCAGGAAGGAACCAGAACCAGAGGAACTTTACCTCTTGGGGTTAGTATTCTTCCTTTGTGTCCCAGGAAGGAACCAGAACCAGAGGAACTTTACCTCTTGGGCTTGGCATTCTTCCTTTGTGTCCCAGGAAGGAATCAGAACCAGAGGAGCTTCACCTCTTGGGCTTGGCATTCTTCCTTTGTGTCCCAGGAAGGAACCAGAACCAGAGGAGCTTCACCTCTTGGGCTTGGTATTCCTCCTTTATTTCCCAGGAAGAAGCCAGAACCAGAGGAACTTCACCTCTTGGGCTTAGTATTCTCTTTTTCCCAGGAAGAAACCAGAACCAGAGGAGCTTCACCTCCTGGGCTTGGCAAAGAAGACAGAACCAGAGAAGCTTCACCTCCTGGGCTTGGCATTCTTCCCTTTTCCCATTGCTGAAGTGTAAGAGATGCTCCTGAACCCAAAGAACCTTCTAGGAGTAAAGGCAGATAACCAAAAGGCTTCAGCTGAAGCAGTGCTGGCACAACAGCAGCCTGATGCCTGTGTGCTCTGCAAGGCAGCTGGTGGGTACAAGGTGCCCTGCTGAGCTGCCACAGGCCCCTGGCAGAAGCAGGGAGCTTTGGGAGGAAGGAATTGCCAGGATTAGAGCTCTGCTGCTTGTCCAGCTCCAGTTTTGTGGCTGTTGTCCTGCTGTGTGCACATGGAAATCCCCAGGGCTTGGGGACAGCAGCCAGGATGCTGAGTCCTCCTCCCCTCTCTGGTTTGCTGAGTAATGACTTTCAGCAAGTTGCTTCTTTTCTTTTCTCTTCCCCTCAATTTCCCCACCCCTGTTGTGGTGGGAAATGCTCCATGCCAACCAGCCTGGTCCTGCTGCTGCCAGCAGGAGATATTCCTGCCTGGGGCAGAGGATGCCAATGTCACCTGGCACAGATTGCTCAGCAGGAAAGCAGAGCTGGGCTGTTTGGGAACAACTCCATGGGTGTTTGCAGTCTCCAGTGGGGGCATCGTGTGGGCAGCAGGGGCAGGGAGGGGATTCTGCCCCTCTGCTGTACTCTGCTGAGACCTCCCTGCAGTGCTGGGGCAGCTCTGGAGTGCTCAGCACAGACAGGGAGCTGCTGCAGCAGGGCCAGAGGAGGCCACAGCAGTGCTGGCAGGGCTGGAAGGGCTCTGCTGTGAGGCCAGGCTGGGAGAGTTGGGCTTGGGCAGGCTGCAGGAGAGAAGGCTGCAGGGAGACCTTGGGTGGCCTTGGAGTGCTTGAAGGGCCCAGCAGAGAGCTGGGGACAGAGCTGTGAGCAGGAGCTGCTGGGCCAGGCCAAGGGGGGATGGTTGGAAGGTGAGAGAGGAGCTTGAGAGTGGAGAGAAGGGAGAAATGTTTGGCAGTGAGGGTGGGGAGAGCCTGTGCCAGGCTGCCCAGAGAGCTGGGAGCTGCCCATGGCTGGCAGCAGTGCAGGGGAGGCTGTGTGGGGCTGTGAGCAGCCTGCTCTGGGTGGGGCTGTCCCTGCTGAGGGCAGAGGGTTGGCCTGGGTGAACTTTGGGGGTCCTTTTCCACCCAAACCATTCCATGACTCTGTGATCTTTGCAATCACTGTTTCCTCAGAGCTCTGGCAGCTTCAGCAGCAGCTCTTGCTCTTACCCTTGCTCTTGCTCTTGCTCTTGCTCTTGCTCTTGCCCTTGCTCTTGCTCTTGCTCTTGCCCTTGCTCTTGCTCTTGCTCTTGCTCTTGCCCTTGCTCTTGCTCTTGCTCTTGCTCTTGCTCTTGCTCTTGCCCTTGCCCTTGCTCTTGCTCTTGCTCTTGCTCTTGCTCTTGCTCTTGCTCTTGCCCTTGCTCTTGCTCTTGCTCTTGCCCTTGCTCTTGCTCTTGCTCTTGCTCTTGCTCTTGCTCTTGCTCTTGCTCTCTCTCTGTCTCTCTCTCTCAGTTCATCTCCAGGCAGCTGCAGACTCTTGGTGCAAGTCCTGCTTCCCTTTTGCCCTGTGTGCAGAGCCTGCAGCTCCCAGGAGCACTCAGCACCAGAGCACTCAGCACCACACCAGCCCGGTGGAGAGGGACCTGGGGGTGCTGGTGGCTAACAAGTTCCCCATGGCACAGCAATGTGCCCTGGGGGCCAAGAAGGCCAAGGGGATCCTGGAGGGCATTAAGCAGAGTGTGTCCAGCAGAGCAAGGGAGGTTCTCCTGCCCCTCTGCTCTGCCCTCATGAGATCTCATCTTGAGCACTGCCTTCAGTTTGGGACTCCCCAGTTGCAGAGGGACAGGGATCTGCTGGAGAGAGACCAAGGGAGGGCTGTGAGGATGATGAGGGGAGTGGAGCACTGCCTGGTGAGGAGAGGCTGAGGGCCCTGGGGCTGCTTAGTCTGCAGAAGAGAAGACTGAGAGGGGATTGAATCAATGTCTGTAACTATCTGAGGGCTGGGGGTCAGCAGGGGGGGACAGGCTCTGCTCACTGCTCCCTGGGCTAGGACAAGCAGCAGTGGATGGAAGCTGCAGCACAGGAGGTTCCAGCTCAGCACAAGGGGGAACTTCTTGCCTGGAAGGGTCCCAGAGCCTGGCACAGGCTGCCCAGAGAGGTTGTGGAGTCTCCTTGTGTGGAGCCTTCCCAGGCCTGTCTGGATGTGTTCTGTGTGCCCTGAGCTGGGTTGTGTGGTGCTGCTCTGGCTGGGGGGTTGGACTGGATGATCTCTTTGGGTCCCTTCCAACCTCTGACATCAGTGACCCTGGGATCCTGTGATCCTATGCCCCTGTGAGCCTGTGGTGGTGCTGGGTCCACAGGCTGGACTGGATGATCTCAGAGGTCTTTCCCAGCCTGATTCTCTGCTCTCAGGCCTCGTGTCAAGCTTGAGCTGGCTGCTGGTAGGAGCCTGGCAGCGGTGTGAGGGCTGGGGGGAGCAGATGCCAGGCTCAGAGGACATCACACCCTGCAGCTGAGCAGCTGCTCCTCGGTGTGGAAGGCAATGATCTCCCTGCCATGCCATCCCCAGGCTGGCTGCTGGCTGCTCTTCATCCAACCACACAGGGCTTTGCAAGCCCCACTCCCTACCCAGGTCTATCCCAGCTCCATCTGGGTCCAAGCTGTGCCACAGCTCTGCCTGACAGCTCACATAAGGCACTCGATTAAGCTGTGAGTTATCAGCCAGAAAATGCAGGCTCTCCATTATTTACCTGTGCAGGGACCAGTTTCCCTGTCAGGAGGAGTTAAAGTCATGCTGGGAAGGTGGCTCCTGCCTCACCTCCTCGGAGCTGTGACAAGATTGGGTTTGGCATCTCCCCACACCGTTGTCGTTTGGGGGTGGAGAGCTTTCAGGCTGGCTCTGGGACCTGTCAGACTCCATCCCCTGCTGCGAGGTCGTCTGATGGCCTCGGGATGGGTTGTGCTGCCTGTGGTCCTCTCCCTGGAGGGGGTTGCAAGGCCAGGTTGGATGAGGGCTTGAGCAGCCTGGGCTGGTGGGAGGTGTCTCTGCCCGTGGGAGATGTCCCTGCCCGTGGGAGCTGTCCCTGCCCATGGGAGCTGTCCCTGCCCATGGGAACTGTCCCTACCCGTGGGAGATGTCCCTGCCCGTGGGAGATGTCCCTGCCCATGGGAGCTGTCCCTGCCCATGGGAGCTGTCCCTGCCCGTGGGAGCTGTCCCTGCCCGTGGGAGATGTCCCTGCCCGTGGGAAAAGTCCCTGCCCGTGGGAGATGTCCCTGCCCATGGGAGCTGTCCCTGCCCGTGGGAGATGTCCCTGCCCGTGGGAGATGTCCCTGCCCGTGGGAGCTGTCCCTGCCCTTGGGAGATGTCCCTGCCCGTGGGAACTGTCCCTGCCCGTGGGAGCTGTCCCTGCCCATGGGAACTGTCCCTGCCCGTGGGAACTGTCCCTGCCCATGGGAGCTGTCCCTACCCGTGGGAGGTGTCCCTGCCCATGGGAACTGTCCCTGCCCATGGGAACTGTCCCTGCCCATGGGAGCTGTCCCTGCCCATTGGAGCTGTCCCTGTCCGTGGGAGCTGTCCCTGCCCGTGGGAGCTGTCCCTGCCCGTGGGATCTGTCCCTGCCTGTGCGAACTGTCCCTGCCCATGGGGAACTGTCCCTGCCCATGGGAACTGTCCCTGCCCATGGGGATCTGTCCCTGCCCATGGGAACTGTCCCTGCCCATGGGAACTGTCCCTGCCCATGGGGAACTGTCCCTGCCCATGGGAACTGTCCCTGCCCATGGGAACTGTCCCTACCCGTGGGGAACTGTCCCTGCCCATGGGGAACTGTCCCTGCCCATGGGAACTGTCCCTGCCCATGGGGAACTGTCCCTGCCCATGGGAACTGTCCCTGCCCATGGGGAACTGTCCCTGCCCATGGGAACTGTCCCTGCCCATGGGAACTGTCCCTGCCCATGGGAGCTGTCCCTGCCCGTGGGAGCTGTCCCTGCCTGTGCGAACTATCCCTGTCCGTGGGAGCTGTCCCTGCCCGTGGGAGATGTCCCTGCCCCTGGGAGCTGGCCCTGCCCATGGGAACTGTCCCTGCCCGTGGGAGCTGTCCCTGCCCATGGGAACTGTCCCTGCCCATGGGAACTGTCCCTGCCCATGGGAACTGTCCCTGCCCATGGGGAACTGTCCCTGCCCATGGGAGCTGTCCCTGCCCGTGGGAACTGTCCCTGCCCGTGGGAACTGTCCCTGCCCGTGGGAGATGTCCCTGCCCCTGGGAGCTGGCCCTGCCCATGGGAACTGTCCCTGCCCGTGGGAGCTGTCCCTGCCCATGGGAACTGTCCCTGCCCGTGGGAGCTGTCCCTGCCCGTGGGAGCTGTCCCTGCCCGTGGGAGCTGTCCCTGCCCATGGGAGCTGTCCCTGCCCGTGGCAGGGGGCTGGAACTGGCTGAGCTTTGAGGTCCTTCCCACCCAAGCTATTCTGTGACCCTCTGAATCTGCCACCCCTCAGGCTCAGCAGCTCTTGGGGAAGACCTGGAGAATGCAGCTCACAGCATCTGCATCCAGCACACTAACAGCAACTCAGGGCCCAGCTCTGGGCTGCCCAGCTCAAGAGGCACAGGGAACTACTGGAGCTGTCCCTGCCCCTGCTAGGGGGAGGTGGAACTCGATCAGCTTTGAGGCCTCTTCCATCTCAAACCAACCCTACCCTGCGAGATTCACCTTCAACCACAGCCCCAAGCAGCACATCCAAAGCAGCACATCCAGGCTGGGTGACTCCTCCTCCTCCTCCCTGGGCAGCTCCTTCCAGCCCCTGACCACTCTCTCCAGGAAAAAACTTCTTCCTCAGGTCCCTCCCTTCCACCTCCAACCATTCTTGAGCTCCTTCCCACCCAAGCCATTCTATGGCCCTCTCCATCTGCCACCCCCCAGGCTCTCTGAGCTGGGCTGAGGCCACCTCCAAGCCAAGAACCTGCAGCAGTGGTGTCCACGGATGGCAACAGCAGCCTGGGGGCTCTGGAGGGCTTCAGCACCTTCATTTCTACCTCCATGGCTCAGGGTCGAGTCAAGCAGCCACCTGACAGCTTGGCACCCCCTACAGTGCCCACAGCAGGGTCAGCCTGTGGCAGGGGGGCTGGCACTGGATGAGCTTTGAACCACAGAGGCACAGCAGCAGGCAGGCTGCCAAAGCCCCTCAGGGTCACCAAGCCCAGCCCAGAAGCCTGCCCTACAAGATTCACCTTCAACCACAGCCCCAAGCAGCACATCCAAAGCACCACAGCCAGCCTGGGCGACTCCTCCTCCTCCTCCCTGGGTAGCTCCTTCCAGCCCCTGACCACTCTCTCCATGGAAAACTCCCTCCTAAGCTCCCTCCCTTCCACCTCCAACCATTCTGCCATTCTGTGGATCCCAGCTGGCAAAGGCTGGGCTTGGAGGGGAGGTGACTTGTGTGGCACTTGGTGCCATGGGGCAAGGGCTGGGACAAGTCCTGTGGCTTCCAGCAGAGCCAAGGTGCTCTGAGGGGGAAGAGAGCAGTGGGAAGAGCAGCTTAGGGCAGCCTCTTAGTGCTGACCATCCTGCACCCAGCACCCAGGGCAGCTGCACCCAGGGCAGCTGGGGCTCCTGGCACCCCCCTGGCAGCAGCCCCAAGCCCACTGCTTGCTCTCCTGCTCCCCAGCAGTGATGGGCTGTCCTGCCATGCCACCCTGGCTGCATTAGGAAGGTGTCCAGCAGGTCAAGGCAGTTTCCCCTGCCCCTCTGCTCTGTCCTACTGAGAGCACATCTGGAGTCCTGGGCCCACTTCTGGCTCCCCAGGTCAAGAGGGGACAGGGAACAGCTGGAGTCCAGTGGAGGCTAAAAGAGTGATGAAGAGACAGGAGGAGGAGAGGCTGAGAGCCCTGGGGCTGGGGAGCCTGGAGAAGAGCAGCCCCAGAGGGCATCTGAGCAATGGTTGCAAAGATCTGAGGGGTGGGGGGCAAGAAGCAGGTGCCAGGCACTGCTCAGTGGTGCCCAGGGACAGGACAAAGGACAGCAGAAGAAAGCTGGAGCCCAGGAGGTTCCATCTGGACATGAGGATCAAGCTGTTTGGTGTGAGGCTGCTGGAGGCCTGGAGCAGGCTGCCCAGAGAGGTTGTGCAGTCTCCTCTGGAGACTCTCAAGACCTGCCTGGGTGTGTTGCTGTGTGCCCCTGCCCTGGGTGCCCTTGCCCTGGCAGGCAGGGTTGGCCTGGATGATCTCCAGAGGCCCCTTCCAACCCCTCCCACTCTGTGCTTTTCACCTCCCAGCCCTGCCCAGCTCTGGGGGACATCCTCAGTGTTTCCAAGCCTTGAGCCTGATGCTGAGCAGCTTTTATCTCTCCCTTGCTTTCAGGATGATGCCAAGGATCAGCTGATCCTGGGGGCAAACCTTCTCCCCTCTTCCCAGATCCATCGAGGAGACCTTCATTGACATCAGCATCTGCCCAGACTCAAATCCTCCTTCAACCTGCTGAGCTTGGGCACAAGAGGGCACTGAAACACCACTGCCAGGGCACCCTCGGTGAGCACAGAGCTGCTGGAGCTGCCAGCTCCCTGCAGGACCTTCCCCTCGGCTCAGCAGGTCTCTGTGCACAGAAGGTTTGAGCAGACACATCCAGAGGATGCTCCTGCCCTACGAAGTGTCAACCACGACCATGCTGTGCCCTTCTCATTGTGTGGCAGTGCCTTGCATGAACCCCAGACTGGTTCGGGGGGGGAGGGGACCCCCTTTAATCAGCAAGAGAGGACTTCTGCCACTCAGCACCACTGAGCAGAGTCTGGCCCCAGCCTCTTGCCCCCAGCCTTCAGCTCTTGCTGAGCATTGCTCAGTTGCCCTCTGGGGCTGCTCTTCTGCAGGCTCTCAGCCCCAGGGCTCAGCCTTTGCTCCTCACAGAGCTGCTCCAGGCCCCTCAGCAGCTTTGGAGCTCCACTGGAGTCTCTCCAGCAGTTCCCTGTCCCTCTTGAACTGGCCAGGCCAGAACTGGCCCCAGGCCTCCAGATGTGCTCCCAGTGGGGCAGAGCAGGGGGGCAGGAGAACCTCCCATCAGCCACACTCTGTAGTGCACCCCAGGACTGGCTTTGCCACTTCCTATCCTCAGGTGTATTTCTCTCCCTCCCTCCCTCCCTCCCCATGAACTGGCCCTAGCAAGGCTTAGCAATTTAGGTGTCATTGGATCTGCCTCCTGGCACTGTGCTGACCTCCAGGAGAGGAGCTTGAATGGAGACAGAGACAAAGGATGCTCCTCTCCTGCTTTCTCATCCAGAGAGGACTCCTCCTGGGTCTGTGCAGACAGCTGGGAGCAAGCAGCCCTTGCAGAGAGCCACTGAGCTGAGGAACTCACCTGGGCTGAGGACTGGAGCTTGCTAATTAAGCCTCAGCCTGTGCCACATAATAGGAGAGGAAGCCAAGGTGACCTCACTGGCCCCTGACTGGCAAAGAGAAAGGCTTTAATCAGCATCCCCTGGGCCCTGACCCCTGTGCTAATGGTCTGGCACCTGGGAGGATGCTGCCCAAGTAGAGGCTTTGAAGGGGAAGTGGAGCAAAGGAATTGCTGGGGTCTGCACCCCTCTGGAACTGCCACCTGGAGAGGTTGAGAGCAGCATCTGAGTGAGTGGAGAGGAGGGTGAGGTGCTGAGTGCTCTGGTGCTGAGTGCTCCTGGGAGCTGCAGGCTCTGCACACAGGGCAAAAGGGAAGCAGGACTTGCACCAAGAGTCTGCAGCTGCCTGGAGATGAACTGAGAGAGAGAGACAGAGAGAGAGCAAGAGCAAGGGCAAGAGCAAGAGCAAGAGCAAGAGCAAGAGCAAGAGCAAGAGCAAGAGCAAGAGCAAGAGCTGCTGAAGCTGCCAGAGCTCTGAGGAAACAGTGATTGCAAAGATCACAGAGTCATGGAATGGTTTGGGTGGAAAAGGACCCCCAAAGTTCACCCAGGCCAACCCCCTGCCCTCAGCAGGGACATCCCCACCCAGAGCAGGCTGCTCACAGCCCCACACAGCCTCCCCTGCACTGCTGCCAGCCATGGGCAGCTCCCAGCTCTCTGGGCAGCCTGGCACAGGCTCTCCCCACCCTCACTGCCAAACATTTCTCCCTTCTCTCCACTCTCAAGCTCCTCTCTCACCTTCCAACCATCCCCCCTTGGCCTGGCCCAGCAGCTCCTGCTCACAGCTCTGTCCCCAGCTCTCTGCTGGGCCCTTCCAGCACTCCAAGGCCACCCAAGGTCTCCCTGCAGCCTTCTCTCCTGCAGCCTGCCCAAGCCCAACTCTCCCAGCCTGGCCTCACAGGCTCAGATGCCCTCTGGGGCTGCCCTTCTCCAGGCTCCCCAGCCCCAGGGCTCTCAGCCTCTCCTCCTCCTGTCTCTTCATCACTCTTTAAGCCTCCACTGGACTCCAGCTGTTCCCTGTCCCCTCTTGACCTGGGGAGCCAGAAGTGGGCCCAGGACTCCAGATGTGCTCTCAGTAGGGCAGAACAGAGGGGGAGGGGAAACTGCCTTGGCCTGCTGGACACCTTCCTAATGCAGCCAGGGTGGCATGGCAGGACAGCCCATCACTGCTGGGGAGCAGGAGAGCAAGCAGTGGGCTTGGGGCTGCTGCCAGGGGGGTGCCAGGAGCCCCAGCTGCCCTGGGTGCAGCTGCCCTGGGTGCTGGGTGCAGGATGGTCAGCACTAAGAGGCTGCCCTAAGCTGCTCTTCCCACTGCTCTCTTCCCCCCCAGAGCACCTTGGCTCTGCTGGAAGCCACAGGACTTGTCCCAGCCCTTGCCCCATGGCACCAAGTGCCACACAAGTCACCTCCCCTCCAAGCCCAGCCTTTGCCAGCTGGGATCCACAGAATGGCAGAATGGTTGGAGGTGGAAGGGAGGGAGCTTAGGAGGGAGTTTTCCATGGAGAGAGTGGTCAGGGGCTGGAAGGAGCTGCCCAGGGAGGAGGAGGAGGAGTCGCCCAGGCTGGCTGTGGTGCTTTGGATGTGCTGCTTGGGGCTGTGGTTGAAGGTGAATCTTGTAGGGCAGGCTTCTGGGCTGGGCTTGGTGACCCTGAGGGGCTTTGGCAGCCTGCCTGCTGCTGTGCCTCTGTGGTTCAAAGCTCATCCAGTGCCAGCCCCCCTGCCACAGGCTGACCCTGCTGTGGGCACTGTAGGGGGTGCCAAGCTGTCAGGTGGCTGCTTGACTCGACCCTGAGCCATGGAGGTAGAAATGAAGGTGCTGAAGCCCTCCAGAGCCCCCAGGCTGCTGTTGCCATCCGTGGACACCACTGCTGCAGGTTCTTGGCTTGGAGGTGGCCTCAGCCCAGCTCAGAGAGCCTGGGGGGTGGCAGATGGAGAGGGCCATAGAATGGCTTGGGTGGGAAGGAGCTCAAGAATGGTTGGAGGTGGAAGGGAGGGACCTTAGGAAGAAGTTTTTTCCTGGAGAGAGTGGTCAGGGGCTGGAAGGAGCTGCCCAGGGAGGAGGAGGAGGAGTCACCCAGCCTGGATGTGCTGCTTTGGATGTGCTGCTTGGGGCTGTGGTTGAAGGTGAATCTCGTAGGGTAGGGTTGGTTTGAGATGGAAGAGGCCTCAAAGCTGATCGAGTTCCACCTCCCCCTAGCAGGGGCAGGGACAGCTCCAGTAGTTCCCTGTGCCTCTTGAGCTGGGCAGCCCAGAGCTGGGCCCTGAGTTGCTGTTAGTGTGCTGGATGCAGATGCTGTGAGCTGCATTCTCCAGGTCTTCCCCAAGAGCTGCTGAGCCTGAGGGGTGGCAGATTCAGAGGGTCACAGAATGGCTTGGGTGGGAAGGACCTCAAAGCTGATCGAGTTCCACCTCCCCCTAGCAGGGGCAGGGCCAGCTCCAGTAGTTCCCTGTGCCTCTTGACCTGGGCAGCCCAGAGCTGGGCTCTTAATTGCTGTTAATGTGCTGGATGCAGATGCTGTGAGCTGCATTCTCCAGGTCTTCCCCAAGAGCTACTGAGGCTCTTCTGTATCAATCACATTTAGCAGCCCATAAACATCAGCACAGGCCACAGACATCCACCCTCATCAAATCCCATCAGCTGCTGCCTGCTTCTATTAGTGGAAATAAATGAGGAGACTTTATCTGCCTGCCACGGTTATGGGCAAAGCCACAGCCAAGAGAGGCTTGGGAGATGCTTTTGTGGCCATTGTTAAACACTAATTGCTGCTGCTGTTGGGCTCTGAATGGCTCAGAAGGGAGCTGAGAGGCTTCAGGGTCTGAAGGATTAAAAGTGTCCCTTTGTGCAAGGGGTCTGACACCTGTGGGAGCTCTTCTGGTGGAGGGGAGGACAATAAAACCCAAGCTAGGAAGCATCATAGGTCACAGGATCCCAGGATCATAGGCCACAGGATCCCAGGATCATAGGTCACAGGATCCCAGGATCATAGGTCACAGGATCCCAGGCTCACAGGGTCATAGGATCACAGGATCCCAGGGTCACTGATGTCAGGGGTTGGAAGGGACCCAAGGAGCTCATCCAGTCCAAGCCCCCTGCCAGAGCAGCACCACACAACCCAGCTCAGGGCACACAGGAACACATCCAGACAGGCCTGGGAAGGCTCCAGAGAAGGAGACTCCACAACCTCTCTGGGCAGCCTGTGCCAGGCTCTGGGACCCTTCCAGGCAAGAAGTTCCCCCTTGTGCTGAGCTGGAGCCTCCTGTGCTGCAGCTTCCATCCACTGCTGCTTGTCCTAGCCCAGGGAGCAGTGAGCAGAGCCTGTCCCCCCCTGCTGACCCCCAGCCCTCAGATAGTTACAGACATTGATTCAATCCCCTCTCAGTCTTCTCTTCTCCAGACTAAGCAGCCCCAGGGCCCTCAGCCTCTCCTCCTCAGGCAGTGCTCCACTCCCCTCATCATCCTCACAGCCCTCCCTTGAACTCTCTCCCGCAGATCCCTGTCCCTCTGCACCTGGGGAGCCCCAAACTGAAGGCAGTGCTCAAGATGAGATCTCATGAGGGCAGAGCAGAGGGGCAGGAGAACCTCCCTTGCTCTGCTGGACACACTCTGCCTAATGCCCTCCAGGATCCCCTTGGCCTTCTTGGCCCCCAGGGCACATTGCTGTGCCATGGGGAACTTGTTAGTAAGGGTCATGGAGTGAGCCATAGGATGGGCTGAGAGGGAAGGACCATGACATGAAGGTCATAAGATCATAGAGGTGTTTGGGTTGGAAAAGACCTCTAAGGTCACTGAGCCCTGCACCACCATGGCAGTTCCACCACATCCTCAGTGCCAACCCTCTGCCATGGGCAGGGGCACCTCCCACCAGCCCAGGTTGCTCAAGGGCTCCTCCAGCCTGGCCTTGAACACCTCCAGGGAGGGGACATCCACAACCCCTTTGAGACCATTGAGTCCAACCTGTCACCTTCCAGCACCTCAACAGCTCTCTGCAATGGAGGAGCCCAGAACTGGACACAGCACTGCAGGGGTGGCCTGAGCAGTGCTGAGCACAGGGGCACAAGAACCTCCCTTGTCCTGCTGCCCACACTGCTGAGGAAGCTGGGGGGGTGTAGCCTGGAGAAGAGGAGGCTGAGAGAAACCTCATTGCTCTCTACAGCTGCCTGGAAGTAGGCTGGAGCCAGGTGGGGGTTGGACTCTTCTCCCAAGGAATGAGTGACAGGACATAGAAACAGCCTCAGACTCCCCGGGGGGGGGTTTAGGTTGGCCAGGAGGAACAATTTCTTCCCCAGAAGAGTTTTCCATGCCTGGCCCAGGCTGCCCAGGGCAGTGTTGCCTTTTTTTGGGCTTTCAGGAGCTTTGTGGTCTTCACTTTACCTGAGCTCCTCAGCCCTGCCCCAGCAGTGCCACAGGGACAGCCTTGATCCTCTGCTGCACAGTGATGGTTGGAGGGTGAGGATAGGATCATAGAATCAGACAGGGTTGGAAGGGACCACAAGGAGCAGGCAGTGCCAACCCCCCTGCCATGCCCAGGGACACCCTACCCTAGAGCAGGCTGCACACAGCCTCAGCCAGCCTGGCCTCAAACACCTCCAGGGATGAGGCTTCCACCACCTCCATGGGCAACCCATTCCAAGATGTGAGATGCTGAGACATCACCATGGCAACAGCAGTGCCACCTGCCTGAGACAGGCCTGGAGGAGGAGGCCTTGAGGGAAAAGAGCAGAGAGGTGAGGAAGAAGAGGCTGGGGAGGGGCCTGGAGCACAGCCCTGTGAGGAGAGGCTGAGGGAGCTGGGGGGGTGCAGCCTGCAGCAGAGGAGGCTCAGGGCAGAGCTGATTGCTGCCTGCAGCTGCCTGCAGGGAGGCTGTAGCCAGGTGGGGTTGGGCTCTGCTGCCAGGCAGCCAGGGACAGAAGAAGGGGACAGAGGCTGAAGCTGTGCCAGGGCAGGTCTAGGCTGGATGTTGTTAGGAAGTTGTTGTCAGAGAGAGTGATTGGCACTGGAATGGGCTGCCCAGGGAGGTGGTGGAGTGGCTGTGGCTGGAGGTGTTGCAGCCAAGCCTGGCTGGGGCACTTAGTGCCATGGTCTGGTTGGTTGGGCAGGGCTGGGTGCTAGGTTGGGCTGGCTGAGCTTGGAGCTCTCTCCCAACCTGCCTGATTCCATGATTCTATGTTTAGAGCCTTGCCAGTGTTTTGCAGTCAGCTTTGGCTTTGCCTTTGGATGAAGACAAATGCAGAGGAGCTGCCTGTGCCTGGCAGCAGGGCTCTTGAGCCTTCCTTTCCTCATAGGTTGCTTGTTGACAGGATTTGTGTTTAATGTGGGAGCCTGGCTCCAGCCCAGCCTGCTGGGGCCTCCTCTGATGTCTTAATGCTGCCTCTGCCCTCTGGCAGGGAAAGCCTGGAAAGAGAAGTGTGGAAACCTCCACTGCTGCAGAGCACATGGAGGGGCAGGGGGGCTGGGGGTGCTTGGAGGGCAGCAGCCTCTCCTCAGGGGGGCTGAGGAGCTCTGCCTTCCCATAGGAATGAAAATCCATCACTTGGAATCAGAGGGAAAACCTCTCTGTGAGCATGGCACACAGAGACAGCTGCCTGAGCCAGCAGAGGAGCCAAGGGAGGGGTTGCAGGGGGGTATGAGCACCATGGCTGCACCTTGCTTCAGCCTGGCTTGGCCTGGATCTGCACCCAGAAGTGCTGCCAGCCTGCTGAAGCTGCTGTCTCCTCAGCTGCATGCAGCTTTGCCCAGGCTGAGAGGAGTCCTCCCCACACAGAAGGCTGCAGCCAGCTGGGTTGGGCTCTGCTGCCAGGCAGCCAGGGACAGAAGAAGGGGACACAGTCTCAAGCTGTGCCAGGGCAGGTCTAGGCTGGATGTTGTTAGGAAGTTGTTGTCAGAGAGAGTGATTGGCACTGGAATGGGCTGCCCAGGGAGGTGGTGGAGAGGCTGTGGCTGGAGGTGTTGCAGCCAAGCCTGGCTGGGGCACTGAGTGCCATGGTCTGGTTGGTTGGGCAGGGCTGGGTGCTAGGTTGGGCTGGAGGAGCTTGGAGCTCTCTTCCACCCTGCTTGGTTCTATGATTCTATGAAAGTGCAGCTGGGACAGATGCTGGTTCAGACTGGCTCTGGGGGAGTCCTGCCTCTGCTCCACCAGGTCTCCCCAGCCAAGCCCCTCTTGGTCAGTCACAGAACCATCTTCAATCACATTCTGTGCTTCTGTGCTCCACAACCTCCCTGGCAAACCTGTGCCAGTCTCTCACCACCCTCACTGCAAACAACTTCTTCCCAACATCCACTTTCAATCTCCCCTCTCACACTCCAAACCCATTCCTCCTCCTGCCATTCCCACACCTTCTCAACAGTCCCTCCCCAGCCCTCCTGCAGCCCCCTGCAGATCCTGCAAGGCCACTCCAAGCTCTCCTGGAAGCCTTCTCCTCTGCAGGCTGCACAGCCCCAACTCTCTCAGCCTGTGCTCAGAGCAGAGCTGCTGCAGCCCTCTCAGCATCTTGGTGGCCTCCTCTGCGCTGGCTCCAACACTTCCATGTCCTGCTTGTGCTGGGGGCTGCAGAACTGCCCCCAGGGCTGCAGGAGGGGTGTGAGGAGAGCAGAGCCAAGGGGCAGAATCCCCTCCCTTGCCCTGTGCCCACACTGCTCTGGCTGCAGCCCAGCACAGGGTTGTGTCTGGGCTGCACTCACCCTGCAGGCTCCTGTGGAGCTTTTCCTCACCCCAGACCCCCAGGTCCTGCTCCTCAGGGCTGCTCTCAGCCATTCCCCACCCAGCCTGGGTCTATCCTGGCTGCTCTTTTCCTTTGGTAGAACTCTGGGGTTTGCTATTGTGTGATTAAAGAGGTGATCCCTGCAGGCAGCCAGATGTTGGATGGTGGCAATGAGTTCCAGAGGCCAACTGTATCATGCTGGTAGGATTTTCTCCATCTGCTTACATTGAGCTGTTCCAACTCCTTCCTGGTGCTCTTGATCCCTCCTGCAGTGTGGGAAGGATTGCAGTGCTCATGGTGGCCTCAAGCATTGCTTCCTCCATTGCCACACCTTGAGCTGCATCCAGCCTCAGCTTTAGCACATCCATCACGAATGCCCCAGCTGAAGACAAACAGTGCTCAGGAAGGTGCAGCATTTCTCCTCTTCTAATTACCTGTCAGAAGGAAAAGAATGGCCTTTTAGGAGGATTGCAGGATGCTTTGGGGTTGGGTTTTTTTTTTTTTCCCCCTTTAATTAATTAGGTCTGCAGCTTGTCATGCAAAATGAAGGCCAACAGGATGGAGATGGAGATGCCTGCCCCAGCAGCGCTGCTCTGTGCACAGCCTGGAGTGCATCACGGCAAGGAAGGGGTTGGAAGGGGTCTCTGGAGAGCAGCCAGTCCAACCCCAGCCTGCCACAGCAGCCAGCAACAGAGCAAGGGGACACAGCCTCAAGTTGTGCCAGGGGAGGCTCAGGGCAGAGCTCATTGCTGTCTGCAGCTGCCTGCAGGGAGGCTGTAGGCAGGTGGGGTTGGGCTCTGCTGCCAGGCAGCCAGGGACATAAGAAAGGGACACAGCCTGAAGCTGTGCCAGGGGAGGTTGAGGCTGAATGTTAGGAGGAAGTTGCTGGCAGAGAGAGTGATTGGCATTGGAATGGGCTGCCCAGGGAGGTGGTGGAGTGGCTGTGGCTGGAGGTGTTGCAGCCAAGCCTGGCTGGGGCACTTAGTGCCATGGTCTGGTTGGTTGGGCAGGGCTGGGTGCTAGGTTGGGCTGGCTGAGCTTGGAGCTCTCTTCCAGCCTGCCTGATTCTGATTCTATCATTAACCAGGCCAAATCACACAGCAGCACATCCAGGTGGGGCAGGAATCTCTCCAGGAATGGAGCCTTCTCTGGGCAGCCTGCTCCAGGGCTCCAGCACCCTTCAATTAAAGAAGTTCCTCTTGGTATCAAATGGCACTTCCTACATTCCACTTTGTGGCCCTTGGCTCTTGTCCTATCCCTGGGCACCACTGACAAAAGCCTGGCCCCATCCTCCTGACACCCACACTTCAGCTCTTGGGGAAGAGTGGGAGGCCCTGCAGAGAAGGGCTTGGGGGTGCTGATGGGGGAGAAACTGGGCAGGAGCCAGCAGTGGGCACTGGCAGCACAGAAGGCCAGGGGCAGCCTGGGCTGCATCCAAAGCAGTGTGGGCAGAGGTGGAGAGAGGAGATCCTGACCCTCTGCTCTGGGCAGACCTCACCTGCAGGGCTGGGGCCAGATATGGGACCCCAACACGAGACATGGAGCTTAGAGTGAGGGTCCAGAGGAGGCCATGAAGATGATCAGAGGGTTGGAGAACCTCTGCTACAGGACAGGTTGAAAGAATTTGGACTGTTCAGCCTAGAGAAGAGAAGGCTTGGGAGATGCTTTTGTGGCCATTGTTAAACACTAATTGCTGCTGCTGTTGAGCTCTGAATGGCTCAGAAGGGAGCTGAGAGGCTTCAGGGTCTGAAGGATTAAAAGTGTCCCATTTGTGCAAGGGGCCTGACACCTGTGGGAGCTCTTCTGGTGGAGGGGAGGACAATAAATCTCAAGTTAGTAAGCATCATAGGTCACAGGATCCCAGGATCATAGGTCACAGGATTCCAGGCTCACAGGGTCATAGGATCACAGGATCCCAGGGTCACTGATGTCAGGGGTTGGAAGGGATCCAAAGAGCTCATCCAGTCCAAGCCTCCTGCCAGAGCAGGACCACACAACCCAGCTCAGGGCACGCAGGGACACATCCAGACAGGCCTGGAGAGGCTCCAGGGGGACCTTAGAGCTGCATTTCAGTATCTGAAGGGGACCTCCAGGCAGGCTGGGGAGGGACTGCTCAGAAGGGCCTCTGGGGATAGGATGAGGGCAATGGTTTGGAAGTGGAGCAGGGCAGAGTTAGGTTGGACATCAGGAGGGAGTTCTGCACAGTGAGGGTGGGGAGATGCTGGACCAGGTTGCACAGGGCTGTGTTTGAGGTCCCATCCCTGGAGACATTCAAGGTCAGGCTTGCTGTGTCCCCGGGCAGCCTGCTGTGATTGGAGCTGTCCCTGCTGCCTGCAGGGAGGTTGAACAAAACGACTCTGGATGGCAGCCTGATGCCATCTGTGATTCTCACCCATTCTTCTCCACCTCCCCCCCTGCACCCACTGGGATGTGGACATCTCTGCTTCTCCTCCCAGTCCCATCTTTGGCTTCCTTGGGTCTATCTCCAATTTTAGCAGCCTGTTGGTCTTGGCTCCAGGCTTCTGGATTCCTTTCTTGAAGCTGCTCCTCTCCAGGGAGCCATGGAGCTGGCTGAGCAGGCTCATTTCCCTGGGCTAACAGACTCTATTAGCATGAGAGATGGCTCTCCATGGTGGGGTGACAAATGGTGGCTCTCCTGGTGAGAGGTATCTATTGGGTTAGGATTGCACTGCCCATAAATAACCCAGACAGGCTCAATTCCAGGAGCCTTCCCAGCCCTTAATTGGAACACCATTAGAAATTGTAAACATCTCCTTTGTGCTGCAGAGCAGAGGCAGCCTCTGCCTCCAGGCCTGGGCTCAGCAGCTCCTTCCCCAGCCTGCCAGGGCTGCAGCTTCCAGAACATGCCAGAATGGATGGGGGGGGGGGGGGGTGTGTGGTCTGAAGAAAGGTAGGAAGGGGAAGGGGAAAGAGAGAGAAGGGAAGGGAAGGGAAGGGAAGGGAAGGGAAGGGAAGGGAAGGGAAGGGAAGGGAAGGGAAGGGAAGGGAAGGGAAGGGAAGAGAAGAGAAGAGAAGAGAAGAGAAGAGAAGAGAAGAGAAGAGAAGAGAAGAGAAGAGAAGAGAAGAGAAGAGAAGAGAAGAGAAGAGAAGAGAAGAGAAGAGAAGAGAAGAGAAGAGAAGAGAAGAGAAGAGAGAAGGGGAGGACAGAGGAGAGGAGAGGAGAGGAGAGGAGAGGAGAGGAGAGGAGAGGAGAGGAGAGGAGAGGAGAGGAGAGGAGAGGAGAGGAGAGGAGAGGAGAGGAGAGGAGAGGAGAAGGGAGGGGAGGGGAGGGGAGGGGAGGGAGAGGAGAGGAGGGGAGGGAAGGCGAGAGAAGAGAAGAGAAAGAGAAAGAGAAAGAGAAAGAGAAAGAGAAAGAGAAAGAGAAAGAGAAAAGGCACCAAGGCAATGGTTTGAAAGTGGAGCAGGGCAAAGTTAGGTTGGACATCAGGGGGAAGTTCTGCACAGTGAGGGTGGGGAGACACTGGAAGAGGCTGCCCAGGTTGGTGGTGGAGACTCCATCCCTGGAGACAATCAAGGTCAAACTTGATGTGTCCTTAGCCTGATCTAGCTGAGGATGTCTCTGCTCACTGCAGGGGGGCTTGGACAAGATGACCTTTGGAGGGTCCCTTCCCACCCAAGGATTCCATGACTCAGATCACAGATCACCTCCCATGTCAACCCCAAGTCTGCCCTGCTGCAGTTCCAAACCCTTGTCCCTCCTCCTGTCCCTACAGCCCTCAGCAGAGTCCTTCCCTGTGATTCTCCTCTAGTTTGCTGTTGGATTGACATCATTTTTGAGGGGGCTGGGGGGGCTTTCTGCCACCTGCAGACACTTCCACCCTGCTGAATCACCAACTTTCCACCCCCTCAGGTGTTGGATTTAAATGCTCAGCCATCCCTGCCTGCCTTGGAGGTATTTAAAGGCTGTGATATAAGAACCCTGCAGAGGTGACAGGGACAAATGGTTTGGGTCACCTCCCCTCACGCTCTGCACTGCCCTGAGCCTGACATCTCTTTTAATGTATGATTGAGCTAATGGTTTGTACAGGCAAGAGCCTTTTGGCTGCCACTGTGCTCCCCTGCTCTAGAAATACATCTCAAAAGGAGCCTGTGACCTCCTGCTGCCTGCTGCAGCTCCCGAGGGGTGTTCAAGGAGACTCTTTTTTGGGTGGCAGCAGCTGGAGGGGACGTCCAGGGGTGAAGCCATCCAGAGGGACTTGGATAAGATTGAGAGCTGTGCCCAGGACAACCTTGTGAGTACAAGGGTTGGCAGCAAGCACGAATCCAGGCTGAGTGAGGAGTGGCTCCAGAGCAGGCTGGAGGAGAAGCCCTTGGGGATGTCAGTTGGTGCCAAAGTGCCCAGGAGGCAGCACTGGTCCCTGGCAGCCCAGAGCCAGCTGTGTGCTGGCTGCAGCCAGAGCAGGGAGAGCAGCAGCCCAGGGGGGGGATTCTGCCCCTCTGCTCTGCTCAGCCCTCACCTGCAGCACTGCCTCCAGCTTTGGGGAACCTGGAGCTGCTGGAGAGGATCCAGAGGAGGCCATGAACATGATCAGAGAGTTGGAGAACCTCCTTTTGGGGACAGGCTGGGAGAGTTGGGGACTGCTGAGCCTGGGGAAGAGAAGGCTCCAGGGAGACCTGAAGCTTCTCCTCCACCAGCACCCCCAAGTCCCTCTGCTCAGGGCTGCTCTCCAGCCAGCCCCTGCCCAGCCTGGTGTTGTGCTTGGGATTGCCTCCACCCAGATACCTGAAGAGACAACTCCAACCAGCCCAGAGCTTGACCTCCTGCAGGGAGAGGACCTCCACAACCCCTTCCAGTCTCTCCCCATGCTGCATTCTCCTCTCCAACACCCTCCTGGCTGCACTGGGGAGCTGCTGCCTGCTGCTGCAGAAGACGCTAGGGGCAGCTCTAAGCTGGAGCCAGCGCTGAGGCCCCTGCTGGTGTGCAGGAGTTGTGTTTATTAATTAGCTAATCTTAACGAGTTCCCAGGCAGCTCATTTCAAATCCCAGCAAATCTGCTGGGCAAACATGAATGGCTGGAAGCAGCAAGAGGAAAGCAGAGGCGCCAGCAGCTCGGGGTTATTAAGAACAAATCATGCTAAGCAGAGTTAATTACACTGCTGATAGAACTGCTAAACGAGGGGCTGAGGAGGAGGAGGAGGAGGAGGCAGCAGCCCAGCAGCCAGCTGCAGCTGGAGCCAAGTGTGGCACTCAGCCAAGTGCACATCTCGAGGAAGTGTCCTGTAAACTGGGGAGGGCAGGAGTGTGGTGGTGCTGGGAGAGTGGGGTCAGAGCAGGGCCAGCTGAGGGGAGGGGATGGGAGCATGGCAGGAGTGTGCAGATGGATGGGGATGGAAGCGTGGCAGGAGTGTGCAGATGGATGGGGATGGGAGCATGGCAGGAGCAAAGTGAAGGGAAGGGATGGGAGCATGGCAGGAGAGTGCAGATGGATGGGGATGGGAGCATGGCAAGACCAAAGTGAAGAGAAGGGATGGGAGCATGGCAGGAGAGTGCAGATGGATGGGGATGGGAGCATTGCAAGACCAAAGTGAAGGAAAGGGATGGGAGCATGGCAGAAGCATGCATATGGATGCAGGTAGGAGCATGGCAGGAGCCTGCTGATGGAAGGGGCTGGGAGCATTGCAGGAGCGTGCAGATGGAAGGGATGGGAGCATGGCAGGAGCATGCTGATGGGTGGGGGATGGCACTGCTCAGGCCACAGCTTGAGTGCTGTGTCCAGTTGTGGGCTCCTGAACTCAAGACAGATGTTGAGGTGCTGAAAGGTGTTGAGAGAAGGGCAGCAAGGCTGGGGAGGGGCCTGGAACACAAACCCTATGAGGAGAGGCTGAGGGAGCTGGGGGGGTGCAGCCTGCAGCAGAGGAGGCTCAGGGCAGAGCTGATTGCTGCCTGCAGCTGCCTGCAGGGAGGCTGTAGCCAGGTGGGGTTGGGCTCTGCTGCCAGGCAGCCAGGGCCAGAAGAAGGGGACCCAGGCTGAAGCTGTGGCAGGGCAGGTTGAGGCTGGATGTTGTTAGGAAGTTGTTGTCAGAGAGAGTGATTGGCACTGGAATGGGCTGCCCAGGGAGGTGGTGGAGTGGCTGTGGCTGGAGGTGTTGCAGCCAAGCCTGGCTGGGGCACTTAGTGCCATGGTCTGGTTGGTTGGGCAGGGCTGGGTGCTAGGTTGGGCTGGCTGAGCTTGGAGCTCTCTTCCAACCTGCTTGGTTCTGTGATTCTGTGATTCTATCCACAGCTTCCACCACCTCCAGGCATGGGGACTGCAGCACTGCCCTGGGCCAGGCATTGACAGCCCTTTTGGGGACGAAATTATGCCTCAAGTCTGACCTAAACCTGCCACAACTCAAAGCCATTTCCTCTTGTCCTGTTGTTTGCCCTTTGGGAGCAGAGCCCAGCCCCCACCTGGCTCCAGTCTCCTCTCAGGGAGCTGCAGAGAGCAATGAGGTCTCCCTCAGCCTCCTCTCCCCCACACTGCACCCCCCCAGCTCCCTCAGCTGCTCCTCCCCAGCCCTCTTCTCCAGACCCTTCCCCAGGTTTGTTGCCCTTCTCTGACCCTGCTCCAGCTCCTCAATGTCCTCCTTGGAGTGAGTGGCCCAAACCTGACCCCAGGATCCAGCTGTGGCCTCCCCAGTGCCCAGCACAGGGGCACAATCCCTGCCCTGCTCCTGCTGCCCACTCCATTGCTGAGCCAGACCAGGCTGCTGCTGCCCTCCTTGCCCACCTGGGCACAGCCTGGGCTCATCTTCAGCTGCTGTCACCCAGCACCCATAGGGCCTTTCCCACCAGGCAGTTTCAGCCACTTTGTCTCCATCCTGCAGCATTCCTGAGGCTGTTGGGACCCAAGTGCAGGACCCAGCCCTGGGCCTTGCTGAACCTCATCCCATTGCCCATGCCTGGGCAGCTCCCTCTGCACAGCCTCCTGCCCCTCCAGCAGATCAACACTGCTACTCCTCTTGTCTCTGCAAACCTGCAGGCAGTGCCTGGATCCTCTCATCCAGATCATGTTTCTTTTTCTGTGGGGAAATGGAGCAGCAAAGGCTTGGATGAGTTTAAACCCCCCCTGAGTTAAGCTCAGTGTGGGCTTGAAGCAGGCTCTGGTATCTCTGCTGGAGCAGTCAGCAGAGCCTCCTGCCTGTTGAGCTGTGAAGGCTTTGCCTTTGCCTGCTGCTGGAGCTGGCTACCAGGGTTGATGCTTCAATCAAGTGGATAAGGACTACAAAGGAGGCAGCAGAGCTCACAGCCTCCCTTGCTCTGCCCCAAGCTCCTCTCTCCTGCACCCAGCACTGCTGATCCCCTGGGAGATACAACCTGGGGAGGGAGCTGGGCTCCTTCTGCCCTCCCCAGAGGACTTCAGAGCATGAGGAGAACGTTGCTAAATAACCCCCTCAGTGTCCTTCTTGGAGTGAGGGGCCCAAAACCCAGCCCTGGATTCAAGGTGGAGCCTCAGTGGCCTCTAGAAGGTCTCCCTCAGCCTCCTCTTCTCCAGACTGAACAATTTGAGGCCATTTCTTCTTGTTCTCACTTGTTCCTAGGGAGAAGAGACCAACCCCACCTCACTGCAGCCTTCTCTCAAGGACTTTCAGGGAGCAAAGAGGTCTCCCTCAGCCTCCTCTTCTTGAGGCTGAACAATTTGAGGCCATTTCTTCTTGTTCCTAGGGAGAGGAGACCAACCCCACCTCACTGCAGCCTCCTCTCAAGCACTTGCAGAGAGCAAAGAGGTCTCCTTCAGCCTCCTCTTCTCCAGACTGAACAATTTGAGGCCATTTATTCTTGTTCTAGGGAGAGGAGACCAACCCCACCTCACTGCAGCCTCCTCTCAAGGACTTGCAGAGAGCAAAGAGGTCTCCCTCAGCCTCCTCTTCTCCAGGCTGCACACCCCCAGCTCCCCCAGCCCTCTTCTCCAGGTCCCATCTGAGCATGGCTGAACCAAAGCTCTGCTTCTTTACAGCTCAGAAACAATCCTTGAGTCTTTCTCTGAGGCTTAATTTGTCTTTCTGGGACTCTTAGCCCCGAGTAGGTCCTCATCACTTTTCCTGGCACCATAATCACCTCCCCAAGAAAGTGCTTGAAGGTTGTGTGGGTTGTTGGGTGGTTTTTTTTTGTGTGCTTCACTGCCTCATCTGGAGGCATTTTGGGCTTTAATAAAGTGCCTTATAAAATCTGTATGCACAGCTCTGCCTCTCTTAAATCTTTTACAAAGTCCTCTTCTGCCTCTCCCTCACTCTCTTCTCCTCCATCACCACCAAAACCTCAGGGGTCAGCACAGAATCACAGAATTTTGGGCTGAGATGCAAGGCTTTGGCTCTGCTCAAGCTTCCAATCCTTTGAGTTTCAGCTTAAACTAGAGCAGGGCAGATTTAGTTTGGCCATTAGGAGGAAGCTCTTTGCCATGAGGGTGGTGAGACACTGGAACAGGTTGCCCAGGGAGGTTGGGGATGATCTTCCCTGGAGGTATCACACAGCATCACAGCATCACAGTACCACAGTATCCCAGTATCACAGTACCACAGTATCCCAGTATCACAGTATCACAGTATCACCAAGGTTGGAAGAGACCTCACAGCTCATCAAGTCCAACCCTTTAGCACAGAGCTCAAGGCCAGACCATGGCACCAAGTGCCACGTCCAGTCCTGCCTTGAACAGCTCCAGGGACGGCGACTCCACCACCTCCCCGGGCAGCCCATTCCAGTGGCCAATGACTCTCTCAGGGAAGAACTTTCTCCTCACCTCCAGCCTAAATCTCCCCTGGCACAGCCTGAGGCTGTGTCCTCTCCTTCTGGTGCTGGCCACCTGAGAGAAGAGAGCAACCTCCTCCTGGCCACAACCTCCCCTCAGGTAGTTGCAGACAGCCTGAAGCTGTGGCAGGGCAGGATGAGGCTGGCTGTGAGGAGGAAGTTGTTGTCAGAGAGAGTGATTGGCATTGGAATGGGCTGCCCAAGGAGGTGGTGGAGTGGCCGTGGCTGGAGGTGTTGCAGCCAAGCCTGGCTGGGGCACTTAGTGCCATGGTCTGGTTGGTTGGGCAGGGCTGGGTGCTAGGTTGGGCTGCAGGAGCTTGGAGCTCTCTTCCAACCTGCTTGGTTCTGTGATTCTGTGACACTTGGCAAGGGGTCCAGCACTGCTGCTCTGGGGTCTTGCTTGCAGAAGCTTCAAGTTTGGGCTGAAGTTTACAAGCAAGAGGTGAAAAAGGTTGGATTTGATTGGCTAAAAGGTCTTTGCCAACCCAAACAGTCCTGTGAGGCTCTAAACATGCAATAGATCAAGGCTTGGGGCAGGTGAGGCCTGGGAGAAAAGGAGGTGTTAAAGTGGGATGGGTCTGTAGGGAGGGGGTGATAGGTGGGTGAGCACCACTGCTCCTGGGTAGGGCAATCACTGGTATCAATCCAGGCTGGGGGATGAAGGGCTGGAGAGCAGCCCTGTGGAGAAGTGCTTGGAGATGCTTGAGGTGAGAAGCTGGAGGTGAGAAGCTGGAGATAAGCTGGCACTGAGTGCTGCCAGTCCAGAGCCAGCCCTGTCCTGGGCTGACCCCCAGCAGCATGGGACCACCTGAATCCTCCTCTTTAATCTGGGCTTGATGGGCAGATTGGGAAAAGCAGGAGGTAGGCATCACTGAGAGGTCCACTCTGGCTGTTAGCCCTTCTCTGTGGTTGCCACATCAGCTCTGATTGATGTGTGTGGGCAGCAGGGGCAGGGAGGGGAATCTGCCCCTCTGCTGTGCCCTGCTGAGACTCTCCTGCAGGGCTGGGGCAGCTCTGCAGGACAGGGAGCTGCTGCAGCAGGGCCAGAGGAGGCCACAGCAGTGCTGGCAGGGCTGGAAGGGCTCTGCTGTGAGGCCAGGCTGGGAGAGTTGGGCTTGGGCAGGCTGCAGGAGAGAAGGCTGCAGGGAGACCTTCTGGTGGCCTTGGAGTGCTGGAAGGGCCCAGCAGAGAGCTGGGGACAGAGCTGTGAGCAGGAGCTGCTGGGCCAGGCCAAGGGGGGATGGTTGGAAGGTGAGAGAGGAGCTTGAGAGAGGAGAGAAGGGAGAAATGTTTGGCAGTGAGGGTGGGGAGAGCCTGTGCCAGGCTGCCCAGAGAGCTGGGAGCTGCCCATGGCTGGCAGCAGTGCAGGGGAGGCTGTGTGGGGCTGTGAGCAGCCTGCTCTGGGTGGGGATGTCCCTGCTGGCTGCAGGGGGTTGGCCTGGGTGACTTTTGGGGGATCCCTTCCAACTCAAAGTGTTCTGTGATCACTGCTCAAGTGGTGACTTGAATGGTTGGAGCAGGCTCCCCATGGGGAAGTGAGGGGGGAGTGGGGCAGTGACATGGGGAAGGAGTTGGAATTCTGATGGGGGAAGGATTTGGGTGATGGCAGCAGGGACAGAGCAGCTCCTGCCTTCATGGCTGCAAGCAGGGGAAGGTGTCTGGAGGCTTGAATCTCTGAGCCCCCAGGGATCTGCTCCCCTGTAGCAACAATTCTCTTTGTGTCTTTCCTCCTTTCCTCCTCTCCTGGCACAGAGCAGCTTTCCCCAGAGTGCTGCCAGTGTGGTTTTGAGGAATGAAGAGTCCTGGCTGGAGGCTCCTGCTCACAAAAGCTTCACTGAATGTTCTCTGCCTGCTCTGACTGCTGCTGGGGCTTTGCTGGGGCTAGTCCCAGGTGGCATCTGGCATCTGTGCAGTCCTTGGGGCTGCTTGCTGATGGCTCTCTGTGCAGACTGCACTTAGAAGAGCAGTAGCACAGCTCACAGAACCATTTAGGTTGGAAAAGACCTCAGAGATCATCCAATCTAACCCTCACCCCAGCACTGCCAGGGCAACACTGACCCATGGCCCTCAGCACCACATCTCCACAGCTTTGAGACCCCTCCAGGCATGGGAATTCCATCACTGCCCTGGGCAGCCTGGGATGAGTCTTTGCAAACCTTTGGGGGGAGAAATTGTTGCTCATGCCCAACCTAAACCTCCCCTGGTGCAAGCTGAGGCTGTTTCCTCTTGTTCCTTGGGACAAGAGCCCAACCTTGGAATGGGTTGCCCAAGGAGGTGGTGGAAGCCTCATCCCTGGAGGTGTTTAAGGCCAGGCTGGATGAGGCTGTGGGCAGCCTGCTGTAGTGTGAGTTGTCTCTGCCCATTGCAGGGGGGTTGGAACTGCCTGATCCTTGGGGCCCCTTCCTACCCTGACTGATTCCATGATTCTAAACCCCCTCCTGGCTCCAACCTGCTTTCAGGGAGTTGTAGAGAGTGAGAACATTTCCCCTGAGCCTCCTTCTCTGCAGGCTGGACAAGCCCAGATGTCATCTGAGAAAGATGATCCCAGCAGAAGGATAAGGTTGACCCAACTTTTAGTAGTCTGAGTGGCCATAAAGAGGAGGAGAGGGAGCCCAAGGGAAGGCTTTTGGGGCTCAGAAGTGGATATGCATAGTTGGGCTTGAAGTTTGTAATTGAACTTGGTGATGTCAAAGGTCTCAGCCAACCTGAGCAGGAGGCAGGTTGTAACCATGGAGAGCAAAACTCCCTTTCACCTGCATGCTCCCAGCAAGGAAATGCTGGAGCTGTGGCTCCTGGGACACAGGGTTTGTTTCCTACTCATCCTCTGCTTGCTGCACCCCAAACCTGCTTGTGGCAGGTGGTTTGGGGTAAGCTGATCTGGTTGTAGGTGTCCCTGGTCACTGCAGTGGGCTTGGACTAGATAAGCAATCACAGAAGCACAGAATGAACCCAGCTGGAAAAGACCTCTGGGATCATTGAGTCCAATCTAGCAGCCAACAACTGCTGATGAGCTAAGCCCTGGCACTGAGTGCCTCACACAGCCTCCTCTTGAACACCTCCAGGCACAGCCACTCCACCATCTCCCTGGGCAGCCCATTCCAGTGCCAATCACTCTCTCTGACAACAACTTCCTAACAACATCCAGCCTAGACCTGCCCTGGCACAGCTTCAGCCTGGGTCCCCTTCTTCTGTCCCTGGCTGCCTGGCAGCAGAGCCCAACCCCACCTGGCTACAGCCTCCCTGCAGGCATCTGCAGGCAGCAATCAGCTCTGCCCTGAGCCTCCTCTGCTGCAGGCTGCACCCCCCCAGCTCCCTCAGCCTCTCCTCACAGGGCTGTGCTCCAGGCCCCTCCCCAGCCTTGCTGCCCTTCTCTCAACACCTTCCAGCACCTCAGCAGCTCTCTGCAATGGAGGAGCCCAGAACTGGACACAGCACTGCAGGGGTGGCCTGAGCAGTGCTGAGCACAGGGGCAGAAGGACTGCCCTGCCCCTGCTGGCTACGCTGTTCCTGCAGGGAGGCTGTGGCCAGGTGGGGTTGGGCTCTGCTGCCAGGCAGCCAGGGACAGAGCAAGGGGACCCAGCCTGAAGCTGTGCCAGGGCAGGGTCAGGCTGGATGTTGTTAGGAAGTTGTTGTCAGAGAGAGTGATTGGCATTGGAATGGGCTGCCCAGGGAGGTGGTGGAGTGGCTGTGGCTGGAGGTGTTGCAGCCAAGGCTGGCTGGGGCACTTAGTGCCATGGTCTGGTTGGTTGGGCAGGGCTGGGTGCTAGGTTGGGCTGGCTGAGCTTGGAGCTCTCTTCCAACCTGCTTGATTCTATGGTTCTATGATTTTATGACCCAGCCCAGGCTGCCATTGGCTCTGCTGCCCACCTGGGCACTGCTGCCTCCTCTGCAGCTCCTCTCTCCCAGCACCCCCAGCTCCTTCTCTGCCTGCCTGCTCTCAGCCACTCTGGCCCCAGCCTGTAGCACTGCATGAGGTAGTTGTGGTCTAAGTGCAGAACCTGGCACTTGACCTTGTTAATTGCTTTGGTTGGAAGAGATCTTCAAGATCAAGTCCAGTCACCAACCTGAGAGACCACCATGGCCACTGAATCATGTCTCCAGGTGCCACCTTCAGGGATGGTGACTCCACCACCTCCCTGGGCAGCCTGTTCCAAAGCTTCACCACCCTGTGATTGGCACCTTTAAAGGTCCCTTCTAGCCTAAACCAGTCTATGAATCCATGTCCACTCATGGCCTCAGTGTTTGAGACCTCATCCATCAAGCTGGAGTGATTTTGAGTGAGTTTCTGATTAAACCTTCCCCTGATGGGACTCCAGAGGAGGTGTGGCACAGAGGAGCTCCTGCAGAAGTGCCTTCACCTCCTGCCTGATTCACAGCATCCTCTTTCAGCAGAGAAAAGGTGTCCCTGAAGGTGCTTCTCCAGAGGTTTTACTGGCATCATATAAGTGAAGGTGAGAGAGATGTTGAAGGTAGTAAAAGTGAAGTGGGGAAAGGGCTGTTAGGGAGCTGGGAGCTGGAGATGAGGCTTTGGTTAAGGAAGAACAGAGCTGAGATTAAGTTTAAGCTCTTTGATGGGGGAAGCCATAGCAAATAAACTCTGCAGCTCATCTTGCTTCATTTACTGCCTCTGCTGTAAGCTCTGCTGCCTGCCAGTGCCTTGGGCAGAGGTGGGAGCCTCCAGGACCTTAGTGCTGAAGGAGAACAGTGAGATTTTGGTGAGTCTTAACCCTGGGCAGGGTCCCCACTCCCCTTCGGGGCACTCTTCCAGGGGGTGCAGTCCTTCAGGAGCAGACTGCTCCAGAGTGGGTCCCCTGTGGGCTCTCAAGTCCTGCTCCATCCAATGTGGGGCCACAGGTCCTGCCAGGAGCCTGCTCCAGCACAGGCTTCCTATGGGGCCACAGTGTCCTGTGAGCAGCCACCTGCTCTGGTGTTGGCTTCCCCATGCACTGCAGGGGCTACCCCCAGGGCCCTCTCTGCCTGCCTGCTCTCAGCCACTCTGGCCCCAGCCTGCAGTGCTGCTTGGGGTTGTTGTGGCCAAAGTGCAGAACCCTGCCCTTGGCCTTGTTCAGTCTCATCCCCTTGGCCTCTGCCCACCCATGCAGCCTGGCCAGGTCCCTCTGCAGGGCTCTGCTACCCTCCAACAGCTCCACAGCTGCTCCTAGCTTGGTGCCAGCTGCACACTCACTGCTGCTGGAATCAATGCCCTGCTCCAGGTCATCAATAAAGACATTGAACAGGACTGTGCCCAGCACTGATCAGGTACTTGAGGCCATGCAGCCTGCCCTGGAGTGGGTGCAGGGATGAGGCAGCTGCCACCTCTCTGGATTTGTGCAGCTAAAGCAAACTGGGAGGAAGGAGTCAAGCAGAGGCAAAAAGTGTGGTGCAAGCACAGGCAGGGAGGTCAGTTGTACACTGCTGAAGGGTTCTTGGGGCTGTGGAGATGGGACCAGAGAGTGATTGGCACTGGAATGGGCTGCCCAGGGAGGTGGTGGAGTCTTTGTGCCTGGAGGTGTTGCAGCCAAGCCTGGCTGGGGCACTTAGTGCCATGGTCTGGTTGGTTGGGCAGGGCTGGGTGCTAGGTTGGGCTGCAGGAGCTTGGAGCTCTCTTCCAACCTGCTTCATTCTATGTTCCACGAACTCTTGGGCTCTTGCATGGGTCAGGGCATGGCAGGGCAGGGATTGTTCTGGAAGGGGCCATGGAACAGCTGATGCCCTGCTCCAGGTCATCAATAAAGACATTGAACAGGACTTTGCAGCTCCTGTCCTTGGACTGTTTGGGGACAGGAGGCTCAGATCTGTTTGCGTGGGGAAACAAAAGACTCCTCCAGCAGCTGCAAACAGAAGCCAGCAGCAACCTTCTCCACCCTTTGAGAAGCACCTGGAGGGGTTTTCCCCCTCCTCCTCCTCGCTGTTCTGGCTGTGTTTCAGGGCTGGCCAGAGGCTTGTGGATGCGCTGGGGGCAGATTCGTCAAGCAGGGCCGGACCCAGAGAGTGGTGGTGAATGGTGCCACATCCAGCTGGCAGCTGGCACTAGTGGTGTCCCTCAGGGGTCAGTGCTGGGCCCCATCCTCTTTAACATCTGCATAGATGATCTGGATGAGGGCATGGAGTCAGTCACCAGCAAGTGTGCAGAGAACACCAAGCTGGGGGCAGATGTGGCTGGGTTGGAGGGCAGAAGGGCTCTGCAGCAGGACCCTGACTGCCTGCACAGATGGGCAGAGTCCAAGGGGATGGAGTTCAATAGCTCCAAGTGCAGGGTGCTGCACTTTGGCCACAGCAACCCCATGCAGAGATACAGGCTGGGGTCAGAGTGGCTGAGAGCAGCCAAACAGAAAGGGATCTGGGGGTGCTGATTGGTACCCACCTGAACATGAGCCAGCAGTGTGCCCAGGTGGCCAAGAGAGCCAGTGGCATCCTGGCCTGCATCAGCAATGGTGTGGCCAGCAGGAGCAGGGAGGTCATTCTGCCCCTGGACTCTGCACTGCTTAGACCTCACCTTGAGTGCTGTGTTCAGTTCTGGGCCCCCAGTTTAGGAGGGACATTGAGATGCTTGAGCGTGTCCAGAGAAGGGCAACGAGGCTGGGGAGAGGCCTTGAGCACAGCCCTACGAGGAGAGGCTGAGGGAGCTGGGATTGGTTAGCCTGGAGAAGAGGAGGCTCAGGGCAGACCTTATTGCTGTCTGCAACTACCTGAGGGGAGGTTGTGGCCAGGAGGAGGTTGCTCTCTTCTCTCAGGTGGCCAGCACCAGAACAAGAGGACACAGCCTCAGGCTGTGCCAGGGGAGATTTAGGCTGGAGGTGAGGAGAAAGTTCTTCCCTGAGAGAGTCATTGGCCACTGGAATGGGCTGCCCGGGGAGGTGGTGGAGTCGCCGTCCCTGGAGCTGTTCAAGGCAGGACTGGACGTGGCACTTGGTGCCATGGTCTGGCCTTGAGCTCTGTGCTAAAGGCTTGGACTTGATGAGCTGTGAGGTCTCTTCCAACCCTGATGACGATGATGATGATGATGATGATGATGATACTGCGAGTTCTGTGGGCGTCCAACCTGAGCGCTGGCCGCAGGGGCCGGTGCAGGGCGCTGCACATGCAGGGCTCGGCCGCTAGAGGGAGCGATGCCCGCACGCACTGCGGGGGCTCCGGGCAGGGATGCGTTCGGCCACCAGCGGCCAACTTCAGAGCCTTCATCCTTAGCAAAGCTCAAAACTCGATTCCTCCCCCACCCCCACCACCCTCCCGGAGCTGTGATTGGTCTCTGGGAGGAGGGTGGAGAAGCTGAAAAGGCAGAAAAGCTTCTTCAGGGAGTCACAGAAGGGTAGGGGCATAGGAGGGAGAGGGAGAGCCTGGAGTGGGTTGCCCAGGGAGGGGGTTGAGGCTCCATCCCTGGAGGTGTTTGAGGCCAGGCTGGCTGAAGCTGTGGGCAGCCTGCTCTAGGGTAGGGTGTCCCTGGGCATGGCAGGGGGGTTGGGACTGGCTGATCCCTGTGGTCCCTTCCAACCCTGCCTGATTCTATGGTGCTAGGATCCTATGAAGGCATCTCTGGAGGTCATCCAGTCCAACCCTCCTGCCAGAGCAGGGTCACCCAGGGCAGGGCATACAGGAATGCATCCAGAAGGGTTTGGAAAGTCTCCAGAGAAGGAGACTGCACAACCTCCAGGGGTTCTGTCATCCTCACAGTAAACAAGTTTCTCCTCAGAGAATCACAGAATGGTTCAGGTTGGAACCTAAACCCTACCCTAGAGCAGGCTGCACACAGCCTCAGCCAGCCTGGCCTCAAACACCTCCAGCCATGGGGCCTCAACCCCCTCCCTGGGCAACCCATTCCAGCCTCTCACCACTCTCCTGCTCAACAACTTCCTCCTCACCTCCAGCCTCACTCTCCCCACCTCCACCTTTGCTCCATCCCCCCCACTCCTGCCACTCCCTCACAGCCTCAAAAGTCCCTCCCCAGCTTTTTTGCAGCCCCCTTCAGATGCTGGCAGGCCACAAGAAGGTCCCCTGGGAGCCTCCTCTGCTGCAGCCTGCACAGCCCCAACTCTTTCAGGCTGTGCTCACAGCAGAGCTGCTGCAGCCTCTCAGCATCCTCCTGGCCCTGCTCTGGACACTCTCCAGCATCTCCACATCCCTCTTGTCCCAGGGGCTCCAGAACTGGATGCAGCACTCCAGGTGGGGAGTCCTGGGAGCTGTGACTCAAGCAGTGTCCTGCTCAGTCCTGGTTCTCACACACAGAGGGGAAGATTTGCTTCCAATTTTCCTCCAGAGACAGAAGCAAATTCGGGCAACTCGCTCAGCTTCACCCCAAGTTTCCACTGACTCAGGATGCTGCCTCCCTTCTCTGCCTGCCAGCCCTGCCTAGGTCTGCACTTAGCACCTTCAAATTGCAGCCTCTATCCTTCCACTCAGCTATAAAAGGCTTTAGAGAAAGCAAACACCACCCTTGATGGCCAAGCTCCAGCAGGTCCAAAACAAGCCCTGTGGCTCCTGACAGGTAAATTGCTTCAGGATCATTCCAGATGCCACCACTAACAGCTCCTGGCCCTGAGGTCTTTATTTACTGATCAGACAAAGAGAAGGAAAAAGAAGAGGAGGAAAAGAAGAGAAAGGTTTTAAGAGCAAGCCACACTTCCACTCAAGCTTTGATGCTCCTAAATGCTAACTGGTGGTGAGCAGAGAGGAGTGGACAAAGCAGGGTTGTGGTCATTCCACAGGTGGGGAAAATAAGGACTCATCTTTCCTTTCCCCAAGGGTTTTCTTACAGCTTTTTTGGCCTAAAGGAGAGAATTGATGTGGGGATGTGGAGCTTGTGGCATCCTCAGGGCAAAAGCTCACCACAGAGCCATAGATTCACTGAATGGTTGGGGTTGGAAGGGACCTCAGAGCTCAGCCAGTTCCAACCATGGGCAGGGACAGCTCCCAATAGAGCAGGTTGCTCAAGGACTCATCCAGCCTGGTCCTGGACATCTTCAGGGAGGTTGTGGAGCACAGAAGCACCCAATGTGATCAAAGGATCTACTCAGGGATGGGCAAGGGCAGCATGAGGGGCAGTGGGGGCAAGCTGGAGCAGAGGAGGTGCCAGGGGAGCATGGAATCAGAGAATCAGAGAAGGATTTAGGTTGGAAGGGAGCTCAAAGCTCAGCCAGTTCCAACCCCCTGTCATGGGCAGGGACACCTCCCACAGGACCTCATCCAGCCTGGTCCTGAACACCTCCAGGGAGGTTGTGGAGCACAGAAGCACCCAATGTGATCAAAGATCACATTGGGTGCTTCTGTGCTCCACAACCTCCCTGGCAAAACTGTGCCTGGGTCTCACCACCCTCAACCTGTGCCAGGGTCTCACCACCCTCAACCTCTGCCAGTCTCTCACCACCCTCACTGCAAACAACTTCTTCCTAACATCCACTTTCAATCTCCCCTCTCACACTTCAAACCCATTCCTCCTCCTCCTGCCATTCCCACACCTTCTCAATAGTCCCTCCCCAGCCCTCCTGCAGCCCCCTGCAGATCCTGCAAGGCCACTCCAAGCTCTCCTGGAAGCCTTCTCCTCTGCAGGCTGCACAGCCCCAACTCTCTCAGCCTGTGCTCAGAGCAGAGCTGCTGCAGCCCTCTCAGCATCTTGGTGGCCTCCTCTGGGCTGCCTCCCACAGTGCAAAGTGTGATGGCAGAGGGCAAAAAGTCCTCCTCTAGGCACCACAAGGAGCTGGGCAGTGGATCAGGTCACTTGGAGGTCTGGGGGAGAGGTTGTGGGAGGAGAGGGGTAGGGCAGAGCTGGGCTTGCCACAGGCACTCCTCACAAGCAGGTTTCTCTCACTGCTGCTGTTGGGTGCCAAGGAAGCATTCCAAGAAGCTAAGCAATTTTCTCCCCCATCAGCAGCAGCAGCCACAGTGGCAGCAAACAGAGTCTGGAGCAGAGAGGAGAGAGATGCCACTTTGCAGCAGCAGCAGCAGCAGCAGCTCTCTCCCCACCTCCTAAGTTACAGCCACAGTTACTTTGTCTTAGCAAAAATGAAATGTCAGGTTGGAGACAGAGAAAAATACTCTCTTAATGCTGAGCAGTAAGTGGGATCCCAAAGTGCTGGGCTCTGGAGGGACTGGGGGGAGCTGGGACCAAGGCAGCTGGGACCACACAAGATTAATTCAGGCTCCAAATGAGGCTTCATGCATGATGTGTTGGGGCATAGATCACTGTCAGCTGCAGATCCAGCTCAGAGATCACTTGTTTGCTCCTGGGCCTGCTTCATCCCAGCTTGTGGAGGGGATTTCAGTGGGGAGGAGGTCACTTTATCTCTGTAAGTAGAATCATAGAGATGTAGAATCAAGCAGGCTGGAAGAGAGCTCCAAGCTCCTGCAGCCCAACCTAGCACCCAGCCCTGCCCAACCAACCAGACCATGGCACTAAGTGCCCCAGCCAGGCTTGGCTGCAACACCTCCAGGGATGGGGACTCCACCACCTCCCTGGGCAGCCCATTCCAATGCCAATCACTCTCTCTGCCAACTTCCTCCTAGCATCCAGCCTGAACCAGCCCTGGCACAGCTTGAGGCTGTGTCCCTCCAGGGAGGGGACATCCACAACCTCCCTGGGCAAATAATAGCCCAGGTGTGGCAGCTTAGAAAAGCATCATCTTTGCCATCACACCAGCACCCTGCCCACCATCCACAACCTCCCTGGGTGACCTGTTCCAGTGTCTCCCCAACCTCTCAGGACACACAAAGGCTCAAGCAAATGCTTGAAGCTAACCTGCCTCTATCCAGCAGCTGGCTCTGGCCCAGGTAGCCAAGAGAGCCAGTGGCATCCTGGCTTGTATCAGGAGCAGTGTGGGCAGCAGGACAAGGGAGGTTCTTGTGCCCCTGTGCTCAGCACTGCTCAGGCCACAGCTTGAGTGCTGTGTCCAGTTCTGGGCTCCTGAACTCAAGAGAGATGCTGAGGTGCTGGAAGGTGTTGAGAGAAGGGCAGCAAGGCTGGGGAGGGGCCTGGAGCACAGCCCTGTGAGGAGAGGCTGAGGGAGCTGGGGGGGTGCAGCCTGCAGCAGAGGAGGCTCAGGGCAGAGCTCATTGCTGCCTGCAGCTGCCTGCAGGGAGGCTGTAGCCAGGTGGGATTGGGCTCTGCTGCCAGGCAGCCAGGGCCAGAAGAAGGGGACACAGCCTGAAGCTGTGCCAGGGCAGGTCTAGGCTGGATGTTGTTAGGAAGTTGTTGTCAGAGAGAGTGATTGGCACTGGAATGGGCTGCCCAGGGAGGTGGTGGAGTGGCTGTGGCTGGAGGTGTTGCAGCCAAGCCTGGCTGGGGCACTGAGTGCCATGGTCTGGTTGGTTGGGCAGGGCTGGGTGCTAGGTTGGGCTGGAGGAGCTTGGAGCTCTCTTCCAACCTGCCTGATTCTGTGATTCTATGATGCTGTGAGCACTTCTGGGGTAGATAAGGACTCCACTCTCTAGATGCCTGATTAGCAAGAGGCAATTCAGCAGCCATGGCCTCGCTGCCTCTCTCCTCTTTGACTCCTCAGGCTGGCAGTGGCAGTGCCATCCTTTCATGAAAGTTTAATTTCCCTGAAGAGTGAAATATTCATGAGAACAGGCTTGAGACAGTCAATAGGAAGCAGACCCAAACAGCTCATTTGCTGATCTAATGACTTGGGGGTTTTATCTGCCTGGAGCAGTACCACTGCTCTGCTGCATCCATCTGGGGCAGGTGATCACCACTCTCACCTCTGCTCCACCAGAGCAGAGAGGCAGGAGAACTCCTTTCAGCCTACTAACCACAGCCCTTCTAATCCACCCCAGACTGGCATTGCCCTTCCTGGTCCCCAGAGCACACTGCTGGCTCATGCCAGTGCCTGCAGAGCCCCAACTCTCTCAGCCTGTGCTCAGAGCAGAGCTGCTGCAGCCCTCTCAGCATCTTGGTGGCCTCCTCTGCACTGGCTCCAACACTTCCATGTCCTGCTTGTGCTGGGGGCTGCAGAACTGCTCCCAGGGCTGCAGGTGGGGTGTGAGGAGAGCAGAGCCAAGGGGCAGAATCCCCTCCCTTGCCCTGTGCCCACACTGCTCTGGCTGCAGCCCAGCACAGGGTTGTGTCTGGGCTGCACTCACCCTGCAGGCTCCTGTGGAACTTTTCCTCACCCCAGACCCCCAGGTCCTGTTCCTCAGGGCTGCTCTCAGCCATTCCCCGCCCAGCCTGGAGCTGTGCTTGGGATTGCACCCAGCCAAGTGCAGGACCTTCCACTTGGCCTTGCTGAATGCCATGAGGTTGGCCTGGGCACAGCTCTGCACCCTGCCCAGCTCCATCTGGATGGATCCCTGCCCTCCAGCACGTCTACTGTGCCACACAGCTTGGTGCCACCTGCAGACTTGCTGAGGCTGCACTGATTGCTCTGCCCATGGCACTGACAAAGATGCTACACAGCACTGGTGCCAGCACTGACCCTTGAGGGACACCACTTGGCACTGGTCTGCAGGTGGACATTGTGCCCTTGATCCCCACTCTCTGCCTGCCACCCCCCCAGCCCATTCCTCACCCAGCAGAGCTCTCCCCATCCAGTCTGTGTGTTCCCACTTTGGTGGCCAGGATGTGCTGTGGGGTAGAGTCAAAAGCCTTACCCAGGTCCAGGTAGGTGATGTCAGTTGCCCTTCCCTTGCCCAACACAGCAAGTTCCACCCCACCACGAGGGGCAAAGACCTTTTTTGCTGTGAGGGTGGAGGCTTGGAGCAGGCTGCCCAGGCAGGTTGTGGAGTCTCCTTCTCCAGAGACTTTCAAGAGCCATCTGGACATATCCCTGTGTGAGCTGCTCTGGCAGTGCAGGGGATTGGATGATCCCCACCAAGTCCCTTACAGCCCCTAAGGTTCTGTAATGATCAAGTCCAAGCACTGCCCCAGCCCCACCATGGCCACTAAACCATGGCCCCAAGTGCCATGGCCACACCATTCTTGAACCCCTCCAGCCATGGGCACTCCACCTCCTGCCTGGGCAGCCTGTGCCAATCCCTGACTACTCTTGCAGCAGAGAAATTTGTCCTCAGCTCCAACCTAACCTTCCCCTGGCACAACTCCAGACCATTTCCTCATCCTATCTCTCACTCCTTGGCAGCAGAGCCCAATTGTCCCCTCACTCCAACCTCCTTTCAGGGAGCTGCAGTGAGCTACCTCCACACTCCTCCCTGACCCAAGGGACTGGCAAAGCCTCTACAGAAGCTCCAGCAGCTGCAGGTGGTTTTTTTGCCACAGCAGAGCAGGATTTATCCTGAATTGAAGTGGGAACCTCCAAGACTTCAATAAACCTTTACAAGCAATTAAGAATGCAGAAACCCAGGGAGGATCAATCCAGCACTCATGACCTGAAGTGTGGCTGCCTGTGGCTTGCTCTTCTTGACCCTGCACCCTGCCAGGTGCAGGAAGATGATCAGAGGGCTGGAGGACCTCTCCTGTGTTCTCTGCTGGGGGTGTTCAGGCTGGAGAAGGCTTCCAGGGAGACCTTGGAGTATCCTTCCAGTAGGAAAGGGACCCACAGGCAGGCTGGGGTGGGACTGCTCAGAAGGGCAGACAGGACAGGGGCAGTGGTTTGAAAGTGGAGCAGGGCAGATCAAGGCTGGACATCAGCAGGGAGTGCTGCACCAGGAGCTGAAGTGTGGCTGCCTCTGGCTTGTTCTTCTGGAGCCAGGAGGCCTGAAGGCAGCACTGTGCCAGCTGAGCTCCCCAGAGCAGCCTTGCTGGGGCTGCCCCAGCCTGCAGGAGGAGCAGGAGCTGCCTGCTCTTACTGGCTGAGGCTAACACAGCACTGCCACACTGCTGGGCCTGGAGGCCAGCAGAGGTGTGAGGCTGTCAGCAGGAGCCCAGCTGGCACCCCCCCAGCAGTGGGGGCATGGAGGTGAGTCTGGGTGGGCAGCCTGGGAAAGTGCTTGGGAGGAAAAGCAGCTCCTGCTTGGGAAACATCAACTGACTGCAGGGGAAGGGCACATGGGGAGGAGGGTTGGGTGGCAGGAAGGTGTTTGGGTGGCAGGAGAGAGATTGGGTGGCAGGTTTGGGTGGCAGGAGGGAGTTTGGGTAGCAGGAGGGTGTTTGGGTGGCAGGAGGGAGTTTGGGTAGCAGGAAGGTGTTTGGGTAGCAGGAGGAGTTTTGGGTGGCAGGAGGAGGATTGGGTGGCAGGAGGGAGTTGGGATGGGAGGAGGAGGATTGGGTAGCAGGAGGGAGTTTGGGTGGCAGGAGGGAGTTTGGGTGGCAGGAGGAGGTTTAGGTGGCAGGAGGGAGTTTGGGTAGCAGGAAGGTGTTTGGGTAGCAGGAGGAGTTTTGGGTGGCAGGAGGAGGTTTGGGTGGCAAAAGGGAGTTTGGGTGGCAGGAGGGAGTTGGGGTGGCAGGATAAGGTTTGGGTGTCAGGAGGGAGTTTGGGTGGCAGGAGGGAGTTGGGATGGCAGGAGGAGGTTTAGGTGGCAGGAGGGAGTTTGGGTGGCAGGAGGGACTTGGGGTGGGAGGAGGAGGTTTAGGTGGCAGGAGGAAGTTTGGGTGGGAGGAGGAATTTTAGATGGGAGAAGGAGTTTTGGGTGGCAGGAGGAAGAAGTTTGGGTGGGAGGAGAGAGTTTGGATGGCAGGAGGGAGATTGGGTGGTAGGAAAGAGATTGAGTGGCAGTTTTGGGTGGCAGGAGGGAGTTTGGGTGGCAGGAAGGAGATTGGGTGGTAGGAGACAGATTGAGTGGCAGGTTTGGGTGGCAGGAGGGAGTTTGGGTGGCAGGAGGAGGTTTGGGTGGCAGGAGGAAGTTTCACACAGAATCACAGAAGCATTCAGGCTGGAAAAGACCCTCAGGAGCATCAAATCCAACTGATGAAGTTTGGATGGTAGCAGGATGTTTCAGGCATCAGGAGGAAGTTTTGGGCACCAGGAGACAGTTTTGGGCACCAGGAGGAAGTTTTGGGCACCAGGAGGAAGTTTTGGCCACCAGGAGATAGTTTTGAGCACCAGGAGGAAGTTTTGGGCACCAGGAGACAGTTTTGGGCACCAGGAGGAAGTTTTGAGCACCAGGAGACAGTTTTGGGCATCAGGAGGAAGTTTTGGGCACCAGGAGACAGTTTTGGCCACCAGGAGGAAGTTTTGGGCACCAGGAGATAGTTTTGGCACCAGGAGGAAGCTCTTTCCAGTGAGGGTGGTGGAACACTGGAACAGGTTGCCCAGAGAGACTCCATCCCTGGAGCTACTCAAGGTCAGGCTTTGGTGTGTCCCTGAGCAAAGTGCTCTGATTGGAGCTGTCTTAACTGCAGGGGGTTGGAGAAGGTGACCTTGGAGGGTCCCTTCCAATCCACTACATTCTGTGATTCTATGATCCCAAACCACCACCAACAACAAAATGCTCCAAGTCCTAAGGCAGGGAAGTTTCTTTCATTTCTAAACCCAGAGTTTGATGCAAGAAGGAAAAAAAAACCCAAAGCAAAATAGTTCCAAACCTTTGGGCTGGGGAAAGGCTGGAGAAGGAGACAGCAGCTGCCAAGAAACATCTCCCAGAGAGCCATGAAGCCTTTCCTGGAGGGATGTATCTGAAAAGATAAGAAAGCAGAGCAGCAGCAGCAGCTCCTTTTGTTCCTCTCCAAGCTCATCCCTTTGGTCTTGTCTTAGGAGGAAACCTGAGTTTTGCCCAGACAGACAGAGAGAAACGTTGGGGGATGTCAGAAGGGAAAAAAACCCACATCCTTCATCCTCTCCAGTGGGGATGAAAAGGGAATTGCTGCTAAAGTGGACCTTGAAGAGACAGGAGGAGATGTGGGCAAGGGCAGAGCTGCTGTTTGGGATGAAATCCTTCAAGCAAATGGCAGGGAAGGACAAGCTGGACCCAAAGCAGTAATGCAGGGAAGGACAAGCTGCACCCAGAGCAGCAATGCAGGGAAGGACAAGCTGCACCCAGAGCAGCAATGCAGGGAAGGACAAGCTGCACCCAGAGCAGCAATGCAGGGAAGGACAAGCTGCACCCAGAGCAGCAATGCAGGGAAGGACAAGCTGCACCCAGAGCAGCAATGCAGGGAAGGACAAGCTGCACCCAGAGCAGCAATGCAGGGAAGGACAAGCTGCACCCAAAGCAGCAGTGGCAGGGAAGGACAAGCTGGACCCAAAGCATCAGTGGCAGGGAAGGACAAGCTGCACCCAGAGCAGCAGTGGCAGGGAAGGACAAGCTGCACCCAGAGCAGCAGTGGCAGGGAAGGACAAGCTGCACTCAGAGCAGCAATGCAGGGAAGGACAAGCTGCACCCAGAGCAGTAATGCAGGGAAGGACAAGCTGCACCCAGAGCAGCAGTGGCAGGGAAGGACAAGCTGCACCCAAAGCAGCAGTGGCAGGGAAGGACAAGCTGCACCCAAAGCAGCAGTGACAGGGAAGGACAAGCTGCACCCAGAGCAGCAGTGGCAGGGAAGGACAAACTGTACCCAAAGCAGCAGTGGCAGGGAAGGACAAGCTGCACCCAAAGCAGCAATGCAGGGAAGGACAAGCTGCACCCAAAGCAGCAATGCAGGGAAGGACAAGCTGCACCCAAAGCAGCAGTGGCAGGGAAGGACAAGCTGCACCCAGAGCAGCAGTGGCAGGGAAGGACAAGCTGCACCCAAAGCAGCAATGCAGGGAAGGACAAGCTGGACCCAGAGCATCAATGCAGGGAAGGACAGGCTGGACCCAAAGCAGCAGTAGCAGGGAGGGACAAGCAGCAGAAGAGGAAGTAGGAGTTGGGTTTGGCTCAGAGGAGAGTGATCACAGCAGATGTTTTGGGCAGCCATTTGCATGCAATCAACCCCTCTGCCTTTTGAGAGCAAGCAACCACAATGAGATTGGAGGTGGCCACTTTCCAGGCCCCAGCCTGCAACCAGAGGAGAAGAAAAGCTTCTCAGTCAGGGGAAGAGGATAAAAGGGAACGTGGCAGAGACCAGGCTCTGTCTGCGTCCCCAGCTGGCCCCAAGCATCCTCAAGCTGTAGCTCCTTAAGGTGAGCTTTGTGGTCCCCTTGCACCCCAGGCATGGGCCCTCCTCTAGGCACTTTGTGCTCCTTCAAGAGCTCAGCTGTGGCTTTTCTGCAGCTCTGCAAGGCTTGTGGCAGTGTTTGGCCTCAGGAGGTTTGCTAAGGTGAAGCCCTGCAGCTGGGTAAGGTCAGTCCTCATTAGCAGGCCAGGCTGAGAGCTGCCCTGCAGAGAAGGGCTTGGGGGTGCTGGGCAGGGAGAAGCTGGGCAGGAGGCAGCAATGGGCACAGAAGGCCAAGGGCAGCCTGGGCTGCATCCAAAGCAGTGTGGGCAGGGATGGAGAGAGGAGATCCTGCCCCTCTGCTCTGCTCTGGGCAGACCTCAGCTGCAGGACTGGGGTCAGCTATGGGACCCCCCACAGAAGAGAGACCTGGAGTTGAGAGAGAAGGTCTAGAAGAAGTCACAGAACTGATCAGAGTGCTACAGAACTTCTCCTGTGGGGACAAGCTGGGGGAGTTGGGGCAGTTCAGTTTGGAGAAGAGAAGGCTCCAGGGAGACCTTGGAGAAACCTTTCTGTATGTGAAGGGGACCTCCAGGCAGGCTGGGGAGGGACTGTTGAGAAGGGGCTGTGAGGACAAGGTGAGGGCAATGGTTTGGAAGTGGAGCAGGGCAGAGTTAGGTTGGACATCAGAGGGAAGATCTACAAAGGGAGGATGGGGAGAGACTGGCACAGGCTGCCCTGGGAGGTGGTGGAGGCTCCATCCCTGGAGACATTCAAGGTCAGGCTTGATGTGGTCCTGAGCAACCTGCTCTGGTTGGAGATGTCTCTGCTGAGTGCAGGGGGCTGGGACAAGATGACCTTGGAGGATCTCTTCCAACCTGATGCACTCTGTGATTCTATCTCCTTGGGAGTGGGGAGCCAGCCTGTGTGACCAGCACCACCCAGGAGATGTAGGTTTGGGGGAGCACCTCTTATCTTTCAGGTGTTGAGGATGCTGCCTGAGCTCCCTCTACTACTGTGCATGCTCTCAGGGAAGGCTGCCAGAGTGGTTGTGAATCTCCTTCCCTAGAGGCTTCCAAGACCTGCCTGGATGCACTCCTGTGTGGCCTGCCCTGGGTCACCCTCTTTGGGCAGTGGATTTGCCTGGATGATTTGCCCAACCAAGTGCAGGGCTCTGCTCTTTGGCCACAACAACCCCAAGCAGCACTGCAGGCTGGGGCCAGAGTGGCTGAGAGCAGGCAGGCAGAGAGGGAGCTGGGGGTGGTGGGAGAGAGGAGCTGCAGAGGAGGCAGCAGTGCCCAGGTGGGCAGCAGAGCCAATGGCATCCTGGGCTGGCTCAGGAGCAGTGTGGGAAGCAGGACAAGGGAGGTTCTTGTGCCCCTGTGCTCAGCTCTGCTCAGGCCACCCCTGCAGTGCTGTGTCCAGTTCTGGGCTCCTCCATTGCAGAGAGATGCTGAGGTGCTGGAAGGTGTTTGGAGAAGGGCAGCAAGGCTGGGGAGGGGCCTGGAGCACAGCCCTGTGAGGAGAGGTTGAGGGAGCTGGGGGGGTGCAGCCTGCAGCAGAGGAGGCTCAGGGCAGAGCTGATTGCTGCCTGCAGCTGCCTGCAGGGAGGCTGTAGCCAGGTGGGGTTGGGCTCTGCTGCCAGGCAGCCAGGCACAGAAGAAGGGAACCCAGCCTGAAGCTGTGGCAGGGCAGGGTCAGGCTGGGTGTTAGGAAGAAGTTCTCCCCAGCAAGAGTGATTGGCACTGGAATGGGCTGCTCAGGGAGGTGATGGAGTCCTCATCCCTGGAGGTGTTGAAGAGGAGGCTGCATGAGGCACTCAGTGCCAGGGCTCAGTTACTTAGGAGGGTTAGGTGCTAGGTTGCCCTGGATGATCTCAGAGCTCTCTTCCAGCCTGGTTCATTCTGTGCTTCTCTGATCCCTTCCAACCCTTACCACCCTCTGACTCTACGAAGGGTCTGCTGCATCCTCAGGAGCCTGGGGCAGGGGCAGGGGACAGAGGGGGGTTTTGCACAGCTCTGTTGCTCTCCAGAGGATCTGACTTTACACCAGGGACACATCCAGCTCTGCAGCCCAGCTCAGGGCTGCCTTTGCTGTGGGCTGAATTAGTCTGTGTGTAACTGGAGGCGCCGCAGGCTCTGAGGCAGAGCTGAAACACCTCCTCCTTGTCTGAAAGAGGGGAAATTATTGACATACTTAATAAGCATAACTTATCATTAGCCATAATTCATGCTGGTGAAAGAGACACAGCTGTTCCTGGAAAGCAGAGTGGCTCTGAACTGCAGATTTCCACAGCCTGGGCTCTGGATGGCACCGCACAGCCCTGGCCCTGCTGCCTGCCATCTGCTGGGTCCCAGCCTCAAAGGAATCCCAGAGGCACAGAACTACTCAGGCTTGGAAAAGCCCTTCAGGATCAGCAACTCCAACCCACAGCCCTGCTCTGTAAGGATCACCCCAAACTATCTCCCCAAGCATCACATCCAAGAGGCTTTTGAATGCACCCAGTGTTGGTGAGTCCAGCACCTCCCTGGGCAGCTCATGCCTGTGCTGGGGTAAAAAAAAGGCCAATTCCAGTTCCACTCTGGGCTACCTCAGAAGAAGGTGTCCAGAGAAGGGCAACAAAGCTGGTGAAAGGCCTGGAACACAAACCCTGTGAGGAGAGGCTGAGGGAGCTGGGGGGGTGCAGCCTGCAGCAGAGGAGGCTCAGGGCAGAGCTCATTGCTGTCTGCAGCTGTCTGCAGGGAGGCTGTAGCCAGGTGGGGTTGGGCTCTGCTGCCAGGCAGCCAGGGACAGAAGAAGAGGACACAGTCTCAAGTTGTGCCAGGGGAAGTATATGCTGGATGTTGTGAGGAAGTTGTTGTCAGAGAGAGTGATTGGCATTGGAATGGGCTGCCCAGGGAGGTGGTGGAGTGGCTGTGGCTGGAGGTGTTGCAGCCAAGCCTGGCTGGGGCACTGAGTGCCATGGTCTGGTTGGTTGGGCAGGGCTGGGTGCTAGGTTGGGCTGGCTGAGCCTGGAGCTCTCTTCCAACCTGCTTCATTCTATGATTCTATGATTCATCTCTTTTTCAAGTGTATAAAACCTCTGCAGCAGCAGCAGTGTGGTCAGCAGGGCCAGGGAGGTGATTCTCCCCCTCTGCTCTGTTCCACTCTGCTGAGACCCCACCTGGAGCACTGCATCCAGCTCTGGAGCCCCTGGGACAAGAGGGCTGTGGAGATGCTGGAGAGTGTCCAGAGCAGGGCCAGGAGGATGCTCAGAGGCTGCAGCAGCTCTGCTGTGAGCACAGCCTGAAAGAGTTGGGGCTGTGCAGGCTGGAGCAGAGGAGGCTCCCAGGGGACCTTCTTGTGGCCTTCCAGCATCTGAAGGGGGCTCCAAAAAAGCTGGGGAGGGACTTTTGAGGCTGTGAGGGAGTGGCAGGAGTGGGGGGAATGGAGCAAAGGTGGAGGTGGGGAGAG
Source organism: Pogoniulus pusillus (assembly GCF_015220805.1). NCBI lineage: Eukaryota > Metazoa > Chordata > Aves > Piciformes > Lybiidae > Pogoniulus > Pogoniulus pusillus. The sequence continues at coordinate 5,603,169 of NC_087303.1, read as the reverse complement.
TGAGGCTGGAGGTGAGGAGGAAGTTGTTGAGCAGGAGAGTGGTGAGAGGCTGGAATGGGTTGCCCAGGGAGGGGGTTGAGGCCCCATGGCTGGAGGTGTTTGAGGCCAGGCTGGCTGAGGCTGTGTGCAGCCTGCTCTAGGGTAGGGTGTCCCTGGGCATGGCAGGGGGGTTGGCACTGCCTGCTCCTTGTGCTCCCTTCCAACCCTGACTGATTCTATGATTCTGTGTTCACTTCCTTTGGGGAGGGAGAAGATTAGAGAGGCACTTAGAGCATCTCCAATCTGCATGGCTGGTGCAGTGCTGCTGGAGCTGGCCGAGGGGGCATTAGTCATGCCTTATTGCCTTGCAATCCTGCAGCAGCAGAAGTGTCTTCCATTTGCTCTTTTAAATAAGACTCAGCCTGATGGAGTGCTCCCAGCACAGGCTTTCAGCTTTGCCTCTTCCCCAGCCAGCCCCTCCCAGCTGCCAGCCTTTGCTTCCCTCCCTGCAGTCTGGACGGAGCAGCTCTGCCTCCTCTGTCCCCTGCTTATCAAAGCAGCCTCTGCAGGAAGGTGGCTGGGGAGAGTGAGGCCAAGCTTCCTCCCTCCCTCTGTCTCCCTCCTGCATGCATGAGGAAGGCTCTGAGGATGGAGCAGCTTTGGAGCTGTGCCTGGAGGTCTTGCACTGGGATTTGTTCTTCAGCCTCTGCTCTGCTGTCTTGTTGTGCATGGTTTGGGTGATCTGCTCTGCACTGGGGGGACCACACCTGGAGTGCTGCAGTCAGTTCTACTGCTAGAGGGATGTGGAGGTGCTGGGAGGTGTCCAGAGCAGACCCACGAGGATGAGCTGAGGGCTGGAGCTGCTTTGCTGTGAGCACAGACTGAAAGAGTTGGGGCTGTGCAGGCTGGAGAGAAGGAGGCTTCGGGGAGAGCTTCTTGTGGCCTTGCAGGGTCTGAAATGGGTTACAAGAAAGCTGGGGAGGGACTTTTGAGGCTGTGAGGGAGTGGCAGGAGTGAGGGGAATGGAGCAAAGGTGGAGGTGGGGAGAGTGAGGCTGGAGGTGAGGAGGAAGTTGTTGAGCAGGAGAGTGGTGAGAGGCTGGAATGGGTTGCCCAGGGAGGGGGTTGAGGCCCCATGGCTGGAGGTGTTTGAGGCCAGGCTGGCTGAGGCTGTGTGCAGCCTGCTCTAGTGTGAGGTGTCCCTCAGGGGCACAGGGTTGGCACTGGATGATCCTTGTGGTCCCTTCCAACCCTGACTGATTCTACAATGCACAGGCAAGGGGCTGGGAAGAGGAAGATCTCTGATCCCTGGCTGGGAGGAAGCAGTGAGAAGAAAACAGGAGAGGATGGCAGAGCAGGATGACCAGATGCTACCAGCATGGTTTCAGCATCTGAAGCCTCATGTGCAGGCAAAGCCTTTGGCCTCTGGGCCTGCCCCATCCTCTTCATGGGCCTGCCCCATCCTCTTCACTGGAGCTGGGATGCTGTGACCTCTGGTGTTGAGATCATCCCCTTCCTCCCCAGCCTGTGGGCTCCTCAGCAGCAGGGAGACCTTCCCTTTGGCTCTTCTGCATTTCCCAGCCTTGCCTCAGCACTGAGCCTGGTTGGCTCTTGCATGCTCCAGTGCTGTGCTCTCTACTCCTGCTTCCCTGCTTCAATTATTGATGGAGATCTACAACCTCCGTTCCAGCTTAACAACTCCATTTTGCTGCCTTTTATTACCAGGATCAATCAAATCAAACCCTGATGGCTTAAAAATGTGCTTCCTTCTCCCTCTCATTGTTGTTTGCTTGTTTATTATTAGGAAAGACAAGTTTTGGCTCGGGGAGGTTTTGCTGGCAGTAAACAATGTCATTAAAAACGAATCAGCAGTCCCTGCTCTGCATGGAGCCAGAGCACCCTCAGCTCTGGTCCCTCCCTGCCTGCCACCCACCTGCTGGCCAAGGCATGGGGACAGCTCCGTGGCTGGAGCACGTCTGGTCCAGGCTGGGCAGTGCCTGGCTTGAGAGCAGCCCTGGGGAGAGGCACTTGAGGGTGCTGGTGGGTGAGAAGCTCAGCCTGAGCCAGCAGCGTGCACTGGCAGCACAGAGAGCAAGCAGAGCCTGCATGCATGAGGAAGGCTCTGAGGATGGAGCAGCTTTGGTGCTGTGCCTGGAGGTCTTGCACTGGGATTTGTTCTTCAGCCTCTGATCTGCTGTTCTGGTGTGCAGGAGCTGGGTGATCTGCTCTGCACTGGGGGGACCACACCTGGAGTACTGCAGTCAGTTCTACTGCTAGAGGGATGTGGAGGTGCTGGGAGGTGTCCAGAGCAGGGCCAGGAGGATGAGCAGAGGGCTGGAGCTGCTCTGCTATGGGGACAGACTGAGGGAGTTGGAGCTGTGCAGGCTGGAGAGGAGAAAGCTTCGAGGAGAACTTCTTGTGGCCTTGCAGTATGTGCAGGGGGCTACAAAAAAGCTGGGGAGGGACTTTAGAGGCTGTGAGGGAGTGGCAGGAGTGGGGGGAATGGAGCAAAGGTGGAGGTGGGGAGAGTGAGGCTGGAGGTGAGGAGGAAGTTGTTGAGCAGGAGAGTGGTGAGAGGCTGGAATGGGTTGCCCAGGGAGGGGGTTGAGGCCCCATGGCTGGAGGTGTTTGAGGCCAGGCTGGCTGAGGCTGTGTGCAGCCTGCTCTAGTGTGAGGTGTCCCTCAGGGGCACAGGGTTGGCACTGCCTGCTCCTTGTGGTCCCTGACTGATTCCATGGTTCTACCTGTTCTAGTGGAGGCTGTCCCTGGCCATGGCAGGGGGGTTGGAACTGGATGATCCTTGGGGTCCCTTCTAACCTTGGCAAGCGGTTTTGAACTGGATGATGCTTGGGGTCCCTTCTAACCCTGGTGAGGGGTTTTGAAGTGGATGATCCTTGGGGTCCCTTCTAACCCTGGTGAGGGGGTTTGAACTGGATGATCCTTGGGGTCCCTTCCAACCCTGGTGAGGGGGTTTGAACTGGATGATCCTTGGGTTCCCTTCTAACCCTAGCAGGGAGTTTTGAACTGGATGATGCTTGGGGTCTCTTCCAACCCTGACAGTTCAGTGATTCAGTGAAATAAACCCCAAAAGCCAGGCAGAGGAGGCCAGCAGGAGCTCTGTCTGCCAGAGACTTGTGGCTGCCCATTCCCTAACATGGGCTGCCATGGTGGGAAGGGATCACAGAATGTCAGGGGCTGGAAGGCAGCTCCAAAGCTCAGCCAGTCCAAGCCCTGCCAGAGCAGCAGCACCTGGAGCAGGTCACACAGAAACACATCCAGGCAGGGTTTGGATATCTGCAGAGAGGGAGACTCCACAGCCCCCCTGGGCAGCCTGTGCCAGGCTCTGCCACCCTCACAGGAGAAAATTCCTCCTCCTGTTTCCATGGCACTTCCTCTGCCTCAGCTTCCACCACTGCCCCTTGTGCTGGCACTGGCATCCCCCAGCAGAGCCTGGCTCCAGCTCCTGCCACTCACCTGCACATCTTTACCAACACTGCTGAGGTCACCTCTCAGTCTCCTCCTCTCCCAGCTCCCAGCCCCAGCTCCCTCAGGCTCTGCTCCTACCAGAGCTGTTCCATTCCCTTCAGCACCTTTGTGCCTCTGTGCTGGACTCTCTCCAGCAGTTCTATGTCCCTCTTGAACTGGGGGGCCCAGATCTGGACACAGCACTCCAGATGCATCCTGAGCAGGGCAGAGCAGAGGGGCAGGAGAACCTCTCTCAGCCTACTACCCACAGCCCTTCTACTCCACCCCAAACTGGCATTGCCCTTCCTGACCACCAGAGCACACTGCACTGCCAAGGTGCTGGCAGAGCTGTGATGCTGCTCCTCAGCCCAGCTCAGCCCCGACGAAGGGAGGAGCGCAGGCGAGGGGGAGGAAGATAAATTGCTGCTTGTTTTCCCCTGGTGCTTGCACTGAAGGAGTTTATTTTTAAAGCTGCCTGTGAGTGATGCTTGGTTTGATCTCCTAAATGAAACTGATTGATTCTATTTGTGTTGGGGCTTGGGAGAAGAGGGATTGAGCTGGGTTTAATTGATGCGTTTAACTTCGCCTGGGCAGGAGCGTGACAGCAGCAGGCAAAGCCAAGCTGAGAAGCTGCCTCCAGTGATGCCAGCAGTGCTAAACCATCTCCCTGCCTTTGGCGTGGCATCCCAGAATGGTTTTGGTTGGAAGGGACCTCAAAGATCATTCAGTCCATAGGCAGGGACAGCTCCCACTAGAGCAGGTTGCTCAAGGTCTCGTTCAGCTTGGTCCTGGACACCTTCAGGGAGGTTGTGGAGCACAGAAGCACCCAATGTGATCAAAGATCACATTGGGTGCTTCTGTGCTCCACAACCTCCCTGGGCAAACCTGTGCCAGGCTCTCACCACCCTCAACCTGTGCCAATGTCTCACCACTTTCAACCTCTGCCACTCGCTCATCATCCTCACTGCAAACAACTTCTTCCTAACATCCACTTTCTATCTCCCCTCTCACACTCCAAACCCATTCCTCCTCCTCCTGCCATTCCCACACCTTCTCAACAGTCCCTCCCCAGCCCTCCTGCAGCCCCCTGAAGATCCTGCAAGGCCACTCCAAGCTCTCCTGGAAGCCTTCTCCTCTGCAGGCTGCACAGCCCCAACTCTCTCAGCCTGTGCTGAGAGCAGAGCTGCTGCAGCCCTCTCAGCATCTTGGTGGCCTCCTCTGGGCTGGCTCCAACACTTCCATGTCCTGCTTGTGCTGGGGGCTGCAGATCTGGTTTTGAGTTGGTCAGAAGGTCTCGAGTTAGCTGATGCCAGCTTGGATCAGGCTTGAATTGTGGTGACCTTGGGGGAAGTTGGTAGAAACAGAGCTGGGCTACCTCGTGGAGGGCTGAAGGATTCCTTCAGCAGATTTCCACATCTGACCCTGGAAGTCATCAAATTCCAGAATGGGAGGGGTTGAAAGGGACCTCTGGAGAGCATCCAGTCCAACCCCCCCTGCCAAAGCAGCATCACCCAGGGCAGGGCACACAGGAACACATCCAGGTGGGCTTTGGAAGTCTCCAGAGAAGAAGACTCCACAACCTCTCTGGGCAGCCTGCTCCAGGCCTGCAGCACCCTCACACCAAACCTCACATTGAGATGGAAGCTCCTGGGTGCCAGTTTGTGTCCAGTGCCCCTTGCCTGTCTCTGAGCACTACTGAAAAGGAGCCTGGCCCCAGGCTCTTGCTCCCTGCCCTGCAGGTATTGGTAAGCATCCATCAGATCCCCTCTCAGCCTTCTCTTCTCCAGCTCCAGGGCTCTCAGCCTGTCCTCCTCACACAGAGGTTCCAATCCCTTCATCATCCTCATATCCCTGCTGGCCTTTTCCTCTTCACAGACCTGCTTCCCAGCAGCCTGGTCTTGCTTTCACCACCTCTGCCTTGCTGTGTGTCCCTCTGGACTGGCCAGGAGAGGACACAAGGACTAATTGGATGCACAGAGGGATTCACAGTCTTAGCAGCCTGTGCACCATCCTCTCCCCTGTGGACATCAAAGAGGGCTTCTGGGGCTTGGTGCTGGAGCAAAGCAAAGGTGTCAATGGACTCCTGCAGCAGATGGATGACTTTGATCCCTCTGTGTGCTCCTAGGCTCTCTGTGGGCTCTTTAGGAAAGCCCTGCAGGGCAGATCTGAGTGCTGGGAGCAGAGCTGTGCTGATCAGAGGCTGTGGAAGTCTGAACGACTCCCCAAGGGCTCCCTGAAGAGGGGACCTGAGTGTAAAAGGGAGGCTGGAAGCAGGCAAAATGATGAAGTCAGAGGAGTGGAGGGAAGCAATCACTCAGCACTGCTGAGCCATGCATCACTTGGGATAATTATTAATTATCAGCAGCACAGCAACTCCCCTCTGGAAGCTAATGGAATTTCACAGGGAGCAGGTTCTGGGAGATGGATTGGAGCAGCCTGGACAAGATTTATCTGCTCTAATGTGTTGCTTACCCTCAACATCTTCCAGCACCTCAACATCTTCCAGCACCTCAACATCTCTCTGCAATGGAGGAGCCCACAACTGGACACAGCACTGCAGGGGTGGCCTGAGCAGTGCTGAGCACAGGGGCACAAGAACCTCCCTTGTCCTGCTGCCCACACTGCTCCTGAGCCAGCCCAGGATGCCATTGGCTCTGCTGCCCACCTGGGCACTGCTGCCTCCTCTGCAGCTCCTCTCTCCCAGCACCCCCAGCTCCCTCTCTGCCTGCCTGCTCTCAGCCACTCTGGCCCCAGCCTGCAGTGCTGCTTGGGGTTGTTGTGGCCAAAGAGCAGAACCCTGCCCTTGGCCTTCTTCAATCTCATCCCCTTGGCCTCTGCCCACCCATGCAGCCTGGCCAGGTCCCTCTGCAGGGCTCTGCTACCCTCCAACAGATCAACAGAAGGACAGAGCCTGGAGGATGCATCCAACCCCCTCCCACAGGGACTTGCCCAGCTGCAGAGATCATTGACTCCTGGAATTATTTTGCTTGGAAAAGAGCTCCAACAATGGAAAGATCTTCCTCAAAGGGATCCCCCCCCACATCTCTGTCCACCAGCAGCCCTTGAGGGAGAGAGAATCTTCTAGAGGGATTGGAAGGACCAGAGCAGGGCCAGGAGGATGCTCAGAGGCTGCAGCAGCTCTGCTGTGAGCACAGCCTGAAAGAGTTGGGGCTGTGCAGGCTGGAGCAGAGGAGGCTCCCAGGGGACCTTCTTGTGGCCTGCCAGCATCTGAAGGGGGCTCCAAAAAGCTGGGGAGGGACTTTTGAGGCTGTGAGGGAGTGGCAGGAGTGGGGGGAATGGAGCAAAGGTGGAGGTGGGGAGAGTGAGGCTGGAGGTGAGGAGGAAGTTGTTGAGCAGGAGAGTGGTGAGAGGCTGGAATGGGTTGCCCAGGGAGGGGGTTGAGGCCCCATGGCTGGAGGTGTTTGAGGCCAGGCTGGCTGAGGCTGTGGTCAGGCTGCTCTAGGGTAGGGTGTCCCTGGGCATGGCAGGGGGCTTGGCACTGGCTGCTCCTTGTGCTCCCTTCCAACCCTGCCTGATTCTGTGCTTCTGTGCTTCTTGTAAGCTCTGGTTGTTTGCTGAGCTCAGGACCTGGAGCCTGAATTATGGATGACAAAAGAAGGCATAATTGCTGTATTTACAAGCAGCAGTTTGTCACATGGGTCACAGATGAAATATTCAGAGCCTTTTTTTCTTTGCCTGGATAGGATCCTTGGCCCTCTCCTCACAGGCAGGTTTGCAAATGCTGTGCTAGGAGCTGAAGGGGGTGGTGGGGGGGGGGGGGGGGGGGGGGGGGGGGGATAAAACAACCAACACAAGAAAACAAACCACAAATGAACAAACCAAACACATTAAAAGCCCAGAATGGGCTCCCAGCTTGCAGCTAAGCTGCACATAAAATATTATTTGCCACTTGTGTTTGATGGTTTGTGGCAGAGAGGTCCCACGGGGGAGTGAGGGCTGAGGATGTTTGGGAAGAGGGAAGGGTTTGCAGGGAGCCAGAGGAGGAGGATTAAGGACCATGGAAGGTGGCTCAGAGTCCATCACCAGCACTGCCAAATGGATTCCCAAAGGCTGGAGATGGAGAGAGCCACAAAAGGCAGGGGTTAGGAGCAGGGAAAGGAGTAGTGCTTAGGAGCAGGGAAAGGGGCAGTGATTAGGAGCAGGGAAAGGGCAGTGATTAGGAGCAGGGAAAAGGGCAGTGATTAGGAGCAGGGAAAGGGCAGTGATTAGAAGCAGGGAAGGGGTCAGTGATTAGGAGCAGGGAAAAGGAGCAGTGATTAGGAGCAGGGAAGGGGTCAGTGATTAGGAGCAGGGAAAAGGGCAGTGATTAGGAGCAGGGAAAGGGCAGTGATTAGGAGCAGGGAAGGGGTCAGTGATTAGGAGCAGGGAAAAGGAGCAGTGATTAGGAGCAGGGAAGGGGTCAGTGATTAGGAGCAGGGAAAAGGGCAGTGCTTAGGAGCAGGGAAAGGGCAGTGATTAGGAGCAGGGAAAGGGGCAGTGATTAGGAGCAGGGAAAGGGCAGTGATTAGGAGCAGGGAAAGGGGCAGTGATTAGGAGCAGGGAAAGGGGCAGTGATTAGGAGCAGGGAAAGGGGCAGTGATTAGGAGCAGGGAAAAGGGCAGTGATTAGGAGCAGGGAAAAGGAGCAGTGATTAGGAGCAGGGAAAAGGAGCAGTGATTAGGAGCAGGGAAAGGGCAGTGATTAGGAGCAGGGAAAAGGGCAGTGATTAGGAGCAGGGTAAAGGGCAGTGATTAGGAGCAGGGAAAGGGCAGTGATTAGGAGCAGGGAAAGAGGCAGTGATTAGGAGCAGGGAAAAGGAGCAGTGATTAGGAGCAGGGTAAAGGGCAGTGATTAGGAGCAGGGTAAAGGGCAGTGATTAGGAGCAGGGAAAGAGGCAGTGATTAGGAGCAGGGAAAAGGAGCAGTGATTAGGAGCAGGGAAAGGAGCAGTGATTAGGAGCAGGGAAAAGGAGCAGTGATTAGGAGCAGGGAAAGGGCAGTGATTAGGAGCAGGGAAAGGGGCAGTGATTAGGAGCAGGGAAAGAGGCAGTGATTAGGAGCAGGGAAAGGGTCAGTGATTAGGGGCAGGGAAAGGGACAGTGATTAGGAGCAGGGGAAGAGGCAGTGATTAGGAGCAGGGAAAAGGAGCAGTGATTAGGAGCAGGGAAAGGGCAGTGATTAGGAGCAGGGAAAGGGGCAGTGATTAGGAGCAGGGAAGGGGTCAGTGATTAGGAGCAGGGTAAAGGGCAGTGATTAGGAGCAGGGAAAGGAGCAGTGATTAGGAGCAGGGAAAGGGCAGTGATTAGGAGCAGGGAAAGGGGCAGTGATTAGGAGCAGGGAAGGGGGCAGTGATTAGGAGCAGGGAAAAGGGCAGTGATTAGGAGCAGGGAAAGGAGCAGTGATTAGGAGCAGGGAAAGGGCAGTGATTAGGAGCAGGGAAAGGAGCAGTGATTAGGAGCAGGGAAAGGAGCAGTGATTAGGAGCAGGGAAAAGGGCAGTGATTAGGAGCAGGGAAAGGAGCAGTGATTAGGAGCAGGGAAGGGGGCAGTGATTAGGAGCAGGGAAAAGGGCAGTGATTAGGAGCAGGGAAGGGGGCAGTGATTAGGAGCAGATAAAGGGTCAGTGATTAGGGGCAGGGAAAGGGACAGTGATTAGGAGCAGGGGAAGAGGCAGTGATTAGGAGCAGGGAAAAGGAGCAGTGATTAGGAGCAGGGAAAGGGCAGTGATTAGGAGCAGGGAAAGGGGCAGTGATTAGGAGCAGGGAAGGGGTCAGTGATTAGGAGCAGGGTAAAGGGCAGTGATTTGGAGCAGGGAAAGGGCTGTGATTAGGAGCAGGGAAAAGGAGCAGTGATTAGGAGCAGGGAAAGGGCAGTGATTAGGAGCAGGGTAAAGGGCAGTGATTTGGAGCAGGGAAAGGGCTGTGATTAGGAGCAGGGAAAAGGAGCAGTGATTAGGAGCAGGGAAGGGGGCAGTGATTAGGAGCAGGGAAAAGGAGCAGTGATTAGGAGCAGGGAAAGGGCAGTGATTAGGAGCAGGGAAAAGGGCAGTGATTAGGAGCAGGGAAAAGGAGCAGTGATTAGGAGCAGGGAAAAGGGCAGTGATTAGGAGCAGGGAAAAGGGCAGTGATTAGGAGCAGGGAAAGGGGCAGTGATTAGGAGCAGGGAAAAGGGCAGTGATTAGGAGCAGGGAAAAGGGCAGTGATTAGGAGCAGGGAAAAGGGCAGTGATTAGGAGCAGGGAAAGGGGCAGTGATTAGGAGCAGGGAAAAGGGCAGTGATTAGGAGCAGGGAAAGGGACAGTGATTAGGAGCAGGGAAAGAGGCAGTGATTAGGAGCAGGGAAAAGGGCAGTGATTAGGAGCAGGGAAAAGGAGCAATGATTAGGAGCAGGGAAAAGGGCAGTGATTAGGAGCAGGGAAGGGGGCAGTGATTAGGAGCAGGGAAAAGGGGCAGTGATTAGGAGCAGGGAAAAGGGCTGTGATTAGGAGCAGGGAAAGGAGCAGTGATTAGGAGCAGGGAAGGGGTCAGTGATTAGGAGCAGGGAAAAGGGGCAGTGATTAGGAGCAGGGAAAAGGGCTGTGATTAGGAGCAGGGAAAGGGTCAGTGATTAGGAGCAGGGAAGGGGTCAGTGATTAGGAGCAGGGAAAAGGGGCAGTGATTAGGAGCAGGGAAAAGGGCTGTGATTAGGAGCAGGGAAAGGGGAAGGGATCCTTTCCCCAGGGCTACCAACCATAGACTCACAGAATGGTTTGGGTTGGAAGGGACCTTAAAGCTCAGCCAGTTCCAGCCCCCCCTCCTCTGGGCAGGGACACCTCCCACCAGTACAGAGTTGCTTATGGCCTCATCCAAGCTGGTCCTGAACACCTCCAGGGAGGTTGTGGAACACAGAAGCACCCAACGTGATCTTTGATCACATTGGGTGCTTCTGTGCTCCACAGCCTCCCTGGCAAACCTGTGCCTGGGTCTCACCACCCTCAACCTGTGCCAGTCTCTCACCACCCTCACTAGCAGCACCAGGACAAACCTTCAGCTGCCACCTCCCAGCCCTGCAGATGGTCTGGAGTCAGTGTCAGGAGAGAGCTAAAGGTGAGAACTCTCCATCTTGATGCCCACCCAAACCTCCCTTGCCAGCAATCAGCTTTTCCCTATGCCCAGCCTCACCAAAGCCATTCTGCTCCCACAGCCTCTGCCCTGCCTCCTCCTTCTCTGGGTCTGGGTTTGTCTCTGTGGTCAGCTGAGCCCTGGCAGCAGATCTCAGCCTGGCACAATATGCTTCACGTCCCTCTCTTGCCTTGGCACAGGCTGGTGCCTGGTACAGGGCTCTCTGCCAGCTGCCCTGCGTCAGCCCAGCATGTCTGAGTGCATCAAGCCTCACGCCTGGCAGATGGACTGACAGCTCCAGCCAGGGGAAGCTGCTGCAGCAGATTGACCAGTGCTGCCCTGGGCTCAGAGCTGCCTCCTGTGGCATGGGGAGCTGCTGGGTGCAGGGGCTGGGAGTGCCAGCTGGGGCTGGGGGGCACCCACGTGGGCTTTGCACACTGGGCTGGCTCTGCTTTGCTCTTCTCCTGCCACAGGCTCCCAGGGGAGCTTGGGAGGAGAGTCACAGTGTATTGGATGGGGAGTCAGAGTGCTTTGGATGGGGAGTCACAGTGTATTGGATGGGGAGTCAGAGTGCTTTGGATGGGGAGTCACAGTGTATTGGATGGGGAGTCACAGTGCTTTGGGTGGGGAGTCAGAGTGCTTTGGATGGGGAGTCAGAGTGCTTTGGATGGGGAGTCAGAGTGCTTTGGATGGGGAGTCACAGTGCTTTGGGTGGGGACTCACAGTGCTTTGGATGGGGAGTCAGAGTGCTTTGGATGGGGAGTCAGAGTGCTTTGGATGGGGAGTCAGAGTGCTTTGGATGGGGAGTCAGAGTGCTTTGCATGGGGAGTCAGAGTGCATTGGATGGGGAGTCAGAGTGCATTGGATGGGGAGTCAGAGTGCTTTGGATGGGGAGTCAGAGTGCATTGGATGGGGAGTCAGAAGTGCTTTGCATGGGGAGTCAGAGTGCATTGGATGGGGAGTCACAGTGTATTGGATGGGGAGTCACAGTGCTTTGGATGGGGAGTCAGAGTGCATTGGATGGGGAGTCACAGTGTATTGGATGGGGAGTCAGAGTGCTTTGGGTGGGGAGTCAGAGTGCATTGGATGGGGAGTCACAGTGTATTGGATGGGGAGTCAGAGTGCTTTGGGTGGGGAGTCAGAGTGCATTGGATGGGGAGTCACAGTGTATTGGATGGGGAGTCAGAGTGCTTTGCATGGGGAGTCAGAGTGCTTTGCATGGGGAGTCAGAGTGCTTTGCATGGGGAGTCACAGTGATTCTGTGTTTTTATGACTGATGATCTCCTTGTGTCACTTCCAACCCCTTTTGTCCTGTGATCCTGTGATAGAATCAAGCAGGTTGGAAGAGAGCTCCAAGCTCAGCCAGCCCAACCTAGCACCCAGCCCTGCCCAACCAACCAGACCATGGCACTCAGTGCCCCAGCCAGGCTTGGCTGCAACACCTCCAGCCACGGCCACTCCACCACCTCCCTGGGCAGCCCATTCCAGTGCCAATCACTCTCTCTGCCAACAGCTTCCTCCTAACATCCAGCCTGAGCCTCCCCCTGTTGATGCTTCACCTCATCTCTTGAGGAGGCCTTTGGAAGGGGCAAGCTCTGCAAACCCTCTGCTGAAGGGGCTGCAGGAAAGTGATGAGTGCAGCCTTGAAGGATGAGAGTCTGTGTCCCATCCTTCATCTTGATGGATTCACTCTCATTTCACACCCAGTGCCTTTCTACTGCTTGCTCTTTATCACCCAGCACTACTCTCAGCAGCAGGGTTCCCACACTGGGGGAGTGTGGGCAGCAGACCAAGGGAGGTTTTCCTCCTCCTCCTCCTCCTCCTCTATTCTGTCCTGGTGAGACCTCACCTGCAATATTGAGTCCAATTTTTGGGCTTCCCAGTTCAGGAGGGACAGGGATTTGCTGGAGAGACTCCAAGGGAGGGCTATGAAGGTAATTAAGGGGCTGGAGCACTGCCTGGTGAGGAGAGGCTGAGGGACCTGGGGCTGTTTGGTCTGGTGAAGAGAAGACTGAGAGGGGATCTGATCAATGGGTGTAAATATCTGAGGGCTGAGGGTCAAGAGGGAGGGGACAAACTCTGCTCATCTGTGCCAGAAGAACCTCCCTTGTCCTGCTGCCCACACTGCTCCTGAGCCAGCCCAGGATGCCATTGGCTCTGCTGCCCACCTGGGCACTGCTGCATCCTCTGCAGCTCCTCTCTGCCAGCACCCCCAGCTCCCTCTCTGCCTGCCTGCTCTCAGCCACTCTGGCCCCAGCCTGAGCTTCTCAGCTCTCCTGGCCGTGGACTTCTCTACCAACTCTTGTGGAGCACACAGCATCCTCCTGACTGCAGCCTGAGCTTCTCAGCTCTCCTGACCATGGACTTCTCTACCAACTCTCTTGTGGAGCACACAGCATCCTCCTGACTGCAGCCTGAGCTTCTCAGCTCTCCTGACCATGGACTTCTCTACCAACTCTCTTGTGGAGCACACAGCATCCTCCTGACTGCAGCCTGAGCTTCTCAGCTCTCCTGGCCATGGACTTCTCTGCCAACTCCCTTGTGGAGCACACAGCATCCTCCTGACTGCAGCCTGAGCTTCTTAGCTCTCCTGACCATGGATCCTTCCTAAGACCTCAACAGTTCCATGGCTCTATGGACTCTGTGGTTTCTTCTAGAGGTGCCCTTCCTTCCACTGGTGGAAAAAGCCTTGCTGAGCTCCATGAGGAGTTGGGGCTGTTCAGTCTGGAGAGGAGAAGGCTTCCAGGTGACCTTATTGTGGCCTTCCAGTATTTGAAGAGGGCGTACAAGAAAGCTGGGGAGGGACTTTTGAGGCTGTCAGGGAGTGATAGGACTGGGGGGGATGGAACAAAGCTGGAAATGGGGAGATTCAGACTGGATGTTAGGAAGAAGTTCTTCAGCATGAGGGTGGTGAGAGGCTGGAATGGGTTGCCCAGGGAGGTGGTGGAAGCCTCATCCCTGGAGGTGTTTGAGGCCAGGCTGGCTGAGGCTGTGTGCAGCCTGCTCTAGGGTAGGGTGTCCCTGGGCATGGCAGGGGGGTTGGCACTGCCTGCTCCTTGTGGTCCCTTCCAACCCTGCCTGATTCCCTGATTCTATGCCCATGGTGGGGACGTTGGAGTAGGTCATAGAATCATAGAATCAACCAGGTTGGAAGAGACCTCCAAGCTCATCCAGTCCAACCTAGCACCCAGCCCTATCCAATCAACTAGACCATGGCACTAAGTGCCTCACCCAGTCTTTACTGGATCCAGATGATGTCTAAGGTCCCTTACAAGCTCAGCCATTCTCTGTCTCTCAGCCTGGAGGCTGCACCTGTGGACATGAGTGCTGAGGTGCACTGAATGCATCTCCTTGCAGAGCCCTGAGGCTTTGGGGGTCAAGCATCAGCTTCAGCCTACTGCAACCCCTGAAACAAACTCCAGCTGAAAACAGGCCAGGGGGAAAGGCTTGGCTGGGAAGCCAGCAGGACTGAACAGGAGGTAAAACACTGGGAGTGAGCAGAGAGATGCAGGTTTCACCTCCCTAATTAATTGCCTCTTCGGCCCTGGGAGGGAAAGCTGCTAAGAGGAGAGCTGGGATCATTCAAGAAGCAATTAGAGCCTGTCCTGAGGGAGGAATGATGTGGAAATGGCTGGGGGCTGATGGGACAATTGGCCATTTGGAATTCCCAGGGCCCATCGATTGGTTTAATGTGTGAGTGAACAGCCTGGTTCTGGGGCGTGGGAGCTGCTGCCAGCAGCATTAACCTGCCAGTGGCAGTGCTGGCTGGGGGGAAGGTGACTGCTGGGCGCTGGCAAATGGAGCCTGGAGGGAGCTGGGAGGTGCAAGGTGCCACAGGTGCCAGCGAGTGGCAGGAGGTGGCAGAGCCTTGTGCAAGCGTGGGCGAGACAAAGCAGGCTGGAGGCAGGCAAGTGCCAGCCCCTGCCTGCTGCCTGCCATCTGTGCCAGGCACCAGAGACTGCTCTGAGCTCAGCGCTGCGTGCCCCTGCCTGGCTTCACCTCCCCATGGGCTCCTGCCCACCAGGCAGGCAGGGTGTGGGGAGGGACCTTTGAGGCTGCCAGGTAAGGATAGGACTGGGAAGGATGGAGCAAAGGTGGAGGTGGGGAGAGTGAGGCTGGAGGTGAGGAGGAAGTTGTTGAGCAGGAGAGTGGTGAGAGGCTGGAATGGGTTGCCCAGGGAGGGTGTTGAGGCCCCATGGCTGGAGGTGTTTGAGGCCAGGCTGGCTGAGGCTGTGGTCAGGCTGCTCTAGGGTAGGGTGTCCCTGGGCATGGCACACCTGATCCTTGTGGTCCCTTCCAGCCCTGTCTGATTCTGTGATTCTGTGATTCTATCTCTACCCAGGGAACACTGCTTAGCTGAGCAGGGTGGTTGGGCATGGAGCAGGGCTGTGCTTGCAGCTGCCACCTGCATGGCTCTGGTGCTGTGAGCAGGGGTGCAGAGAATTGGCCAGAGCAGGGCAGCAAGGCTGGGGAGGGGCCTGGAGCACAGCCCTGTGAGGAGAGGCTGAGGGAGCTGGGGGGGTGCAGCCTGCAGCAGAGGAGGCTCAGGGCAGAGCTGATTGCTGCCTGCAGCTGCCTGCAGGGAGGCTGTAGCCAGGTGGGGTTGGGCTCTGCTGCCAGGCCCCCAGGGACAGAAGAAGGGGACACAGCCTGAAGCTGTGGCAGGGCAGGTTGAGGCTGGATGTTGTTAGGAAGTTGTTGTCAGAGAGAGTGATTGGCACTGGAATGGGCTGCCCAGGGAGGTGGTGGAGTGGCTGTGGCTGGAGGTGTTGCAGCCAAGCCTGGCTGGGGCACTGAGTGCCATGGTCTGGTTGGTTGGGCAGGGCTGGGTGCTAGGTTGGGCTGGAGGAGCTTGGAGCTCTCTTCCAACCTGCCTGGTTCTGTGGTTCTGTGGTTCTGTGGTTCTGTGATTCAGTGATTCTAGCTGCTGCAGAGAGGCAGAGCTGAGAGGCAGCTGTGTGGCTCTGCTCAGTGAGCTGCAGGGGAAGTGTTTCACCTCAAAGAGGCATTTTATCTGGAGCTGAGCTCTGTGTTATTGGATACAAACCCAGGGCTAGAATCAGAGAATCACAGAATGGTTTGGGCTGGAAGGAACTTCAAAGATCATCCAGTTCCAACCCTCCTGCCATGGGCAGGGACACCTCCCACTAGCCCAGGGTGCTCAAGGCTCTGTGCAACCTGCCCTTGGCATCTGCAACCTCCCTGGGCAGCCTGTTCCAGCATTTGAGAACCCTTTCAGTGAGGAATTTTCTTCCAGTACCCTACCTAAACCTCTCCTGGTGCAACCTGAGGCCATTTCCTCTTGTCCTATCTCTTGTCACTATGGAGAAGAGACCAGTCCCCAGCTCACTGCAGCCTCCTCCCAGGCAGCTGTAGAGGGCAATGAGCTCCCCTCCCTCAGCCTCCTCCTCTCCAGCCTGCACACCCCCAGCTCCCTCAGCCTGTCCCCACAGCAGAGCTGCTCTAACCCCCTGGGCACTTTCATGGCCTTCTCTGGACCTGCTCCAGCAGCTCCATGACCTTCCTGTGCTGAGGGCTCCAGAGCTGGCTGCAGCACTGCAGGGAAGGTCTCAGCAGAGCAGAGCAGTGGCAGAATTCCCTCTCTGGATCTGCTGGCAAAGCATCTTTGGCTGCAGCCCAGGCTGCCAGTGGCCTTCTGTGCTGCCAGCTCACACTGCCTGCTCCTGCCCAGCTCCTCACCCACACCACCCCCAAGTCCTTTTCCCCTCCAAGCCCTCCCTCAGCTGCTCCTCAGAAGATGTTTGGAGTCAGACCCGAGGTGAGAGCAGCACTGGAAGTTGAAGCTGGCATTTGGGCAATGTGGCCCAGCCCAGGGTCTTGTCACTTTGCTATTTTGAGCTCTCCCTCTCACACAAGCACCAGAGGGGACGATGTGACAGCCACACGTGGTCAACATTTGCCAGCTTTGAAAGGGAAGGCTGCAGGATGGATGTGGCAGCTTTGTCATGTTGCCTCTCCAGCCCCAAAGGGTGACCTTCCCTGCTTTTGTCTCAGTGACATCAGCCAAACAGCACAGCTCCAGCACCAGCTGCAGCCCAGGGGGGAGTCTGGTTTGCAGCCCCTGTGCTGCACAGCTCTCCAGGGGTCACAGCATCACAGAAGCTTAGAGGCTGGAAGGGACCTCCAGAGGTCATCGAGTTCAACCTCACCCCTGCCAAAGCCTTTGTGGGAGGCTGAGGCATCACAGAATCACAGCATGCCAGGGGCTGGCAGAGACCTCCAAAGCTCAGCCAGTCCAAGCCCTGCCAGAGCAGCAGCACCTGGAGCAGGTCACACAGAACACATCCAGGCAGGCTTTGGATATCTGCAGAGAGGGAGACTCCACAGCCCCCCTGGGCAGCCTGTGCCAGGCTCTGCCACCCTCACAGGGGGAAAATTCCTCCTCATGTTTCTTCCTCTGCCTCAGCTTCCACCACTGCCCCTTGTGCTGGCACTGGCATCCCCCAGCAGAGCCTGGCTCCAGCTCCTGCCACTCACCTGCACATCTTTCCAGCCTTATCTTCTCCAGACCTAAGTATCCCAAGAGGACTTAGTCCTAGACCCTTCTCCATACCTAAACCCTAGGGTCCTGTGTCACTACTTGAAGGATGCTCTCCTTCTGCAGACGTTGTGGCAGCTCCAAGCCCTGTTTGACAGCCAGGACAGGAGCTGGAGGTCGATGTGCATTACTTGTCCCACTCCACAGGCCAGCTCAGTTTGTCCTGGTGCTGCTCCTCACCCTGTGCAGGATGAGTTTGTCCTGGTGCTGCTCCTCACCCTGTGCAGGATGAGTTTGTACCAGTGCCTGCTCCTCACCCAGTGCAGGATGAGTTTGTACCAGTGCCTGCTCCTCACCCAGTGCAGGATGAGTTTGTACCAGTGCCTGCTCCTCACCCAGTGCAGGATGAGTTTGTACCAGTGCCTGCTCCTCACCCAGTGCAGGATGAGTTTATCCTGGTGCCTGCTCCTCACCCAGTGCAGGATGAGTTTATCCTGGTGCCTGCTCCTCACCCTGTGCAGGATGAGTTTATCCTGGTGCCTGCTCCTCACCCAGTGCAGGATGAGTTTATCCTGATGCCTGCTCCTCACCCAGTGCAGGATGAGTTTGTACCAGTGCCTGCTCCTCACCCAGTGCAGGATGAGTTTGTACCAGTGCCTGCTCCTCACCCAGTGCAGGATGAGTTTATCCTGGTGCCTGCTCCTCACCCAGTGCAGGATGAGTTTATCCTGGTGCCTGCTCCTCACCCAGTGCAGGATGAGTTTATCCTGGTGCCTGCTCCTCACCCTGTGCAGGATGAGTTTATCCTGGTGCCTGCTCCTCACCCAGTGCAGGATGAGTTTATCCTGATGCCTGCTCCTCACCCAGTGCAGGATGAGTTTGTACCAGTGCCTGCTCCTCACCCAGTGCAGGATGAGTTTATCCTGGTGCCTGCTCCTCACCCAGTGCAGGATGAGTTTATCCTGGTGCCTGCTCCTCACCCAGTGCAGGATGAGTTTGTACCAGTGCCTGCTCCTCACCCAGTGCAGGATGAGTTTATCCTGGTGCCTGCTCCTCACCCAGTGCAGGATGAGTTTGTACCAGTGCCTGCTCCTCACCCAGTGCAGGATGAGTTTATCCTGGTGCCTGCTCCTCACCCTGTGCAGGATGAGTTTGTACCAGTGCCTGCTCCTCACCCAGTGCAGGATGAGTTTGTACCAGTGCCTGCTCCTCACCCAGTGCAGGATGAGTTTGTCCTGGTGCCTGCTCCTCACCCAGTGCAGGATGAGTTTGTGCCGGTGCCTGCTCCTCACCCAGTGCAGGATGAGTTTGTCCTGGTGCCTGCTCCTCACCCAGTGCAGGATGAGTTTGTACCAGTGCCTGCTCCTCACCCAGTGCAGGATGAGTTTGTCCTGGTGCCTGCTCCTCACCCAGTGCAGGATGAGTTTGTACCAGTGCCTGCTCCTCACCCAGTGCAGGATGAGTTTGTCCTGGTGCCTGTTCCTCACCCAGTGCAGGATGAGTTTGTCCTGGTGCCTGCTCCTCACCCTGTGTTGAGGAGGCTCCAGCTTGGTGTGGTGGGGACAAGGCAGAGATGACACAGCCTGGCCATTTCCACAAGACCAGCTTTAATATCAGTCATGAGAAGGAGGAGAAAGCACAGAATCCATTCATGGGGAGGGGGAAAAAACTACTTAAAAAAATCAAAATGAAAAAGAGTTTTAAAAGAACCCTTCAAGAACCTCCCCACAGCCCCCCCCCCGACCCTCCCCACCACAGACAAACTATCCAGGCACTGGAGATGGAAGAGCAGGATGAGAGGAGGGGGGCAGATGATCCACCAGAAGCTGTCCCCTCTCCAGGGATGCTCACCTCGAGGGGAGGTTTGGGGGTGGGGGAGGGGTTGGTGATTGGTAGCGTTGAAGGAAGCCCCCGGTGGTGACCTGGCCTCGATGGGGAGGGACCCAGGCTTTAGCTTAAGGTTCATCACAGACTGACACGAGAAGAAGGAGGAGAGGAAGGAGGAGGAGGAGGAGAATCCAAGAGCTGGGGGCTTTGTGGTTCTTTATTCTATCAGCCCAGGTCGTTAGTTAGGGTGGGGCTGGCTGGAGCCCTCGGGGTCCTCCTGGGAGGGAAAATCAGAGACTGCAAAGAGGAACAGAGCTGCTGACAACAGGCAGGAACCATCCCTGCCACCCAAAGACCTGGCATGCAACTGGGGCTCCTGGGGCTTGCTTGGGTTTGGGTGGACCCTTGGGCAGCATTGGGAAGTGTTAGGGGTTGGGGGGGGGATTGGGTTTGTGGTGGTGGTTCTTGGTTTGGTACAGTTCAACGACAACAGCAACCTAAAAAACCAACCCAAACCAAAAGCAAAGCAAAGCCAACAGAAAGATGAGCTTCAAGAAGACAAAGACCTTCCCCCCAACCACCTTTAGAAGAGGAAAAGGACAACACCTGTTGGGTTTGGGTGGACCCTTGGCTGGATTGTGAAGTGTTAAGGGTTGGGTTTCTATTTTGGTGGAGGTCCTTGGTTTGGAACAGTCCAACAACAACAGCAACCAAAAAAACCCAACCCAAACCAAAAGCAAACCAAAGGCAAAAGGAAGATGAGCTTCAAGGAGACAAAGACCTCCCCCCTCAATCACCTTTAAAAGAGGAAAAGGACAACACAAGTCAAGCCCAAGGTGCCTCTTGCTTGGTTTTGGGTGGACCCTTGGCAGGATTGTGAAGTGTTAAGAGCTGAGAGTTGGGTTTCTGTTTTATTTTGGTAGTGGTGCTTGGTTTGGAACAGTTCAACGACAACAGCAACCAAAAAACCAACCCAAACCAAAAGCAAACCAAAGGCAAAAGGAAGATGAGCTTCAAGGAGACAAAACCTTCCCCTCAACCACCTTTAAAAGAGGAAAAGGACAACACAAGTCAAGTCCAAGGTGTCTCTTGCTTGGGTTTGGGTGGACACTGAGCAGGATTGTGAAGTGTTATGGGATGGGAGTTGGGCTCCTGTTTTATTTAGGTGGTGGTCCTTGGTTTGGAACAGTTCAATGACAACAGCAACCAAAACAACCAACCCAAACCAAAAGCAAACCAAAGGCAAAAGGAAGATGAGCTTCTAGAAGACAAAGACCTCCCCCCTTCAGTCACCTTTAAAAGAGGAAAAGGACAACAGAAGTCAAGTCCAAGGTGCCTCTTGCTTGGGTTTGGGTGGACCCTTGGCAGGATTGTGAAGTGTTAAGGGATGGGAGTTGGGTTTCTGTTTTATTTTGGTAGTGGTCCTTGGTTTGGTACAGTTCAATGACAACAGCAACTAAAACAACCAACCCAAACCAAAAGCAAACCAAAGGCAAAAGGAAGATGAGCTTCTAGGAGACAAAGACCTTCCCCTCAACCACCTTTAAAAGAGGAAAAGGACAACACCTGTTGGGCTTGGGTGGACCCTTGGCTGGATTGTGAAGTGTTAAGGGTTGGGTTCCTGTTTTATTTTGGTGGTGGTCCTTGGTTTGGAACAGTTCAACAACAACAGCAACCAAAACAACCAACCCAAACCAAAAGCAAAAGGAAGATGAGCTTCAAGGAGACAAACCCCTCCCCCTTCAACCACCTTTAAAAGAGGAAAAGGACAACACAAGTCAAGTCCAAGGTGCCTCTTGCTTGGGTTTGGCAGAGTGTATATATATATAATATATATATTTATTGGGTTTCAATGCATAGCCATTTGCTTCCTTGGGGTTTTTTTTTGTGTCTCTTTGTTTTGTTTGCCTTTATTTTTTTGACCTTTATTTTTTTTTTACCCTTTCTTTTCTTTTCTTTCTCTTCATTTTGTTGTTTGCTTGTTTCAATTTGATTTAAAATGTAGTTTATTTCTTTTTTTGTTTTTTTGCTCCCCACCCCCCCCCCCCTCCATTGCAAACCTGAGCTGGATCCCTGCTTTTCCTGGGCAGTTTCCCCCCTTTTTCCTTCGGTGTTGGCACTGTGGAGCAGGGTTGGTGGCTGTCAGCAGGCAATCTCCTCCAGCGTGCCCAAGGTGGCCTGCAGTGGCACATTCACAGTGTGGCTGATGGTTTCCGAATGGTTTGGCATGGGGTCACAAGTGCTCTGCAAGCAGGAGGAAGAAGCAGGGGGGAGAGTGAGCCTGGGAGCTGCTGGATGCCTTCCCTAGCCCTTCCCCCCCTCAGTCGCTGTTTCCTTCCCCTGGCTGAGCCACAGCTCCTGTGGGGGGAGCTGAATGCTGCAGGCTGAACCTCGTCAGAGATGCACAGAGTGGGTTGGGTTGGAAGGGAGCTGAAAGCTGATCCAGTTATAGAAGTACAGAACCATAGAACCATGGACTCATAGCCTCATAAAGTCATAGAACTATAGAGCCATAGAACTACAGAGCTATAGAGCCATAGAACTACAGAGCTATAGAGCCATAGAACTACAGAGCCATAGAACTACAGAGCTATAGAACTACAGAGCCATAGAGCTATAGAGCCACAGAACTACAGAGCCATGGAACTACAGAGCCATAGAACTACAGAGCCATAGAACTACAGAGCCATAGAACTACAGAGCTATAGAACTACAGAGCCATAGAGCTATAGAGCCACAGAACTACAGAGCCATGGAACTACAGAGCCATAGAACTACAGAGCCATAGAACTACAGAGCCATAGAACTACAGAGCTATAGAACTACAGAGCCATAGAGCTATAGAGCCACAGAACTACAGAGCCATGGAACTACAGAGCCATAGAACTACAGAGCCACAGAACTATAGAGCCATAGAACTACAGAGCCATAGAACTACAGAGCCACAGAACCATAGAGCCATGGAACGACAGAGCCATAGAACTACAGAGCCACAGAACTACAGAGCCATAGAACTATAGAGCCATAGAACTACAGAGCCACAGAACTATAGAGCCATAGAACTACAGAGCCATAGAACCATAGAGCCATGGAACTACAAAGCCATAGAGCTATAGAGCCATAGAACTACAGAGCCATAGAACCATAGAGCCATGGAACTACAGAGCCATAGAATCATAGAACTACAGAGCCATAGAACTACAGAGCCATGGAACTACAGAGCCATAGAATCATAGAACTATAGAGCCATAGAACTATAGAGCCATAGAACTACAGAGCCATAGAACCTCAGAGCCATAGAACCATAGAGCCATAGAGCTACAGAGCCATAGAACTACAGAGCCATAGAACTATAGAGCCATAGAACTACAGAGCCATAGAACTACAGAGCCATAGAAATACAGAGCCATAGAACCATAGAGCCATAGAGCTATAGAGCCATAGAACTATAGAGCCATAGAACCATAGAGCCATAGAACTATAGAGCCATAGAACTACAGAGCCATTCAGCTATAGAGCCATAGAACTATAGAGCCATAGAACCATAGAGCCATAGAACTATAGAGCCATAGAAATACAGAGCCATAGAACCATAGAGCCATAGAACCATAGAGCCATAGAACTACAGAGCCATAGAACTACAGAGCCATAGAACCATACAGCCATAGAACTACAGAGCCATAGAACTACAGAGCCATAGAACTACAGAGCCATAGAACTACAGAGCCATTCAGCTATAGAGCCATAGAACTATAGAGCCATAGAACCATAGAGCCATAGAACCATAGAGCCATAGAACTACAGAGCCATAGAACTACAGAGCCATAGAACTACAGAGCTATAGAACCATACAGCCATAGAACTACAGAGCCATAGAACTACAGAGCCATAGAACTACAGAGCCATAGAACCATACAGCCATAGAACTACAGAGCCATAGAACTACAGAGCCATAGAATCATAGAATCATAGTACCATAGAACCATGGAACTACAGAACCACAGAATCACAGAACCATAGAACTGTAGATCCATAGAACTATAGAACCACAGAATCATAGAATCAATCATAGAACCATAGGATCATAGAACCATAGAATCAACCAGGTTGGAAGAGACCTCCAAAATCATCCAGTCCAACCTATCCCCCAGCCCTATCCAACCAACCAGACCATGGCACTAAGTGCCTCATCCAGGCTTGGCTGCAACACCTCCAGCCACAGCCACTCCACCACCTCCCTGGGCAGCCCATTCCAATGCCAATCACTCTCTCTGACAACAACTTCCTCCTAACATCCAGCCTAGACTTTCCCTGGCACAGCTTGAGACTGTGTCCCCTTGTTCTGTTGCTGGTTGCCTGGGAGAAGAGGCCAACACCCACCTGGCTACAATGTCCCTTCAGGTAGTTGTAGACAGCAACTAGTTGTAGAACTATGGAACCATAGAATCATAGAACCATACAACTATAGAATCATAGGCTCATAGGATCATGCAGTTACAGCATCACAGAATCATAGAATCAGTCAAGGTTGGAAGGCTGAGAGGCAGAGAATGGCTTAGCTTGCAAGGGACCTTACACATCACATACTCCAACATCCCCACCATGGGCATAGAATCAGAGAATCAGGCAGGGTTGGAAGGGACCACAAGGAGCAGGCAGTGCCAACCCCTGCCATGCCCAGGGACACCCTACCCTAGAGCAGCCTGACCACAGCCTCACACAGCCTGGCCTCAAACACCTCCAGCCATGGGGCCTCAACCCCCTCCCTGGGCAGCCCATTCCAGCCTCTCACCACTCTCCTGCTCAACAACTTCCTCCTCACCTCCAGCCTCACTCTCCCCACCTCCACCTTTGCTCCATCCCCCCCACTCCTGCCACTCCCTCACAGCCTCCAAAGTCCCTCCCCAGCTTTTTTGGAGCCCCCTTCAGATGCTGGAAGGCCACAAGAAGGTCCCCTGGGAGCCTCCTCTGCTCCAGCCTACACAGCCCCAACTCTTTCAGTCTGTGCTCACAGCAGAGCAGATCCAGCTCATTCTTTGTAGCCCTCTGAATCTCCCCATTTCCAGCTTTGTTCCATTCCCCTCAGTCCTAGCACTGCCTGACAGCCTAATAAGTCCCTCCCCAGCTTTCTTGTAGGGCAGGGACACCTCCCACTACATAGCCTCATCCTACCTGGCCTTGGATACCTCCAAGGAGGGGACATCCACAGCCTCCCTGGGCAACCTGTGCCAGTCTCTCCCCACCCTCACTCTAAAGAATTTCTTCCTCATCTCCACTCTCAACCTCCTCTCCCATCTCAAAGCATTTCATAGACTCAGGGACCTTAGAGATCATCCAGTTCCAACCCCCTGCCATGGGCAGGGACACCTGCCACCAGCACAGGTGTGCTTAAGGCCTCATCCAACCTGGGGACATCCACAGCCCAGGGAGTGGACATCCACAGCCTCTCAGGGCAACCTGTGCCAGTCTCTCCCCACCCTCACTCTCAAAACCTCACATCTCCACTCTCCCCTCTCCCAGCTCAAAGCCATTTCCCTCATCCTGCCACTCCCAGCCCTTGCCAAAAGTCCCTCCCCAGCTTTCCTGGAGCTCTTTCAGGTACAGGAAGGCTTTTCTGAGGTCTCCCTGGAGCCTTCTCCTCTCCAGGCTGAACAGCCCCAACTCTCCCAGCCTGTCCCCACAGGGGAGCTTCTCCAGCCCCCTGCTCATCTCCATGGCCTCCTCTGGATCTGCTCCACCAGTTTGATGTCCTTGTCTGGAGGCTCCCAGAGCTGGATGCAGTACTTCAGCTGGGGTCTCTCCATAGCAGAGGGGAAGAATCACTTTGCTCACCCTGCTTGTGCTGCAGCCCAGGACACAGGTTGGCTTTTTGGGCTGCCAGCACCTCCCCATGGAGCTGACTGAGCACAGGGAGCTCTCTTAGTGGGGCTCCTTACCACGTTTTCATCATGGCTCCCTTCCTCTTCCTCCTTCCCAAGTAGGTCCAATAATTTCTCCTTGATGAGCTGCAAAAGAAGGAGGTTGGGTTAAGGCAGGCAGGAACAGTCAAGCCCTCTGCCCTGCCTGCATGGGCACACAGGAGGCATGGAGCAGCCTCATCCCATGTGGCCAGACACAGCTTTAAAGGAGCCCAGAGTCCCAGCATGGTAGGGTTGGAAGGGACCTCTGCAGCTCATCCAGTCCAACCCCCTGCTAAAGCAGGGCACCCACAGCAGCTTGCCCAGGGGCACAATGGCCAAGGTGGGGTTGGAATCTCTGCAGAGGAGACTCCACAGCCTCTCTGGGCAGCCTGCTCCAGGCCTCCAGCAGCCTCACACCAAACAAGTGTCTCCTCCTGTTCAGGTGGAACCTCCTGGGGTCCACTCTGTGCCCAATGCCCCTTGTCCTGTCCCTGGGCACCACTGAGCAGAGTCTGGCCCCAGCCTCTTGTCCCCTAGGCTTTAGCTCTTGCTGAGCATTGCTCAGCTGCCCTCTGGAGCTGCTCTTCTGCAGGCTCTCAGCCCCAGGGCTCAGCCTTAGCTGCTCCAGGCCCCTCAGCAGCTCTGCAGCCTCCACAGGACTCTCTCCAGCAGTTCTCTGTCCCTCTTGAACTGGGAGGCCCAGAATCAGCAGGCCATGAGGAGATGACCTCAATGAGGAGGAAGCACCTTCCAGGGACAAGGGCAATGGACCTTAGGTTGGGATGTGCCAGATTTGCTGGGAACTGCCTGTCCCCACTGGTGTTGGCTTCCTCCTCCAAGCTATCCCAAGCCTTAAACTTGGCATGTCCTATAGATGCCTGTGATTTGGGATCCCTGGGGTCATCTTGCATCAAGCCCAGGTGCTCCTCAGGAGCTTGCAGCCAGCTGCAGATCCTCTCTTTCCCCCTCAATTTCCCCTTCCATCAACAGAAGTCCTGAGCCTGATGCCCAAGACGAAGACTCCTGTAACGTCATGGGAAGGAAAATCAACAGCTGGCAGGGAGGATGCTCCAGGCAGGGTTATTTTGGACCATGACTCATTTAGTGGGAAGAAAAAATGAGATGGAAAAAGTCCAAATGGCAGGAGGGAGCAGCTGGAAGCTGCCTGTGTGCTGGCAGGGCCAGCAGGGGAGGATGCTGCAGGTGGGTTGGGACAGCAGGAGGCCACCAGAGGCTGTGCTGGGCAGCACAGCACAGAAAAGCTTAAATCCCCTGGGAGGTGCTGAGCTGTGCTGTGGGCTCAGGCATTAGCATCTGCTTGGGGGAAACATGCTTGAGAAGAAAGAGACTGAAAGCCTCCAAGGGTCCCAACTGCTGCAGGAGGGCAGGAGGAGGGAGAGCTGCCAGACACCAAAGTCCCCTCCCTGCTGGTCGCTGCAGCAGCTCTGACTGGAATGGGAAGCATTAATGGTCATAGGCTCAGGGAACCACAGAATCAGGAAGGTTGGAAGGGAGCACAAGGAGCAGCCAGTCCCAACCCCCCTGCCATGCCCAGGGACACCCTACCCTAGAGCAGGCTGCACACAGCCTCAGCCAGCCTGGCCTCAAACACCTCCAGCCATGGGGCCTCAACCCCCTCCCTGGGCAACCCATTCCAGCCTCTCACCACTCTCCTGCTCAACAACTTCCTCCTCACCTCCAGCCTCACTCTCCCCACCTCCACCTTTGCTCCATTCCCCCCACTCCTGTCACTCCCTGACAGCCTCCAAAGTCCCTCCCCAGCTTTCTTGCAGCCCCCTTCAGATCTTGGAAGGCCACAAGAAGGTCTCCTCGAAGCCTTCTCCTCTCCAGCCTGCACAGCCCCAACTCCCTCAGTCTCTCCTCTCAGCAGAGCAGCTCCAGCCCTCAGCTCATCCTCCTGGCCCTTCTCTGGACACCTTCCAGCACACACAATGTCAGCAATTAAAACTGGGGCACTGTGTGGCCACCCCAGCCTGGCACCAAGGCTGGCAGCCCCCAACTCCACCCCAGCAGAGGTCTTACCTCGTAGATGTAGTCAAAGAGCTCCAGGATAGTGAGGATGCTAGCACCGATGAACAGCCCCATCTGGCCTCCAATGTCCCCTGGGAGAGACAGCAGCACAGACAGTCAGAGAGGCAGAGAGGCACCCAGCTTGGAAAGGACCTCCAAAGCTCACCCAGCCCAACCTCCCTGCAGTCAGCAGGGGCATCCTCAGCTAGATCAGGTTGCCCAGAGCTCCACTGAGCCTCACCTGCAGGGGTTGGGACCCAACCACCTCCCTGGGCAACCTGTTGCAGTGCTCAGCCACCCTCATGGGAATGGCAGGAGGAGCAGGAATGTGTTCAAGGACCTTGAGCAACCTGGGCTGGTGGGAGGTGACCCTGCCCAGGGCAGGGGGTTGGAACTGGCTGAGCTTTGAGGTCCCTTCCAACCTCACCCATGCTATGATTCTGTGATCCTGTGGTGCAGAACTTGCTCCTCACATCCAATCTGAGTCTCCTCTGCTCTCATTTCAAACCACTGCTCTCAGCCTGTCCCTGCAGCCCTTTGCAAGCAGTCTCTGTGCAGCCTCCTTGTAGCACCTTCAGGTTCTGGCAGGCTGCTGTTAGGTCTCCTTGAAGCCTTCTCTTCTCCAGGCTGCACACCCCCAGCTCCCTTAGCCTGTCCCCATAGCAGAGCTGCTCCAACCCCTGGATCATTTCCATGGCCTCCTCTGGACCTGCTCCATCAGCTCCATGTCCTCCCTGTGCTGAGAGCTCCAGAGCTGAATGCAGCACTGCAGGTGAGGTCTCACCATGTAGATGATCTTCAGCCCTGGGCTAACTGCTCTCAGGAGCAGCTCTGCAACCATGGCTCCATCTAAACACCAGGAGGAACTTCTTTGCTTTGAGGGTGGTGGAGCTCTGGAGCAGGCTGCCCAGAAAGGTGGTGGAGTCTCCTTCTCTGGAGTCATTCCAAACCCTTGTGGATGCTGTCATAGAATCATAGAATCAAGCAGGCTGGAAGAGAGTTCCAAGCTCCTCCAGTCCAACCTAGCACCCAGCCCTGGCCAACCAACCAGACCATGGCACTAAGTGCCCCAGCCAGGCTTGGCTGCAACACCTCCAGACACAGCCACTCCACCACCTCCCTGGGCAGCCCATTCCAATGCCAATCACTCTCTCTGACAACAACTTCCTAACAACATCCAGCCTAGACCTGCCCTGCCACAGCTTCAGGCTGGGTCCCCTTCTTCTGTCCCTGGCTGCCTGGCAGCAGAGCCCAACCCCACCTGGCTACAGCCTCCCTGCAGGCAGCCTGCAGGCAGCAATGAGCTCTGCCCTGAGCCTCCTCTTCACCAGGCTGTCCTGTGTGACCTGCTCTGGATGATACAGCTCTGGCAGGAGGCTTGGACTTGATCATCTCCATATGTCCCTTCCAACCCCTGTCAGTCAGTGACTCAGTGGTGCAGATGCCCTGGGTGCTGCCAGCCCCACAGAGTAAGGAAAAGCAAAGGATGACCTCCAGAAGCACCAAAAGCCAGCAAAGGCATCCTGGGAAGGACCTTGCTGGCCACTAAAGCTTTTCTCCTGCTAATGAGGCCATCAGCTGGAAGCCTAATGAGGATTGAATACCTAAAGCTGGCATCTGAAGAAGCCATCTGTCAGAGTCAGGCAGCAGCCCCATCCCAGGAATCCCAAAGCCCAATTCCCAAACCAAGCAGGGGAAGGAGAAAGATGCTGGAGAAGAATTAGGTAACATCCCCTGGAGCCTGGAAAAAGACCTCCACCTGCCAAAGAGAGGCAGAGGAGGTGACCTGCTTTGTGCCCAACTCAAGGCTGACTCTGCTGGGGATGGAGGCACCATGGGGAGAAGAGACTTGAGGAGTCTGCTGGGAACCTACCTGCTGACATGAGGTGATGGAGAGGGTTGGGTTGGGAGGGACCTTAGAGATCATCCAGTTCCAACCCCGTGCCATGGGCAGGGACAACTCCCACTGGCACAGGATGCTGAAGGCCTATTCCAGCCTGGTCCTGAACACCTCCAGGAGGTTGTGGAGCACAGAAGCACCCAATGTGATCAAAGATCACATTGGGTGCTTCTGTGCTCCACAACCTCCCTGGCAAACCTGTGCCAGGGTCTCAGCACCCTCAACCTGTGCCAGTCTCTCACCACCCTCACTGCAAACAACTTCTTCCTAACATCCACTTCCAATCTCCCCTCTGCCACTTCAAACCCATTCCTCCTCCTCCTCCTGCCATTCCCACACCTTCTAAGTAGTCCCTCCCCAGCCCTCCTGCAGCCTCCTTCAGATCCTGCAAGGCCACTCCAAGCTCTCCTGGAAGCCTTCTCCTCTGCAGGCTGCACAGCCCCAACTCTCTCAGCCTGTGCTCAGAGCAGAGCTGCTGCAGCCCTCTCAGCATCTTGGTGGCCTCCTCTGCACTGCCTCCAACACTTCCATGTCCTGCTTGTGCTGGGGGCTGCAGAGCTGCCCCCAGGGCTGCAGGTGTGGTGTGAGGAGAGCAGAGATCTCCCTGGGGATCAGCTCCTGGTGGGGCAGATGTGCTCTGAGACATCACAGAATCTTAAGCTACTTTTAGTTTGGTAGCAGTTCCTTCTTGTGTTGGAGGCTCCAGAACTGGCTTTTAGTTCACAGAATCAGGCAGGGTTGGAAGGGAGCACAAGGAGCAGGCAGTGCCAATCCCCCTGCCATGCCCAGGGACACCCTACCCTAGAGCAGGCTGCACACAGCCTCAGCCAGCCTGGCCTCAAACACCTCCAGCCATGGGGCCTCAACCCCCTCCCTGGGCAACCCATTCCAGCCTCTCACCACTCTCCTGCTCAACAACTTCCTCCTCACCTCCAGCCTCACTCTCCCCACCTCCACCTTTGCTCCATTCCCCCCACTCCTGCCACTCCCCCACAGCCTCAAAAGTCCCTCCCCAGCTTTTTTGGAGCCCCCTTCAGATGCTGGCAGGCCACAAGAAGGTCCCCTGGGAGCCTCCTCTGCTCCATCCTGCACAGCCCCAACTCTTTCAGGCTGTGCTCACAGCAGAGCTGCTGCAGCCTCTCAGCATCCTCCTGGCTCTGCTCTGGACACTCTCCAGCATCTCCACATCCCTCTTGTCCCAGGGGCTCCAGAGCTGGATGCAGTGCTCCAGGTGGGGTCTCAGCAGAGCAGAGCAGGGAGGGAGCATCACCTCCCTCACCCTCTTGCCACACTGCTCCTGCTGCAGCCCAGGCTCTGCTTGGCTTTCCAGGCTGGTCAGATGGTCTCAAGTTAGCTGATGTGTTGTGTCCTTCTGCTTGTCCCCCCTTTTCCCCCCCAGCCCCCACCCCAGAGTCCAGCACAGGCTCACCCCAGGCTCCAGGCTGCACCTTGAGCCCTCCTTACCAAGTAAGGCTGCCACTTCATAGGCTTTCTTCTGCTCAATGGTCTCATAGTTGAGTGCTTCAAAAAATATGTCCAGCACAAGAATATTCTCTCTGCAGAAAGAAGACAACAGCATCAGCCTTGGAGAAGAAGAAAGAATGGCACTAGGGGGATTCTTCCTCCTCTCTCTCCTGACTCTTCTCTTTCTGGGGTCCTCAGCAGCCCACAGACACTTGGACCTCCTGCAGACCATCAGGCACCAAGAGGATTCTGGCAGCCCTAGCAGAAGCTGCAAAAATTCATCTCCAGCAGCTCTCTGGATCTCACTTTGATGCTAAAGGGTCCAAAAGATGCTTAACATGGAATAACTCTGACTGCCTCTACAAGGTGCCCAGGGCTTGGGGAGGTCCAAGAGAGCAGCTGCTGAGGTGCACTGCCTGCAGCATGTCCACTGAGAAGAAAGCAACCTTCACTTCATCTCTCCAAGGAGTCCACCCTCACCCACCTTGGAGGACACTCCCCTGCCTGGGGCAAGCTTTGGTCTCATCAGAGGCTGCTTTAAGCAGCTCTGCAGCCACCTCCCCCCGTGGAGCAAAGGAGAACTCCTCCCTGCAAGCACTCACGAGATGTATTTTTCTGACTTGTTGAATTTCTTCTCCAGGTACTTGGCCGAGGTCTTGCTGGGTATCTTGACCATGGAGAGCTCTTTGTTGTACCTGGTCAGGTTGCAGGGTGTCCTGCAGATGCAGTAGTTGCTGTCCTTCTCAGCCAGCAAACCTGCAGGAGGCCATAGAGTTAGATCTCACCCAGCTGGGGACACACAGCAGATGTGGGAGCGAAGGTCAGGCCACTTGGAGAGGGGCCAAGCAGGCACACAGCATCCCAGGGAGGCTGCAGGTAACCCAGCCCTGGCCTCTTCTCTCCCACTCCATGGCAGAGCCATCCTCAGCATCTTGGAGAGGCCTTTGGATGGTCCTGCCAGCTAGAGAGGGGCTAAGCAGGCACACAGCATCCCAGGGAGGCTGCAGGCAACCCAGCCCTGGCCTCTTCTCTCCCACTCCATGGCAGAGCCATCCTCAGCATCTTGGAGAGGCCTTTGGATGGTCCTGCCAGCTAGAGAGGGGCCAAGCAGGCACACAGCATCCCAGGGAGGCTGCAGGCAACCCAGCCCTGGCCTCTTCTCTCCCACTCCATGGCAAAGCCATCCTCAGCATCTTGGAGAGGCCTTTGGATGGTCCTGCCAGCTAGAGAGGGGCCAAGCAGGCACACAGCATCCCAGGGAGGCTGCAGGTAACTCAGCCCTGGCCTCTTCTCTCCCACTCCATGGCAAAGCCATCCTCAGCATCTTGGAGAGGCCTTTGGATGGTCCTGCCAGCTAGAGAGGGGCCAAGCAGGCACACAGCATCCCAGGGAGGCTGCAGGTAACCCAGCCCTGGCCTCTTCTCTCCCACTCCACTGCAAGGTCATACCCAGCATCTTGAGGAGTGGCCTCATGCTGCAGGCTACAGCAGCAAGTGCTCCAGGGCCATGTGGTGATAGAGTCTCCCAAATCCACACATGGAACAGGTCTCTGCACCTCAAACCCATCCCCAGAGCTGATCCCTTCCTGCACTCCCAGGGGTGCTCACTCCCCCTGAGGCTCTCTGTGCCGATGGAGCTCCACAGCCCAGGCACGACCAAGAAGAGACTTCACCCTAGGGTGCACCCAGCCCTTCCCAACAAGCTGGGTCTCATCAGGAGCCACTGCCAAGCTGCAGCTGCTCCAGATGGCCCCAGTCATGGCAGCCAGCAGGACAGAGGCTGCTGGAAGAGCCTTGGCAGCCAGGGGTATCTCTCGGTACTCACCAAGCGCAGGCTCTGCGCACTCCTTGTACTGCTCCGGGGTGCAGAAGGGAGCATCCCCTGTGTGGAAAGGACATGGCCATCAGTGGGCATCAGCCACCACCTCTGCAGGGCACCTGGGACCTGCTGGGCTCTCCACAGCAACCACAAGAACCTCCCATTAGCAAAGCAAGCCCAGGTTGGGGCCAGGCAGCAGAGGCACCGCAGTGTCTGCCCTACCTCTGCCTGCTTCTTGCAAAGTGAGGAGGGGGCTGCTGGAAACAGCACCCAGGGGCTTAGCTGGGACTGAATAAAGGGGAAACTGTTTCCACTGGATAAGTCCTCTGTGATCATCAGGTCCAACCACTGACCTTGGCCATCAAACCATGCGCCCAAGTGCCACGGGCAGCTGCAGAGGGACACTCTGCAAGGGCATGTGGTGACAGGATGAGGAGGAAGGGGTTGAAGCTGGAGGAGGGGAGATTGAGACTGGAGAGTAGGAAGAAATGTTTAGAGTGAGGGTGGGGAGGCAGCTGGCACAGGTTGCCCAGGGGGGTTGTGGATGCCTCATCCCTGGAAGTGTTTCAGGCCAGGCTGGATGAGCCCTTGAGCAAGCTGGGCTGGTGGGAAGTGTCTCTGCCCATGGCAGGGAGGGTGGAACTGGATGGGTTTTAAGGTCCCTTCCAATCCAAACCATATATATCTTGAACACCTCCTTGCATGGAGACTCCACCACCTCCCTGGGCAGCCTATGCCAATCCCTGACCACTCTTGCAGCAAGGAAACTTTTCCTCACCTCCAACTTAACCCTTCCCAGGTTTCAACCTGAGGCCATTTCTTTTCCTTCTGTCACTTGACACTAGGGAGGAGAATCAGAGAATGCTTTAGGTTGGAAAGGACCTCAAAGCTCAGCCACTTCCAACCCCCTGTCATGGGCAGGGACATCTCTCACTAGAACAGGTCACTCAAGACCTCATCCAGCCTGATCCTGAACACCTCCAGGGAGGTTGTGGAGCACAGAAGCACCCAATGTGATCCAAGATCACATTGGGTGCTTCTGTGCTCCACAACCTCCCTGGCAAACCTGTGCCAGGGTCTCACCACCCTCAACCTGTGCCAATTGCCTCCCCATCAGAGACCTGCAACCATCAGAGACCTTCAGAGAGCAACCAGGTCTCCCCTTCAGCCTCCTCGCCTCCAGACTAACCAACCAGACCCAAATCCCTCTGCCAAGGCACTCTGCCAGGGCTGCTTGCATCCTTCATTCCTCAGGGAATCACAGAATGTCAGGGGTTGGAAGGGACCTCCAAAGCTCATCAAGTCCAAACCCCCCCCCTGCCAGAGCAGGATCACCCAGGGCAAGGCACATTCAGGTGGGTTTGGAATGTCTCTAGAGAGGGAGACTCCACAACCCCACCCTGGGCAGCCTGCTCCAGGGCTCTGTCACACTCACAGGGCAAAAAAGTCTTCCTCAGGTTCACATGGAATCATCATCAGCACATAGAACTGTGGAACTATCACTACATGGAACCATCAACACATGGAACCATCATCAGCACATGGAAGCATCATCAACACATGGAACCATCACTACATGGAACCATCAGCACATAGAACCATCATCATCACATGGAACCATCATCAGCACATGGAAGCATCATCAACACATGGAACCATCACTACATGGAACCATCAGCACATAGAACCATCATCATCACATGGAACCATCACTACATGGAACCATCATCAATACATGGAACCATCACTACATGGAACCATCAGCACATAGAACCATCATCATCACATGGAACCATCACTACATGGAATCATCACCACATAGAACCACCATTACATGGAACCATCATCATCACATGAAACCATCACTACATGGAATCATCATCATTACATGGAGCCATCATTACATGGAGCCATCATCACATGGAATCATCACTACATGGAACCATCATCAACACATGGAACTATCACTACATGGAACCATCATCATGACATGGAACCATCAGCACATGGAACCAGCACTACATGGAGCCATTATTACATGGAACCATCAGCACATGGAGCCATCAGCACATGGAACCATCCTCACATGGAACCATCATTACATGGAACCATCCTCACATGGAGCCATCCTCACATGGAACCAGCACTACATGGAACCATCCTCACATGGAACCATCAGTACATGGAACCATCCTCACATGGAGCCATCCTCACATGGAACCATCAGCACATGGAGCCATCCTCACATGGAACCAGCACTACATGGAACCATCAGCACATGGAACCAGCACTACATGGAACCATCAGCACATGGAACCATCAACACATGGAACCATCAGCACATGGAGCCATCAGCACAACATGGAACCATCAGCACATGGAACCAGCACTACATGGAGCCATTATTACATGGAACCATCAGCACATGGAGCCATCAGCACATGGAACCATCAGCACATGGAACCATCATTACATGGAACCATCCTCACATGGAGCCATCCTCACATGGAACCAGCACTACATGGAACCATCCTCACATGGAACCATCAGTACATGGAACCATCCTCACATGGAGCCATCCTCACATGGATCCATCAGCACATGGAACCATCCTCACATGGAACCATCAGTACATGGAACCATCCTCACATGGAGCCATCCTCACATGGAACCATCAGCACATGGAGCCATCAGCACATGGAACCATCCTCACATGGATCCATCAGCACATGGAACCATCCTCACATGGAACCATCCTCACATGGATCCATCAGCACATGGAACCATCCTCACATGGAACCATCAGTACATGGAACCATCCTCACATGGAGCCATCCTCACATGGAACCATCAGCACATGGAACCATCCTCACATGGAACCATCAGTACATGGAACCATCCTCACATGGAACCATCAGTACATGGAACCATCCTCACATGGAGCCATCCTCACATGGAACCATCAGTACATGGAACCATCCTCACATGGAACCATCAGTACATGGAACCATCCTCACATGGAACCATCACCACATGGAACCATCAGCACATGGAACCATCCTCACATGGATCCATCAGTACATGGAACCATCCTCATATGGAACCACTAGCACATGGAGCCATCCTCACATGGAGCCATCCTCACATGGAACCATCCTCACATGGATCCATCAGCACATGGAACCATCCTCACATGGAGCCATCCTCACATGGAACCATTAGCACATGGAGCCATCCTCACATGGAGCCATCCTCACATGGAACCATCCTCACATGGAGCCATCCTCACATGGAACCATCCTCACATGGAGCCATCCTCACATGGAACCATTAGCACATGGAGCCATCCTCACATGGAGCCATCCTCACATGGAACCATCCTCACATGGAGCCATCCTCACATGGAACCATTAGCACATGGAGCCATCCTCACATGGAACCATCCTCACATGGATCCATCAGTACATGGAACCATCCTCACATGGAACCATCAGCACATGGAGCCATCCTCACATGGAGCCATCCTCACATGGAACCATCCTCACATGGAGCCATCCTCACATGGAACCATTAGCACATGGAGCCATCCTCACATGGAACCATCCTCACATGGAGCCATCCTCACATGGAGCCATCCTCACATGGAACCATTAGCACATGGAGCCATCCTCACATGGAGCCATCCTCACATGGAACCATCCTCACATGGAGCCATCCTCACATGGAGCCATCCTCACATGGAACCATTAGCACATGGAGCCATCCTCACATGGAACCATCCTCACATGGAGCCATCCTCACATGGAACCATCCTCACATGGAACCATCCTCACATGGATCCATCAGTACATGGAACCATCCTCACATGGAACCATTAGCACATGGAGCCATCCTCACATGGAGCCATCCTCACATGGAACCATCCTCACATGGAGCCATCCTCACATGGAGCCATCCTCACATGGAACCATCAGTACATGGAACCATCAGCACATGGAACCATCCTCACATGGAACCATCCTCACATGGAGCCATCCTCACATGGAACCATCAGTACATGGAACCATCCTCACATGGAACCATCACCACATGGAACCATCAGCACATGGAACCATCCTCACATGGATCCATCAGTACATGGAACCATCTTCACATGGAACCACTAGCACATGGAGCCATCCTCACATGGAGCCATCCTCACATGGAACCATCCTCACATGGATCCATCAGCACATGGAACCATCCTCACATGGAGCCATCCTCACATGGAACCATCCTCACATGGAGCCATCCTCACATGGAACCATTAGCACATGGAGCCATCCTCACATGGAGCCATCCTCACATGGAACCATCCTCACATGGAGCCATCCTCACATGGAACCATCCTCACATGGAGCCATCCTCACATGGATCCATCAGCACATGGAGCCATCCTCACATGGAGCCATCCTCACATGGAACCATCCTCACATGGAGCCATCCTCACATGGAACCATCCTCACATGGAGCCATCCTCACATGGAACCATCCTCACATGGAGCCATCCTCACATGGATCCATCAGCACATGGAGCCATCCTTACATGGAGCCATCCTCACATGGATCCATCAGCACATGGAGCCATCCTTACATGGAGCCATCCTCACATGGAACCATCAGCACATGGAACCATGAGCACATGGAGCCATCCTCAGCAAGCTGGCTGGCAGTGCCCTGTGTGCCCTCAGGCAGGTCTCTGCCCAATGCACTGAGCGGATGCCCTGGGGCACTCCTCTCCCTCTCCGCTCCCTGCTGCCCTCTCCCCGCCGGCTGGGGCAGAGGTGTGGGGGCACCGGGGGGCACTGACCTGGCATGTGCACCATCCTGCAGTTGCAGTTCTCCACGATGTAGCGAGTCTCACAGTCGATCCTGCAGGCTGTGATGCTGTAAACGGGAAAGAAGTCTAAGCCCATGTCGGCCGAGCGGCATTCACCCCAGGGCGGGGGCAGGTAGGTCAGCTGCAAGACAGGGAGGGCACAGGGGAGCACCAGTCAGCAGTGGGGCACAGCACCTCTACTCTCCACTCTGCCCCACAGCGCCTCTGCTCTGCTCTGCTCTGCCCTGCTCAGCCTGCCTCCGGGATGCTCTGGCCAGGTCTGAGCCCTGCGGGTCAAAAAGCACTGCTCAGGCTGGGGCCAGAGTGGCTGAGAGCAGGCAGGCAGAGAGGGAGCTGGGGGTGGTGGCAGAGAGGAGCTGCAGAGGAGGCAGCAGTGCCCAGGTGGGCAGCAGAGCCAATGGCATCCTGGGCTGGCTCAGGAGCAGTGTGGGCAGCAGGACAAGGGAGGTTCTTGTGCCCCTGTGCTCAGCACTGCTCAGGCCACCCCTGCAGTGCTGTGTCCAGCTCTGGCTCCTCCATTGCAGAGCTGTTGAGGTGCTGGAAGGTGTTTGGAGAAGGGCAGCAAGGCTGGGGAGGGGCCTGGAGCACAGCCCTGTGAGGAGAGGCTGAGGGAGCTGGGGGGGTGCAGCCTGCAGCAGAGGAGGCTCAGGGCAGAGCTCATTGCTGCCTGCAGCTGCCTGCAGGGAGGCTGTAGCCAGGTGGGGTTGGGCTCTGCTGCCAGGCAGCCAGCAGCAGAAGAAGGGGACACAGCCTCAAGCTGTGCCAGGGCAGGTCTAGGCTGGATGTTGTTAGGAAGTTGTTGTCAGAGAGAGTGATTGGCACTGGAATGGGCTGCCCAGGGAGGTGGTGGAGTGGCTGTGGCTGGAGGTGTTGCAGCCAAGCCTGGCTGGGGCACTTAGTGCCATGGTCTGGTTGGTTGGGCAGGGCTGGGTGCTAGGCTGGGCTGGCTGAGCTTGAAGCTCTCTTCCAGCCTGCCTGATTCTGTGATTCTATACAAAAGGACCTCAGGGAACTGCTGGGGAGAGTCCACAGAGATGCTGTGGGCAGGAGAACATCTCCCGAAGAGACCAGGCTGAGGGAGCTGGGAGCAGAGGAGCCTGAGGGCTGCTGTGGGAGCTGGGGATAAGATGTGCAGGGTAGTGTGGGGAGGATGCAGCCAGGATCTGCTCAGGGATGGCAAAGGACAGGACAAGGAGCAGAGGGGGCAAGCTGGAGCAGAAGAGGTGCCACAGGAACAGGAGGGGAAACTTTGTCAGTGTGAGGGTACTGGAGGCTGGAGCAGGCTGCCCAGAGAGGTTGTGGAGTCTCCTGCTCTGGACACGTTCCAGATGTGCCTGGATGTGCTCCTGTGTGCTCTGCCCTGGCTGCTGCTGCAGGCAGGGGAACATCTCCCTGTGAGGCCAGGCTGAGGGAGCTGGGAGCAGAGGGGCCTGAGGGCTGCCCTGGGTGCTGGGGAGAGAGATGTGCAGGGCAGTGTGGGGAGGATGGATAAGACATTGCTCCTTATCTCCAGAGCTGTCCCTGCCTAAGGACTGGCTGAGCTTTGAGGTCCCTTCCAACCTAAACCATTCCATGATTCTCTTCTATAATAAGCTCTGGCATCTCCCCAGGCTGCTTCAGTCCCTTCTGCTCCTCAAGCTGCTTTCTAAAGCACCAGCAGCAAGAGCTGGGGAGGTGCTGGGAGCAACAGGCACCCTTCTGAGGAGCAGGGAATACCCACATCAGGTGTGAAGAGGCAGCAGACAGCAGGGATCCCATCTGCAGGGCCCAGCTGAAGCATCAAGGAGGCTGGGGGGGGGGGGCAAGAAAAAAAACCCCAAACCACCACATTTGCAACCTGAGAAACCTCCAGGAGGATCCAGGTGGGTTTGACAGCAGTAGCAAAGCAGCACCTTGGACTGAAAGCATCAGAAGCAGCTCTGAGACCATAGCCAAGTGCTGCTTGAGGAGGAGCTTTGCTCATCTGCTTCACACTTGCAGCCTAACAGAGCAGCAGATGCCAGCATTTGGTCAGTGGTGGTGGGGAGAGGGGCCCAGATGGTGCATGTTGTGTGGCACAGGAGAACCAAGCAGCCTGGGCTCAGCTGGGCCCAGCTCTCTCCCAGGCACAGCAATCTTTTAAGCCCTTAGCATTTTGTTCTGACCATAGGTGAGAGGATCAGGAGCTGATGGAGGCAGCAGCACAGCTTTAGCTAACACAAGGCTCTGGCTCCACCAGCCACGGTGGTGGTAGGCTGGGAGCACATCTGCAGGAGGTGCATGGGTTGAAGGAGTGAGTCCTGGAGTCATAGGATGGGTTGGGTTGGAAGGGAGCTCAAAGCCCATCCAGCTCCAACCTGCCTGCCAAGGGCAGGGACACCTCCCAGCAGCCCAGGCTGTGCAGGGCTCTGCTCTTGCCAAGAGGGCAAACGACCTGATCTCCTGTCTCAATCTCCCTTCCTCAAGCCTCAGTCCATTCCCCCTCATCCCATCACGACCTCCTGAGCTGCATGAAGAACTCTGTGGCCAGCAGAGTGAGGGAGATTCACCTCCCCCTCTGCTCTGTCCTAGTGAGACCACATCTGGGTATTGGGTCCAGTGCAGAGGGACAGGGAACTGCTGGAGAGAGTCCAGTGGAGGCTTCAAGGATGATGAAGGAACTGCAACATCTCTCTGAGCAGCAAAGGCTGAGCCCTGGGGCTGAGAGCCTGCAGAAGAGCAGCCCCAGAGGGCAGCTGAGCAATGCCCAGCAAGAGCTAAAGGCTGGGGGCAAGAGGCTGGGGCCAGACTCTGCTCAGTGGTGCCCAGCAAGAGGACAAGGAGCAAAGAGCACAAAGTGGAGCCCAGGAGGTTCCACCTGAGCAGGAGGAGAAACTTGTTTGGTGTGAGGCTGCTGGAGGCCTGGAGCAGGCTGCCCAGAGAGGTTGTGGAGTCTCCTTCTCTGCAGAGATCCCAACCCCCCCTGGGCACTGTGCTGCTGGGCAGGCTGCTGTGGGTGCCCTGCTTTAGCAGGGGGTGTTGGACTGGATGACCTCCAGAGCTTCCTTCCATCCCTCACCACACTGGGGTGAAATTTGGAACTCCTTGGGAGTTTGCTGCCTTCCCACACCCCACTGCATGGCCACACTTTGCCCATTCCTTGTTCTCTGGCTTCCCAACCAGGCAGGAACTGCACCTTTGCCCTCCCTGTGGCTCTGAGCCACTGACACTTCAGAGCAGAAGAAGCCTCTGGATGCATTTCACACTGGTGGAGCTGTTTTTGGCTCTGCAGCCAAAGGCTTCCCCTGCTGTGCAGACAAGCACCTGGTGCCTCTGAACGGCAGCAGACTGCAAGGCAGCTCCAAGCTTTTCTGTGGCAAGGAAAATCTCCCCACTGAATCTCCTGCCCATGGAGCAGACCTCTCTAGGCATGACACAGGCACATTGCTGCTGCCTTGCTGTACATCAGCCCCTCCCTCTGCCAGCTCT
The DNA here is from genome assembly GCF_015220805.1 of Pogoniulus pusillus. NCBI lineage: Eukaryota > Metazoa > Chordata > Aves > Piciformes > Lybiidae > Pogoniulus > Pogoniulus pusillus. The sequence continues at coordinate 5,562,864 of NC_087303.1, read as the reverse complement.
CCAGCACAGGGCAGGGTTGTAAGTTGGGATCTAGAGGGCTTTAAACCCTCTGAGACAGGCAGGGACTTCTGAGCACAGCCCCCAGCTGAGGGAGTTGGGAATGGGAACCTCAGCATCCTCCCATCCTGGCTTCAGTTTTGGGCTCCTCGCTCCAAAAAGGACATTTTGGGGCTGGAGCAGGTCCAGAGAAAGGCAACAAAGGTGGGGAAGGGTCTGGAGAACAGAGCCTGGGAGGAGCAGCTGAGGGAGCTGGGGATGGGAGTCATAGAATGGTTTAGGTTAGAAGGGACCTCAAAGCTCAGCCAGTTCCAACCCCCTGCCATAGGCAGGGACACCTCCCACTAGAACAGCATCTCCCCTTCCTGGCTTCAGTTTTGGGCTCCTTGCTCCAAGAAGGACATTTTGGGGCTGGAGCAGGTCCAGAGAAAGGCAGCAAAGCTTGGGAAGGGTCTGGAGAAGAGGGCTGGGGAGGAGCAGCTGAGGGAGCTGGAGGAGTGCAGCCTGGAGGAGGCTGAGGAAGACCTCATTGCTCTCTGCAGCTCCCTGAGAGGAGGATGCAGTGAGGTGGGGGTTGGGTTCTGCTCCCTAGGGTCAGATGATAGGAGTGGAAATGTCCTGAGGTTGTGCCTGGGGAGGCTTAGGTTGGAGATGAGGAAAAATGTCTTTGCTGCAAGAGTGGTCAGGGCTTGGCACAGGCTGCCCTGGGAGGTGGTGGAGTGCCCATGGTGGAGTGTTCAAGAGCCCTGTGGCCATGGCTCTTGGGGCCATGATTTGGTGGTCATGTGGGGTTGGGTTGCAGGTTGGACTGGATGGTCTGGGAGAGCTTCTCCAACCCAAACAGTTCATAGAACCATAGAATCAGGCAGGGTTGGAAGGGACCACAAGGAGCAGGCAGTGCCAACCCCCCTGCCATGCCCAGGGACACCCTACCCTAGAGCAGCCTGACCACAGCCTCAGCCAGCCTGGCCTCAAACACCTCCAGCCATGGGGCCTCAACCCCCTCCCTGGGCAACCCATTCCAGCCTCTCACCACTCTCCTGCTCAACAACTTCCTCCTCACCTCCAGCCTCACTCTCCCCACCTCCACCTTTGCTCCATTCCCCCCACTCCTGCCACTCCCTCACAGCCTCAAAAGTCCCTCCCCAGCTTTCCTGTAGCCCCCTTCAGATCCTGGCACGCCACAAGAAGGTCCCCTGGGAGCCTTCTCTGCTCCAGCCTCTCCCCAGTCCTGCCACTCCCTGACAGCCTCAGTTCTTGGCTCTCTAATTCTCTGACCCATGGCCAAAGGCAGAAGTTTTCTGTCTGAGCTCTCAGACCAAACCAATCCCCCTGAGGTTTGAGGGGAGCTGGGACTGAGCTCCCTGAAGCAGCTCAGGAGGCAGTACAGCAGAAGACAACACACAGTGGACCTCAAGCTGCACCAGAGCAGGTTTAGGCTGGAGATAAGGAACAATTTCTTTCCTTCAGGAGTGCTCAGGCACTGGAACAGGCTGCCCAGGGAGGTTCTGGAGTCTCCATCCTTGGAGGAGAGCAAAAAATGAGTGGGTATGGGCTGTGGGGACATGGTTTAGCTGAGCCATGCTGGTGCTGGGTTAGAAGGATGACCTTAGGGGGATTGTCCAAGCCCAAGAACTCTGTGATTGTGTGGCCTGATGTGGAGCAGCTCTGCAGCAAGGATTCATCTGGAGTGTGACAGCAAAGCTCTGCTGCCTCACAGGCAAGATCTGAGAGACAAAGCTCCTGGGCTGGCAGGGTTGGACCTTCCTCTGCTTTAGCAAGTCAATGAACTCTTCTCTCCAAGGGGCTCATCAAGGACCATTACCTGGAACCTCTGCAGTAATTATGGCTCCAAAACCTCCTCCTCACTTCTCTGATGCTCTGGAATTTGTAATCAGAAGCAAACTCTCCACTGAGCAGCAGCTAAGTGAGGCTGTGGGACCTGAGAGCAGCCTTTCTGTAGCTGAAGTGGGCTGCAAGGCAGCTGGGGAAGGACTTTTGGACAAGGGCTGGGAGTGCCAGCAGGAGGGACAATGGTTTTGAGTTGGGAGAAGGGAGGCAGAGAGTGGAGATGAGGATGAAATTGATGAGAGGGAGGGTGGGGAGAGGGTGGCAGAGGTTGAGGGTGGTGAGACCCTGGCAGAGGTTGAGGGTGGTGAGAGCCTGGCACAGGTTGAGGGTGGTGAGACCCAGGCACAGGTTTTCCAGGGAGGCTGTGGAGCACAGAAGCACCCAATGTGATCTCTGATCACATTGGGTGCTTCTGTGCTCCACAACCTCCCTGGAGGTGTTCAGGACCAGCCTGGATGAGGCCATGAGCAACCTGTGCTGGTGAGAGGTGTCTCTGCCCATGACAGGGGTGGGAGTTGGAACTGGCTGAGCTTTAAGGTCCCTTCCAACCCAACCCATTTTGTGCTTCCACAAATCTATGAATCCATTCAGGGCCTGATGACAAAGTGGAGGAAATCAGCAGGGAGATTGTGTGGGATTGAGGGAGACAGAAGGAAAGCAGACTTGAGTATTTTCCCAGGAGGAGGTGTAAGACTGTAGGTAGGAGAAGATGCTCTGAGCAAGGATTTAGGGGACATGAGAAGCTGAATAGAGCTGAGTAAGGGAAGGTAGAGTCCTCTAGAGCTGGATGGAGCTGAGTGAGGGCAGGCAGAGTCCTCTAGAGCTGGATGGAGCTGAGTAAGGGCAGGCAGAGTCCTCTAGAGCTGGATGGAGCTGAGTGAGGGCAGGCAGAGTCCTGCAGAGCTGGATGGAGCTGAGTAAGGGCAGGCAGAGTCCTCTAGAGCTGGATGGAGCTGAGTGAGGGCAGGCAGAGTCCTGCAGAGCTGGATGGAGCTGAGTAAGGGCAGGCAGAGTCCTCTAGAGCTGAGTGGAGCTGAGTAAGGGCAGGCAGAGTCCTCTAGAGCTGAGTGGAGGTGAGTAAGGGCAGGCAGAGTCCTCTAGAGCTGGATGGAGCTGAGTAAGGGCAGGGAGAGTCCTGTAGAGCTGAGTGGAGCTGAGTAAGGGCAGGCAGAGTCCTGTAGACCCCAGGAGTCAGTCCAGGTTGGAGCTGAGCTGCTGGGACTCAGCTCTGGGGAGGGATCTGGTGCTGGTGGACAAGCAAATGCCCATCAGCCAGCAATGTGCCCTTATGGCCAAGGGCATCCAGGGGTGCATCCAGAAGAGTGTGGCCAGCAGGCTGAGAGAGGTCCTCCTGCTCCTCTACTCTGCCCTGCTGAGGCCACACCTGGGGTGTCTGGTTCTGTGCTTCCCAGCTGAAGAAGGATAAGGAAGTAGTGGAGAGGATAGAGCAAAGGGCTGTGAAGAGAGGTAGGGGACTGGAAGGTCTCTGTGATGAGGAAAGACTGAGAGAATGGAGGCTCTTTGGGTTGGCAAAGAGCAGCCTGAGGGGGATCTCATCAATGCTGATCAATACTACCTGGGTGGGTGGCAGGAGGATGGGGCCAGGCTGTGTGCAGTGGTACCCAGGGACAGGACAAGGGGTGAGGGCACAAAGTGGAACAGAAGAAGCTCCATCTAAACACGAGGAGGGTAACAGAGCCCTGGAGCAGCCTACCCAGAGGGGAAGCCTCCATCTCTGGAGACATTCAAACCCCACCTGGATGCACTCCTGGGGCACCCTCTCTAGGTGCATCTGCCTTGGCAGGGGGGGTTGGACACAGTGACCTCCAGAAGTCCCTCTCAGCTCTCAGCACTCTGGTGTGCTCTGGTGGCCAGGAGGGGCAATGCCAGTCTGGGGTGGGTTAGAAGGGTTGTGGTTAGTAGGTCGAGAGAAGTTCTCCTGCTCCTCTGCTCTACCCTGCTGAGGCTGCATCTGGAGCTGGCTCTGGGCCCTCCAGTTCAAGAGGGACATAGAACTGCAGGAGAGAGTCCAGCACAGAGTCACACTCAAAAGAGCCAGAAACAAGGAGGTGAATTGCTCCAAAGGCAGGAGCAGAGGGAGCTGAAGGGCACTGCCCTATGTGGGGTGATCCTTGGGATGAGATTGCTCCAAAGGCAGGAGCAGAGGGAGCTGAAGGGCACTGCCCTATGTGGGGTGATCCTTGGGATGAGATTGCTCCAAAGGCAGGAGCAGAGGGAACTGAAGGGCACTGCCCTATGTGAGGTGATCCTTGGGATGAGATTGCTCCAAAGGCAGGAGCAGAGGGAACTGAAGGGCACTGCCCTATGTGGGGTGATCCTTGGGATGAGATTGCTCCAAAGGCAGGAGCAGAGGGAGCTGAAGGGCACTGCCCTACTTGGGGTGATCCTTGAGATGAGTTCACTCAAAAGAGCTACAAACAAGGAGGTGAATTGCTCCAAAGGCAGGAGCAGAGGGAGCTGAAGGGCACTGCCCTATGTGAGGTGATCCTTGGGATGAGATTGCTCCAAAGGCAGGAGCAGAGGGAGCTGAAGGGCACTGCCCTATGTGGGGTGATCCTTGGGATGAGATTGCTCCAAAGGCAGGAGCAGAGGGAACTGAAGGGCACTGCCCTATGTGAGGTGATCCTTGGGATGAGATTGCTCCAAAGGCAGGAGCAGAGGGAGCTGAAGGGCACTGCCCTACTTGGGGTGATCCTTGAGATGAGTTCACTCAAAAGAGCTACAAACAAGGAGGTGAAATGCTCCAAAGGCAGGAGCAGAGGGAGCTGGAGGACACTGCCCTATGTGGGGTGATCCTTGGGATGAGATTGCTCCAAAGGCAGGAGCAGAGGGAGCTGAAGGGCACTGCCCTACTTGGGTTGATCCTTGGGACCCATCTGGGAGGTTGACAGCAAAATGTGCCCTGAGCCAGCTGAGGGCTTTGCCCATTCAGGAGGAAACAAACCTTAGTGATGAAACTAAGCAATTGCCATGGAAACCACTGCCCTGCCTGGGCAGAGCTGCCCTTGGCAGCTGTGCCCCTGGGGAGTGCTGTGAACCCCTCAGACATCAGCAGCTTGGGTCTGCCAAGCCCACCTGAGCCACTTCAGCTCACTGCATTCAGACACAGCCTCCCCCCCCCCCCCGGGTAAAGTCACCCAGAGAGGAAGTTTTCCACCCCTCCCCCATGCAGACAGCTCCTGCTTTAGCCATCAATGTCCTCTGTCTGCTGCCTTCTGCTGTGCTGCCTCAGGGAGCTGCTCAGCTCCTCTCAAACCTCAGGGGGATTGGTTTGGTCTGAGAGCTCAGACAGAAAGCTTCTCCCTTTGGCCATGGGTCAGAGAATCAGAGAATCAGAGAACCAAGAACTGTTTGGATAGGAAAAGGCCTCCCAGACCATCCAGTCCCACCCAGCAGCCCAGCCCCACCATGGCCACCACACCATGGCCACAAGTTGCTTGAAGACTTCCAGGCATGAGGACTCCACCACCTCCCAGGGCAGCCTGTGCCAAGCCCTGACCAACTTTGCAGAGAAAAGAATTCCTCAGCTCCAACCTAAGCCTCCCCAGGCACAACCTCAGGACATTTCCTCTCCTTCCATCACCTGATCCTAGGGAGCAGAGCCCAACCCCCACCTGGCTCCAGCCTCCTCTCAGGGAGCTGCAGAGAGCAATGAGGTCTCCCTCAGCCTCCTCTCCTCCAGGCTGCACCCCCCCAGCTCCTCCAGCTGCCCCTCCTCAGCTGCTCCACTTCTCCAGACCCTTCCCAAGCTTTGCTGCCTTTCTCTGGACCTGCTCCAGCTCCTCAATGTCCTTCTTGGAGAGAGGGGCTCAAAACTGAAGCCAGGATAGGGATGTGTTGAGGTTCCCAACCCCAGCTCCCTCAGCTGCTCCACTTCTCCAGACCCTTCCCAAGCTTTGTTGCCCTTCTCTGGACCTGCTCCAGCTCCTCAGTGTCCTTCCTGGAGTGAGGAGCCCAAAACTGAATCCAGGATGGGGAGGTGCTGAGGTTCCCAACCCCAGCTCCCTCAGCTGCTCCTCCCAGGCTCTGTTCTCCAGACCCTTCCCCACCTTTGTTGCCTTTCTCTGGACCTGCTCCAGATCCTCAACATCCTTCTTGGAGCAAGGAGCCCAAAACTGAAGCCAGGATGGGGAGATGCTGTTCTAGTGGGAGATGTCCCTGCCTATGGCAGGAGTTTGGAGCTGGCTGAGCTTTGAGGTCCTTTCCAACCTAAACCATTCTATGATTCTCACCCCAGCTCCCTCAGCTGCTCCTCCCCAGCCTTCTTCTCCAGACCCTTCCCAAGCTTTGTTGCCCTTCTCTGAACCTGCTCCAGCCCCAAAATGTCCTTCTTGGAGTGAGGGGCTCAAAACTGAAGCCAGGATGGGGAGGTGCTGAGGTTCCCAACCCCAGCTCCCTCAGCTGCTCCTCCCCAGCCCTGTTCTCCCCAGCCCAGCCCAGCCCCAGCTTGGCCTCCATGAGCCAGCAGCCAGGTTTGATGAGGAAGGCTCCTGCTGGCAGTGCCAGTGCTGACCCAGCAGCCAACCAACTCACCAGCAAAGTCCCTCTTAAGATGCTGCTAATGCAACCCAGCAGGACACAGTTACTGCATTAATGATGCAGTTTCCAGCCTGCACCTTAAAAGTGCCACTCTGCAGGAATCTGAGGGCTCAGCCACTGCTGGGGGGGAGGGGAATAAAGAGCTGATTTTGTTCCCTGTTTGCTTCTTTCCTGACCTGACTGACAGCTCATTTTGAAGGGAGATTTAATGAGCTCTTGCACCATCACAGAGCCAGAGTTTGCTTTTGGCAAGGGGCTTTTGGGAAGGCTCTGGCTGTAAAGATCCAGGATTTAGCATCCCCCAACAAGCTGCATGCCTGGAAAAGCAGGAGATCAGTAAGGAAAGCCCAGGGAATGCTCTGACTTCCAGACTGGGATTGGGGGGATAAAGGGAGAGATTTGAGCACAGCTGTGAAGGGTGGGAACAGAGCTAGAAATAAACTCACTGAGATGTTGAGAGGGCTGCAGCAGCTCTGCTCTGAGCACAGGCTGAGAGAGTTTGGGGCTGTGCAGCCTGCAGAGGAGAAGGCTTCCAGGAGAGCTTGGAGTGGCCTTGCAGGATCTGAAGGGGGCTGCAGGAGGGCTGGGGAGGGACTATTGAGAAGGTGTGGGAATGGCAGGAGGAGGAGGAATGGGTTTGGAGTGTGAGAGGGGAGATTGAAAGTGGATGTTAGGAAGAAGTTGTTTGCAGTGAGGGTGGTGAGAGACTGGCAGAGGTTGAGGATGGTGAGAGATTGGCACAGGTTGGGGGTGGTGAGATCCAGGCACAGGTTTCCCAGGGAGGTTGTGGAGCACAGAAGCACCCAATGTGATCTTTGATCACATTGGGTGCTTCTGTGCTCCACAACCTCCCTGGAGGTGTTCAGGACCAGGCTGGATGAAGCCTTGAGTGACCTGTTCTAGTGGGAGCTGTCCCTGCCTGTGTCAGGGGTTTGGAGCTGGCTGAGCTTTGAGGTCCCTTCCAACCTAAACCATTCTGTGGTTCTGTTTCATGTAGTCACAACCAAACTCCCTTTATAGAAGGGGTTGAGTTGGAAGAGACCTTAAAGCTTATCCAGTCCCAACCCCCCCTGCCATGGGCAGGGACACCTCCCACCCCAGCCCAGGTTGCTCAAAGCCTCATCCAAGCTGGCCTTGAACACCTCCAAGGAGGGGACATCCACAGCCTGCCCTGGGCAAACTGTGCCAGTCTCTCCCCAACCTCACTGTCAAGAATTTCTTCCTCATCTCCAGTCTTAATTTCCCTTCTACTCCCTAAAGTCCATCTGGAAGCTGATGCCCACTTCCCACCAGCACCACCAAGCCAAACCTGCCCAATTCCTTGCTTTTATCACTAGGAAATGTGCTTAGAACTAACAGAGAGGCTGCTTTGAGCACCCTTCTCTTTATTTCTCCCCCTCTCCAGCTGGAGGATCACTTAACTTCTATTTCCTGGGGTAAGCTCCTTAGTTTAGCACTCCAGTAGCTGGCCAGACTCAGGCCTCTGGGTGATGTTCATGGACTTGGGATCATAGAACCATAGAATCAGGCAGGGTTGGAAGGGAGCACAAGGAGCAGGCAGTGCCAACCCCCCTGCCATGCCCAGGGACACCCTACCCTAGAGCAGGCTGCACACAGCCTCAGCCAGCCTGGCCTCAAACACCTCCAGGGATGGAGGTGTTTAAGGGATGGGAGGTCCCTGGGCAACCCATTCCAGCCTCTCACCACTCTCCTGCTCAACAACTTCCTCCTCACCTCCAGCCTCACTCTCCCCACCTCCACCTTTGCTCCATTCCCCCCACTCCTGCCACTCCCTCACAGCCTCAAAAGTCCCTCCCCAGCTTTTTTGGAGCCCCCTTCAGATGCTGGAAGGCCACAAGAAGGTCACCTGAGAGCCTCCTCTGCTCCAGCCTGCACAGCCCCAACTCTTTCAGGGCTGTTTCTGAGACATCTCAGAGTCTTAAGCTACTTAGATTTGGTTCCAGGTCCTTCTTGTTTTGGGGGCTCCAGAACTGGCTTTCAGTTCATACAATCAGTCAGGGTTGGAAGGGAGCACAAGGAGCAGGCAGTGCCAACCCCTGCCATGCCCAGGGACACCCTACCCTAGAGCAGGCTGCACACAGCCTCAGCCAGCCTGGCCTCAAACACCTCCAGCCATGGGGCCTCAACCCCCTCCCTGGGCAACCCATTCCAGCCTCTCACCACTCTCCTGCTCAACAACTTCCTCCTCACCTCCAGCCTCACTCTCCCCACCTCCACCTTTGCTCCATTCCCCCCACTCCTGCCACTCCCTCACAGCCTCAAAAGTCCCTTCCCAGCATTTCTGGAGCCCCCTTCAGATGCTGGCAGGCCACAAGAAGGACTTCCCCACCCTCTGCTCTGGTTTGCTGAAGGAGCAGTTGTCTGCTTGCCCCAGATGCAGAGATTTAACAGGGAAATAAAAGCCTAACTCAGGGCTCTGAATAAAAGATGTGCACTGAAGGGCTGGAGAAGGTGGGTGACAGGCAGCCAGCCCCTGTGGGGTAATGAGAGTAGGCAGCAGTGTGGTTGTGCTGTAATGGCTGTAATTAGGTTAGGGAGGCAAAAAAAAAAGACTTTCTGGAGAGGAAGGATTTGGGTAAGCAGCAGCACTCAGGGAGCTGAATGCAGCTCCTGGCAGGCAGCTTGAAGAGCCCTCTGAGTCTCCTGGGTAAAGGTGCTGTAGCCATGGTGTGATTTACAAGCAGCTGCAGAACCTTCTCCTTCCCTCTGCCAGCACCAAGCCCCCAGCAGCACCTGCAGATGAGGTCCCACAGTCCAGCTGAGCCCCCCCCCAGAGCAGGTTTTCTTCTCATCTCCTGCCCCCTACCAGCCTGCAGGGCAAAGGAAGATGATCAGAGGGCTGGACACTAGTGGTGTCCCTCAGGGGTCAGTGCTGGGCCCCATCCTCTTTAACATCTTCATAGATGATCTGGATGAGGGCATGGAGTCAGGCAATAGCAAGTGTGCAGAGGACACTAAGCTGGGGGCAGATGTGGCTGGGTTGGAGGGCAGAAGGGCTCTGCAGCAGGACCTTGACCACCTGCACAGATGGGCAGAGGCCAAGGGGATGGAGTTCAATAGCTCCAAGTGCAGGGTGCTGCACTTTGGCCACAGCAAACCCATGCAGAGATACAGGCTGGGGTCAGAGTGGCTGAAAGCAGCCAGACAGAGAGGGTCTGGGGGTGCTGATTGGTACCCACCTGAACATGAGCCAGCAGTGTGCCCAGGTGGCCAAGAGAGCCAGTGGCATCCTGGCCTGCATCAGCAATGGTGTGGCCAGCAGGAGCAGGGAGGTCATTCTGCCCCTGTACTCTGCACTGCTTAGACCACACCTTGAGTGCTGTGTTCAGTTCTGGGCCCCCCAGTTTAGGAGGGACATTGAGATGCTTGAGTGTGTCCAGAGAAGGGCAACGAGGCTGGGGAGAGGCCTTGAGCACAGCCCTACGAGGAGAGGCTGAGGGAGCTGGGATTGGTTAGCCTGGAGAAGAGGAGGCTCAGGGCAGACCTCATTGCTGTCTGCAGCTACCTGAGGGGAGGTTGTGGCCAGGAGGAGGTTGCTCTCTTCTCTCAGGTGGCCAGCACCAGAACGAGAGGACACAGCCTCAGGCTGTGCCAGGGGAGATTTAGGCTGGAGGTGAGGAGAAAGTTCTTCCCTGAGAGAGTCATTGGGCACTGGAATGGGCTGCCCGGGGAGGTGGTGGAGTCGCCGTCCCTGGAGCTGTTCAAGGCAGGACTGGACGTGGCACTTGGTGCCATGGTCTGGCCTTGAGCTCTGTGCTAAAGGGTTGGACTTGATGAGCTGTGAGGTCTCTTCCAACCCTGATGATACTGTGAGACTGTGATACTGTGATACTGTGATGCTGTGACCTCTCCTGTGTTCTCTGCTGGGGGTGTTCAGGCTGGAGAAGGCTTCCAGGGAGACCTTGGAGTATCCTTCCAGTAGGAAAGGGACCCACAGGCAGGCTGGGGTGGGACTGCTCAGAAGGGCAGACAGGACAGGGGCAGTGGTTTGAAAGTGGAGCAGGGCAGATCAAGGCTGGACATCAGCAGGGAGTGCTGCACCAGGAGCTGAAGTGTGGCTGCCTCTGGCTTGTTCTTCTGGAGCCAGGAGGCCTGAAGGCAGCACTGTGCCAGCTGAGCTCCCCAGAGCCCGGGCTCTTTTGCTATCCCTGGAGTCAGGGAAGCTTTTGGCAGAGAGCATCCATTCTGGAGGGGGTGTGTTGGGAGGTACCCAACACCTGGAGCCACTGCCACAGCTGAAGCATAACCATGCCAGAGCAAGGCAGGGAAATCAGCAAGGATGCAGTCCCTCAGGGGGCTAAATTCCAAGGGTGGAGGGCAACAGATGGGAAGCAGCTCTGGAAATGCTGCCTTCCTCCCAAGCCATCTGAAGCAAGGCATGAAAAGAGCTGGGGAGGATGAGGATGCTCCTCGGGGGGGGGGGGGGGGGCACTGGTACCCACGGGAGACCTCTGATCTGGACCCTCTGTGGGGATCTTGGTTTGCAAATCAAAGTCAGAACTTACCCTTTGCTCTTGAGTGGCCACAAAGGTCTGGAATCCAGGAGCCACCCCAAAGCCCAGCTCCTGGACAAAGGGGGGCTCAGACTGGCTGTGGATCTGGACTTTGACTCCGGCCTCAAATGTTGTCTCCTCTGCAAGAAGAAGGGAGGAGGTTAGTGAGTGGGGATGGTGTCCAAGTGCAGTGGCTGTGGGATGAGTGGGATGGGTGGGATGGTGTCCAAGTGCAGTGGCTGTGGTGGGTGGGATGGGTGGGATGGTGTCCAAGTGCAGTGGCTGTGGTGAGTGGGATGGGTGGGATGAGTGGGATGGTGCCCAGCTGCAGTGGCTGTGGTGGGTGGGATGGGTGGGATGAGTGGGATGGTGCCCAGCTGCAGTGGCTGTGGTGGGTGGGATGGGTGGGATGAGTGGGATGGTGCCCAACTGCAGTGGCTGTGGGATGGGTGGGGTGAGCGGGATGGTATCCAGCTGCAGTGGCTGTGGTGGGTGGGATGGGTGGGATGAGTGGGATGGTATCCAGCTGCAGTGGCTGTGGTGGGTGGGATGGGTGGGATGAGTGGGATGGTGCCCAGCTGCAGTGGCTGTGGTGGGTGGGATGGGTGGGATGAGTGGGATGGTGCCCAGCTGCAGTGGCTGTGGTGGGTGGGATGGGTGGGATGGTATCCAGCTGCAGTGGCTGTGGTGGGTGGGATGAGTGGGATTAGTGGGATGGTGCCCAGCTGCAGTGGCTGTGGTGGGTGGGATGGGTGGGATGAGTGGGATGGTGCCCAGCTGCAGTGGCTGTGGTGGGTGGGATGGGTGGGGTGAGTGGGATGGTGCCAAGCTGCAGTGGCTGTGGTGGGTGGGGTGAGTGGGATGGTGCCCAACTGCAGTGGCTGTGGTGGGTGGGATGGGTGGGATGAGTGGGATGGTGTCCAACTGCAGTGGCTGTGGGATGAGTGGGATGGTGCTCAACTGCAGTGGCTGTGGTGGGTGGGATGAGTGGGATGGTGCCCAACTGCAGTGGCTGTGGTGGGTGGGATGGGTGGGATGAGTGGGATGGTGTCCAACTGCAGTGGCTGTGGGATGAGTGGGATGGTGCTCAACTGCAGTGGCTGTGGTGGGTGGGATGAGTGGGATGGTGCCCAGCTGCAGTGGCTGTGGTGGGTGGGATGGGTGGGGTGAGTGGGATGGTGTCCAGCTGCAGTGGCTGTGGTGGGTGGGATGGGTGGGGTGAGTGGGATGGTGCCCAGCTGCAGTGGCTGTGGTGGGTGGGATGAGTGGGATGGTGCCCAGCTGCAGTGGCTGTGGTGGGTGGGATGGGTGGGATGGGTGGGATGGTGCCCAGCTGCAGTGGCTGTGGTGGGTGGGATGGGTGGGATGAGTGGGATGGTGCCCAGCTGCAGTGGCTGTGGTGGGTGGGAAGCTGTTCCCTTGGAGGGGGGGAACTCTGTAGGAACCTTCTAGGCTTCCTGTGCTCTGCAGTACCAAAGCCCCAGCAGATGTCTGGCAGGTTCAAGTCACCCAGAACAAGGGCAGGTGATCTGAGGCAGCCTCCAGTTGCTTAAAGAACAAGAGATCAACCTCTTCTGCCTGCCTGGGTGGTCTGTAACAGACTCCAATCAGGTTGCAGCCCTGTTGGCCTTCCCCTTCATTCTCACCCCCAGGGACTCAACCTGATCATCCTTCAGCTCTACCTTCATGACATCCCTAATGTATAGGGCCACTCCTGCACCCCTTCTCCCTTGCCCATCTCTCCTGGAGAGTCTGTAGCCATTGATTACAGCACTCCATCCAGCTTGGCACCATCAGCAAACCTGCTGGCAGTGCCCTCTGTGCCCTCATCCAGGTCATTGATGAATGCACTGAATACTGGTCCCAGTGCTGAGCCCTGAGGAACTCACAGAACCATAGAATGAAGCAGGTTGGAAGAGAGCTCCAAGCTCCTGCAGCCCAGCCTGGCACCCAGCCCTGCCCAACCAACCACACCATGGCACTCAGTGCCCCAGCCAGGCTTGGCTGCAACACCTCCAGCCACAGCCACTCCACCACCTCCCTGGGCAGCCCATTCCAGTGCCAATCACTCTCTCTGACAACAACTTCCTAACAACATCCAGCCTCAACCTGCCCTGCCACAGCTTCAGGCTGTGTCCCCTTCTTCTGGTGCTGGCTGCCTGGCAGCAGAGCCCAACCCCACCTGGCTACAGCCTCCCTGCAGGCAGCTGCAGGCAGCAATCAGCTCTGCCCTGAGCCTCCTCTGCTGCAGGCTGCACCCCCCCAGCTCCCTCAGCCTCTCCTCACAGGGCTCTGCTCCAGGCCCCTCCCCAGCCTTGCTGCCCTTCTCTCAACACCTTCCAGCACCTCAGCATCTCTCTGCAATGGAGGAGCCCAGAACTGGACACAGCACTCCAGGGGTGGCCTGAGCAGTGCTGAGCACAGGGGCACAAGAACCTCCCTTGTCCTGCTGCCCACACTGCTCCTGAGCCAGCCCAGGATGCCATTGGCTCTGCTGCCCACCTGGGCACTGCTGCCTCCTCTGCAGCTCCTCTCTGCCAGCACCCCCAGGGCCCTCTCTGCCTGCCTGCTCTCAGCCACTCTGGCCCCAGCCTGCACTGCTGCTTGGGGCTTTTGAGAACACCAACCCAAAAAAAGACTTCCTGCAGCAGCACTAATGAGATGCAAATGAGACCTGAGTGATTTAAGAGCACTTTGGGGCTCCCTTTCTCACGTAGGCATCTTCACTCAGCCTAACCTTTCTCTCTTTAGCACTGCTGCTACCATCTCCCATTCCCACAAAGCAGAGGGAGCAGATGGGACCCAGGGCTGGGGGTGTGTGTGGGGGGGGTCTGACTTGCAAAAGAAATTGTTAACTGTGCAGAATTTGGCCCCCAAACTGTTACCCACTAATACAGATCTGTCTCTGTGGCCAGCAGTGCCACCTCCACATCTCAGGAGCTTCTTCTGCTCTTGATGAATCATTCTTCATCCTCTTACTATGCCTTGGTATTTGTCTACTATTTCCTCTGCTCTTCACCTTTCTCCCCTCAGCCTGAAGCAGTGCTGCAAAGCCAGCAGCAAGGAAGGAGCTGTGGCCATGGAGCTCTTGCACCAGGGGCTGCAGCAAGGTGAGCAGCAGGAGGCAACACAAGACACCAGCCCAAGGCTGATATGGGCAGAAGAGAAGGGCAAGGAGAGGAGAAGGTGATACTGGGTGCCAGGAGGTTAACACAGCTCAGCAAACCACAGCTCAGGAGGATGCAGCTGTGCTGACTCAGCAAAGGAATCAGCCTTCCTCTCCCAACAAGACTTTCTGGTAGGTCACAGGCTCACAGGATGTCAGGGGTTGGAAGGGACCTCTGGAGATCTGAGCTTCCTTCTCTGGAGCCTTTCCAGGCCTGTCTGGATGTGATCTGTGTTAGATTGTCTGGTCCTGCTCTGGCAGGGGGGGGTGGACTCGATGCTCTCCTTGGGTCCCTTCCAACCCCTAACATCCTGTGAGCTGTGATCATCCACTCCAGCTCCCTGCCAGAGCAGCACCACACAATCCAGCTCAGGGCACACAGGGACACATCCAGACAGGCCTGGGAAGGCTCCACACAAGGAGACTCCACAACCTCTCTGGGCAGCCTGTGCCAGGCTCTGGGACCCTTCCAGGCAAGAAGTTCCCCCTTGTGCTGAGCTGGAACCTCCTGTGCTGCAGCTTCCATCCACTGCTGCTTGTCCTAGCCCAGGGAGCAGTGAGCAGAGCCTGTCCCCCCCTGCTGACCCCCAGCCCTCAGATAGTTACAGACATTGATTCAATCCCCTCTCAGTCTTCTCTTCTGCAGACTAAGCAGCCCCAGGGCCCTCAGCCTCTCCTCCTCAGGCAGTGCTCCACTCCCCTCCTCATCCTCACAGCCCTCCCTTGGTCTCTCTCCAGCAGATCCCTGTCCCTCTGCAGCTGGGGAGCCCAAAACTGAAGGCAGGACTCAAGTTGAGGTCTCATGAGGGTAGAGTAGAGGGGGAGGAAAACCTCCCTGGATCTGCTGGGCACACTCTGCCTAATGCCCTCCAGGACCCCATTGGCCCTCCTGGCCAACAGGGCACACTGCAGGGGATGGACTGTGCCAGTTTTAAGCCCAAACAAAGACCACCTAAGGCTCAAGCTGCTTTCCCCAAGGCTCTGGCAGTGCCAACCTCACTGCTGCAGCTCTGGCCCCTGCAGCCAGTTCAGCACCCAGCTGCCTGAGCCCATGGCTGGAACCCAGCAGAACAGATTCAGTTCCTCTCCTGAGTCCCAGCAACTCTTCCAAGCTCAATCCAGATCCTGTTATTCCCAGAGGATGCCCACTCCTACCAATCCCACCCTGCTCCAGCACTTTGCCTGCTGTTGATCCTCTTCCAAGACTTCAGAGGAGCTACCATATGCTTCCTCCAGTGATTACCTGAAAAGCTGGAGGAGGAAACTTGTGTTGAGGCTGAATTGTTGGGCAATGGGGAGTGTTTTGTAGAAACATTTTCCATCTGAATTCATTCTGCCTATTTCTGCACCTCCCCCTTGGCTCTTCAGCTCTGGCTTCATTCCTCCCTTTCCCATGGACACTGCCTGGCTTGAGAGTAGTCCTGAGGAGAGAGATTTTGGGGTACTGGTGGGTGAGAAGCTCAGCCTGAGCCAGCAGTGTGCACTTGCAGCACAGAGAGCAACCAGAGCCTGGGCTGCAGCAGCAGCAGTGTGGCCAGCAGGGCCAGGGAGGGGATTCTGCCTCTCTGCTCTGCTCTGCTGAGACCCCACCTGGAGTCCTGCATCCAGCTCTGGAGCCCCTGGGACAAGAGGGCTGTGGAGATGCTGGAGAGTGTCCAGAGCAGGGCCAGGAGGATGCTCAGAGGCTGCAGCAGCTCTGCTGTGAGCACAGCCTGAAAGAGTTGGGGCTGTGCAGGCTGGAGCAGAGGAGGCTCCCAGGGGACCTTCTGGTGGCCTGCCAGCATCTGAAGGGGGCTCCAAAAAAGCTGGGGAGGGACTTTTGAGGCTGTGAGGGAGTGGCAGGAGTAGGGGGAATGGAGCAGAGGTGGAGGTGGGGAGAGTGAGGCTGGAGGTGAGGAGGAAGTTGTTGAGCAGGAGAGTGGTGAGAGGCTGGAATGGGTTGCCCAGGGAGGGGGTTGAGGCCCCATGGCTGGCGGTGTTTGAGGCCAGGCTGGCTGAGGCTGTGTGCAGCCTGCTCTAGGGTAGGGTGTCCCTGGGCATGGCAGGGGTTGGCACTGCCTGCTCCTTGTGGTCCCTTCCAACCCTGACTGGCTCTATGATTCTGTGATTCTATATCTGGGTGATCTGCTTCCATCTGTGAGTAAAGCCCTGGACACCCACATCAGCAAACAAGACAAAGCCTGCAAGGATCCATAAGAGACTTCAGAGAATCCCAGCATGGTAGGGTTGGAAGGGACCTCCACAGATCAATCAGTCCAACTCCCTGCCAAAGCAGGGCACCCACAGCAGCTTGCCCAGGGGCACAATGCCCAGGGAGGGTTGGGATCTCTGCAGAGAAGGAGACTCCACAACCTCTCTGGGCAGCCTGCTCCAGGCCTCCAGCAGCCTCACATCAAGGAAGTTTCTCCTCCTGCTCAGGTGGAACCTCCTGGCGTCCACTTTGTGCCCCTTGTCCTGTCCCTGGGCACCACTGAGCAGAGTCTGGCCCCAGCCTCTTGCCCTCAGCCTTTAGCTCTTGCTGAGCACTGCTCAGCTGCCCTCTGGGGCTGCTCTTCTGCAGGCTCTCAGCCCCAGGGCTCAGCCTTTGCTGCTCAGAGAGATGTTGCAGTTCCTTCATCATCCCTGAAGCCTCCACTGGACTCTCTCCAGCAGTTCCCTGTCCCTCTGCACTGGACCCAGTACCCAGATGTGGTCTCACTAGGACAGAGCAGAGGGGGAGGTGAATCTCCCTCTCTCTGCTGGCCACAGAGTTCTTCATGCAGCCCAGGAGGTCGTGATGGGATGAGAGGGAATGGACTGAGGCTTGAGGAAGGGAGATTGAGACAGGAGATCAGGGAGGAATTCTTTCCAGTGAGGATGGAGAGACACTGGCACAGGTTGCCCAGGGAGGCTGGAGATGTCCTCTCCCTGGAGATGTTCAAGGCCAGGTTGGATGTGCCCTTGAGCAACCTGTGCTGGTGGGAGGTGTCCCTGCCCGTGGCAGGGGACTGGAGCTGGCTGAGCTTTAAGCTCCCTTCCAACCCAACCCATTCTATGAATCCAAGCTGGGAAGGCCACCTGGAAGCCTCCATTCCATCTCCCATCCCACTTTGCAGAGGGCAGTGCCTGGCAATCCATTGCCTAGGCTGGGAATGGCTGCCCACACCCTCTCTGCTTGCCCTTTGCAGTCCATTAGCAGAGGTTGCAGCGGACAGGACACTGCTCCCACACCCATCCTCAGCTGCTCTTTTCACTGGAGGATTAAGGGGAAGCCTTAATTAAATTGGGGATTAATTCAGCATGTGCTTCAAGCTGGCTGCAGAGCATCAGAGGCTGCACTTTCTATTCCTGGAGGTGGCTTTCCCATGGCTTTGTCAGGGGCTTTCTGCTCGGAGCAACCTGCCTGAAGCTGCAGCTGGCTGCAAAGTTCATCCCTGGGAACATGCAAGGAGCTGCAATTAAGGTCAGAGATGCTGCCAAAGGCACTGAGCTCCCCTTCTCCCCCCTGCCCTGCCTTATTATGTTCAAACTGATCCACTGCTCTCTGGCAATTAGCATCTGAAGCTCTGCTTGGCACTCATGTCTGAGGGACTGAAGCCACAGCCTGAGGCAGGAGCTGTTTCTAGCTGCAGCCATCCCTTGCCAGCTCTGCTGGTGGCACCAGCAGCTCCACAGAAGGGTTTTTTCCCTGCCTGGAGAAAGCCACAGAAGGTCCCACAGGGCTCTGAGAGGTGATGATGATGTCCTTGTGCCATGCTGTGAGTGCATCAGAAGCTGGCCTGGAGGTTTATTTTGGGTACTAAGCCTTCTCCTGTGCTGTGAGAGAAGTGAAACAGAGAGATGGCAGCTTTGGCATCTCCACACAATCAGAGAATCAGTAAGGTTGGGAAAGTCCTCCAAGATCATCCCAGCCCAACCATGAACCCAACACCACCATGGCCTCTAAGCCATGTCCCAGACCTGTGCTGTAAGTGAAACAGAGAGCTGGGAGGTTTGGGAGCTCCACAGAACCATGGAATGATTAAGGTTGGAAATGCCTTCTAAGATCATCCCAGCTCAACATCACCATGGCCACTAAGCCATGTCCCAGACCTGTGCTGTGAGAGGAGTGAACAAAGAAGGTTTGGGAGCTCCACAGAATCAGCAAGGTTGGAAAAGTCACAGAATAGAGTCATGGAATCAGTCAGGGTTGAAAGGGACCACAAGGATCAAGTCCTCCAAGATCATCCCAGCCCAACCATGAACCCAACACCACCATGACCTCTAAGCCATGTCCCAGACCTGTGCTGTAAGTGAAACAGAGAGCTGGGAGGTTTGGGAGCTCCACAGAACCATGGAATGATTAAAGTTGGAAATGCCTTCTAAGATCATCCCAGCTCAACACCACCATGGCCTCTAAGCCATGTCCCAGACCTGTGCTGTGAGAGGAGTGAACAAAGAAGGTTTGGGAGCTCCACAGAATCAGCAAGGTTGGAAAAGTCACAGAATAGAGTCATGGAATCAGTCAGGGTTGAAAGGGAGCACAAGGATCAAGTCCTCCAAGATCATCCCAGCCCAACCATCACCCAACACCACCATGGCCTCTAAGCCATGTCCCAGACCTGTGCTGTAAGTGAAACAGAGAGCTGGGAGGTTTGGGAGCTCCACAGAACCATGGAATGATTAAGGTTGGAAATGCCTTCTAAGATCATCCCAGCTCAACACCACCATGGCCTCTAAGCCTTGTCCCAGACCTGTGCTGTGAGAGGAGTGAACAAAGAAGGTTTGGGAGCTCCACAGAATCAGCAAGGTTGGAAAAGTCACAGAATAGAGTCATGGAAACAGTCAGGGTTGAAAGGGACCACAAGGATCAAGTCCTCCAAGATCATCCCAGCCCAACCATGAACCCAACACCAGCATGTCCTCTAAGCCATGTCCCAAACCTGTGCTGTGAGAGGAGTGAACAAAGAAGGTTTGGGAGCTCCACAGAATCAGCAAGGTTGGAAAAGTGATAGAACAGAGCCATGGAATCAGTCAGGGTTGAAAGGGACCACAAGGATCAAGTCCTCCAAGATCATCCCAGCCTAACCATGAACCCAACACCACCATGACCACTAAACCATGTCCCAGACCTGTGCTGTGAGAACCTCATGGCATTCAACAAGGCCAACTGGAAGGTCCTGCACTTGGCTGGGTGCAATCCCAAGCACAGCTCCAGGCTGGGTGGGGAATGGCTGAGAGCAGCCCTGAGGAACAGCCCCTGGGGATCTGGGGTGAGGAAAAGCTCCACAGGAGCCTGCAGTGTGAGTGCAGCCCAGACACAACCCTGTGCTGGGCTGCAGCCAGAGCAGTGTGGGCACAGGGCAAGGGAGGGGATTCTGCCCCTTGGCTCTGCTCTCCTCACACCCCACCTGCAGTCCTGGGGGCAGCTCTGCAGCCCCCAGCACAAGCAGGACATGGAAGTGTCGGAGCCAGCCCAGAGGAGGCCACCAAGATGCTGAGAGGGCTGCAGCAGCTCTGCTCTGAGCACAGGCTGAGAGAGTTGGGGCTGTGCAGCCTGCAGAGGAGAAGGCTTCCAGGAGAGCTTGGAGTGGCCTTGCAGGATCTGAAGGGGGCTGCAGGAGGGCTGGGGAGGGACTACTGAGAAGGTGTGGGAATGGCAGGAGGAGGAGGAATGGGTTTGGAGTGTGAGAGGGGAGATTGAAAGTGGATGTTAGGAGGAAGTTGTTTGCAGTGAGGGTGGTGAGAGCCTGGCACAGGTTGAGGGTGGTGAGACCCTGGCACAGGTTTGCCAGGGAGGTTGTGGAGCACAGAAGCACCCAATGTGATCAAAGATCACATTGGGTGCTTCTGTGCTCCACAACCTCCTGGAGGTGTTTAGGACCAGGCTGGATGAGGCCATGAGCGACCTGTTCTACTGGGAGCTGTCCCTGCCTATGGCAGGAGGTTGGAACTGGCTGAGCTTTGAGCTCCCTTCCAACCTAAATCCTTCTATGATTCTCTGGTCCTAAAGAAGGAGCTGGGAGGTTTGGGCTCCCTGCAGCTCTCCTAGGATCACAGAAACATTAAGGTTGGAAAAGACTTCTTAGGTCATCCAACCACCAACCCAACCCCACCAAGGCCATCAAACCCTGTCCCCAAGTGCCTTAGCCACACATTTCTTGCACCCCTTTAGGGATGGAGACTCCACCACCTCCTTGGGCAGCCTGTGTCAATGCAGTGAAGAAACTGCTCCTAAGATCCAATCTGCAAGGGTAAAATGAAAGCCCAAGAATCAATCTCTCATCCTTTGCCTCAGTTTCCCCACCTGTGGAACAGGAGCAAAGGCTTGGAGGAGTCACTGCTGGATCCTGTTTGCTCTGCAAAGTGTAACTCAACAGTGCCCTGTGCTGCTGAGGTGCAAAGACCCTCAAAGGGTAGGGCTAAGGGCAGCACCAAGCCCAACATCTGGAAGGAAGCCCAGATGCTCATCCCCCTGCCAGCTGCACCCTGCCTGAGCCCATGCTTGTCTCCCTCAGGGAGGAAGGCTCCCCAGGAGCAGAGGTTGCAGAGGCAGCCCAGGCATGCCCAGAAGGTGCTGTGAGATGTTGAGGTTTGTCTTTAGCTCTTATGGCACCTTTGGCTCAGGATCACCATGGAAACAACAGGCACCACAGCAAGCTCTCCTCCACCCCCTGCCTCTCCCCCTGGGCAGGTTGGCATCCCTGGCACCAGGGCTGAGCACCCCAAGCTGCTCTGGCTGTGCAAACCAGCACAGCTAAGTCCCTGTTCCCACCAACCCAGTGACACCCCCCCCTAAATCCATCCTGCATCCTCCCTGCACTGCACTGAGCTGCTTGTGGCACAGGGTTGGGTGTCCTCAGCTCACCCACCAGGGGCTTGTGCCCACAGCTCAGCACCTCTTGAGCACACTGGGCTCATCACATCAATGAGACAACCTGGACCCCTCAGTGACCCAGAGGATTTATTGTGTGCTTTTAGGCTTGCAGAAGCCAACTGTGACCAGACTGGAGCTGGGCAGGAACCTTAACCCAAATGCCTCAGCTTCAGATTTGTTTCCAGACACCAATTTATAGGTGAAAACCAAAACCCCAAACGACCCCAAAGCAGTAAAATAAACCAACCCAGCACCAAAAGCCAACCCCAAGCAAGTCACCATGGAAACAGCACTAGAAGAAGGCAAGGACCTGCCAGCCTGCTGTGTGAGATGATCACAGAATGGTTTTAGGTTGGAAGGGAGCTCAAAGCTCAACCAGTCCATAGGCAGGGACAGCTCCCACTAGAACAGGTCACTCAAGGCTTCATCCAGCCTGGTCCTGAGCATCTTCAGGGAGGTTGTGGAGCACAGAAGCACCCAATGTGATCAAAGATCACATTGGGTGCTTCTGTGCTCCACAACCTCCCTGGCAAACCTGTGCCAGGCTCTCACCACCCTCAAATTGTGCCAGTTTCTCACCACCCTCAACCTGTGCCAGGCTCTCACCACCCTCACTGCAAACAACTTCTTCCCAACATCCACTTTCAATCTCCCCTCTGCCACTCCAAACCCATTCCTCCTCCTCCTGCCATTCCCACACCTTCTCAATAGTCCCTCCCCAGCCCTCCTGCAGCCCCTGCAAGGCCACTCCAAGCTCTCCTGGAAGCCTTCTCCTCTGCAGGCTGCACAGCCCCAACTCTCTCAGCCTGTGCTCAGAGCAGAGCTGCTGCAGCCCTCTCAGCATCTTGGTGGCCTCCTCTGCACTGGCTCCAACACTTCCATGTCCTGCTTGTGCTGGGGGCTGCAGAGCTGCCCCCAGGGCTGCAGGTGGGGTGTGAGGAGAGCAGAGCCAAGGGGCAGAATCCCCTCCCTTGCCCTGTGCCCACACTGCTCTGGCTGCAGCCTAGGACACCAGTTTAATGCCACCAAAAGCAGCTTCTCTCCCCTGGATGCTCTCCTGTGTTGCACTTCAAGTTGCTTGGTAACAGAGCCAAGTGCAGCTGGCAGAAGATTCTCCCAGCAGGCTGCAGGGAGGTCTTGGCAGCACTCAGCTGATGGGGGCCTGAGGAGATGCAGTGATGCCCCCCAGCACAAAGCAGTTGCTTCAGATCTGGCCTGGGAGGTTTTGCTGTTGGGAGCAGTCAGGGAGTGAGGATTCCTCTTTGGGAGCAGTCAAGGACTAAGGATTCCTCTTTGGGAGCAGTCAGGGAGTGAGGATTCCTCTTTGGGAGCAGTCAAGGACTAATGATTCCTCTTTGGGAGCAGAGAGGGAGTGAGGATTCCTCTTTGGGAGCAGTCAAGGACTAAGGATTTCTCTTTGGGAGCAGTCAGGGAGTGAGGATTTCCCTGAGGATGAGAAGGAGATAGATGTTTACTGCTGCCTCTCTGGCAGCTGCTGGGAGAACACATCCTGTGTCCTGCTTGGAAGCAGCAGGGGTCAGAGTATCTGAAGATCCTTTCATATCTGAAGGGGGTTACAAGAAAGCTGGGGAGGGACTTTTGAGGCTCTCAGGGAGTGGCAGGAGTGGGGGGAATGGAGCAAAGGTGGAGGTGGGGAGAGTGAGGCTGGAGGTGAGGAGGAAGTTGTTGAGCAGGAGAGTGGTGAGAGGCTGGAATGGGTTGCCCAGGGAGGGGGTTGAGGCCCCATGGCTGGAGGTGTTTGAGGCCAGGCTGGCTGAGGCTGTGTGCAGCCTGCTCTAGGGTAGGGTGTCCCTGGGCATGGCAGGGGGGTTGGCACTGCCTGCTCCTGGTGCTCCCTTCCAGCCCTGCCTGGTTCTATGATCTTTTAGGTGGGAAAAGACCTCTAAAATCATCCACTCCAATCTCTCACCCAGCACTGCCAGGGCACCACTCACCCATAGCCCTCAGCACCACAGCTTTGAAACCCCTCTAGAGATGAGGACTCCATCACTGGCCTGGGCAGCCTGGGCCAGAGCTTGGCATCCTTTTGGAGGAGGAACCTGCCCAGCATAAACCTTCCCTGATGCAACTTGAGGCTGTCCCAGCAGGGCTGTGCAGTGAGGGAGAACTCAGCCTGGCTGCTCCCCTGCTCTGAAGAGGGAGGAATTAAATGGACAAAGCCACAGCCTGAGGGTGATCAGGGGACATGGGAGCCTGTCGTGGTCTCATCCATCTGGGCAAGCTTTGGAGGGGTCTCCAGCTGCTACTGAGTGTGTGGCAGGGCCAAGGGAATGGGGTTCAGCTGATGCTGGAGAAGACAAAAGTGTCCCTGAAGAAGCCAGAGGAGAGCCTGTGCTGGGGAGGAGGGGAAAACCTCCCTGGAGGGGAGGGGAAAACCTCCCTGACTGCTTCCCAGCAGCTGTGTGCAGCTGAGAGGCTGGGAAGACATCCACAGGTCACAGTCCTGCTCTCTGCAGGGACCTTTATCTCAAGGACAGGTCCCTCGACCCTCCCTGCTCACTGCAGAGGGGTTGGACCAGATGACCTCTGAAGATCCCTTCCAGTCCAAACCATTCCATGATTCCACCACCTTGCTCTCCTCCAGCTGGGAGCCCAAAAGACAGGAGAGCACCTCCCAGGCTCTTGCCCTTCACAACCTTCTGAGTGCCCCAAGGGCCTCTCCTCTCCACTGTGATCTCCTTGCCATGCTCCATGCTGGGCTCTCAAGGGATGCTGAGGGATGCTCTGGGGTCCCTGCTGCTGCTGGAGGACTCAGTGCTGGCTGACAGCACCAAAACAAGCTCCAGGCAAGCCCAGCTCTGGACACTTCAATCTATTTTCAGCCTTCTCCTGTCCCTGAAGCAGCCAGGCAGCTCCAGAGTGATTCATCTCACCCCAAGGAGATGTCTACAGCAGGATGAGTCACCTCCAAGGTGTTGCAACTTCCCTCCACTGAGCCAAGGCAGCTCCTTCATCTCCAGAAGCAGCTCTGATAGGATCAGGAAAGCACAAGGGAGGGCCAGGGGGAAATCCAGGCCTCCTCATTTCACAGCAACCAGCTCCCCCTCTTCACAAACCCTGCCCTGCCCCAAGCACATCAAACCTTGCAGCTTCAAAGGGCTGCTGGCAGCCTGCAACAGGGACTTCAGGTTCTCCTGGGCCTCCTGAACAATCCTTGCTGGGATGAAACAGGGCAAAAGAGACAGACAGGCTGGGGCCAGAGTGGCTGTGCCTCCCCAGCCTGCTTGTGGGCCCCTTTCAGCTGCTGGAGAGGGACTCCAAGGTCTCTGTGGAAGACTTCTCCAGTCTCTCTTGCTCCAGGAGAGGTTCTCCAGCCCTCTGATCATCTTCCTGGCCCTGCAGGCTGGCAGGGGGCAGGATGGAGGGTCAAGAATATTAAATATCTTTAGTGATGATCTGGAGCAGGGGATTGAGTCCAGCAGCAGTGAGTTTGCAGATGACACCAAGCTAGGAGCAGCTGTGGAGCTGTTGCAGGGTAGCAGAGCCCTGCAGAGGGACCTGGCCAGGCTGCATGGGTGGGCAGAGGCCAAGGGGATGAGATTGAACAAGGCCAAGGGCAGGTTCTGCACTTTGGCCACAACAACCCCAAGCAGCACTGCAGGCTGGGGCCAGAGTGGCTGAGAGCAGGCAGGCAAAGAGGGAGCTGGGGGTGCTGGCAGAGAGGAGCTGCAGAGGAGGCAGCAGTGCCCAGGTGGGCAGCAGAGCCAATGGCATCCTGGGCTGGCTCAGGAGCAGTGTGGGCAGCAGGACAAGGGAGGTTCTTGTGCCCCTGTGCTCAGCACTGCTCAGGCCACCCCTGCAGTGCTGTGTCCAGTTCTGGGCTGCTCCATTGCAGAGAGCTGTTGAGGTGCTGGAAGGTGTTGAGAGCAGGGCAGCAAGGCTGGGGAGGGGCCTGGAGCAGAGCCCTGTGAGGAGAGGCTGAGGGAGCTGGGGGGGTGCAGCCTGCAGCAGAGGAGGCTCAGGGCAGAGCTGATTGCTGCCTGCAGCTGCCTGCAGGGAGGCTGTAGCCAGGTGGGGTTGGGCTCTGCTGCCAGGCAGCCAGCAACAGAACAAGGGGACAGAGGCTGAAGCTGTGGCAGGGCAGGTTGAGGCTGGATGTTGTTAGGAAGTTGTTGTCAGAGAGAGTGATTGGCACTGGAATGGGCTGCCCAGGGAGGTGGTGGAGTGGCTGTGGCTGGAGGTGTTGCAGCCAAGCCTGGCTGGGGCACTGAGTGCCATGGTCTGGTTGGTTGGGCAGGGCTGGGTGCTAGGTTGGGCTGGCTGAGCCTGGAGCTCTCTTCCCCCCTGCTTGCTGCTATGGTTCTGTGAAAAGGATTAGCTCCTGGTGGACCAGGAGGTGGGAAATGATCTCAGACCTCCCCCCAAGCACCCCCCAGAAGCTGGGCAGCACAGGCAGAGGTGGCTGCAGCACACCAGCGGTGACCTCAGAAGCTGCTGGAGGCTCTGCTGTCGCTGCAGAGCACAGCAGCAGTGTGTGACAGGCTCCACTGAAGCAGCTCAGCAGACACTTCTTGTGTGAGGTCAGAGCTCTCTCCTGGGAAAACAAACCTGGAAGCCCTGCAGCTGCAAAAGCTGCCAGCATGAGAAGCCACCAGAGGGTGGTGAAGGTAAGAGAGGTTAAGGTATTAGCTCCAGAGGCAAAGCAGATCCTCCTCTGCCTCTGGGGACACTCAGAGCATTCCAGAGGGGGAATTTTCCCCCTTTTGCTTTTCATTTAAAGGACAGAAACCTTTGAGACACCTCAGCTCCTCTGTCTGAAAGGTGCTGCCAGCTCAGCTCTCATTGATTCCACACCTCAGGGGTCCCACAAAAGGGGGCAGGAGCTCTGGGGAGACCTTCTGCTGCCAGCCAAGGTCACCTCTGTGCTGTCTCACTTTGCTTTGCTGAGCAACAACAGCAAGAAAAGATTGGCATAGATTGAAGAACAAGTGAGGAAGAGGAGGACAAAGCAATTGATGCCCTGGGGTGCAGTAAGAAGAACAGGAGCAGCAGGTTGAGGGAGGTTCTCATCCTCCTCTGCTCTGCCCCAGAGAGGCCACATCTGGAGTGCTGTGGCCAGTTCTGGGCTCCCCAGTTGAAGAAAGACAGGGAAGTACTGGAGGGGATCCAGGGGAGGCTGAAAAGATGCTGAAGGGCCTGGAGCAGCTCTGTGAGGAGAGCCCTGGGGCTGAGAGCCTGCAGAAGAGCAGCCCCAGAGGGCAGCTGAGCAGTGCTCAGCAAGAGCTAAAGGCTGAGGGCAAGAGGCTGGGGCCAAACTCTGCTCAGTGGTGCCCAGGGACAGGACAAGGGGCAAGGGGCACAAAGTGGACCCCAGGAGCTTCCACCTGGATAGGAGGAGAAACTTGTTTTGTGTGAGGCTGCTGGAGGCCTGGAACAGGCTGCCCAGAGAGGTTGTGGAGTCTCCTTCTCTGCAGAGCTTCCAGCCCTCTCTGGGCATTGTGCCCCTGGGCAGGCTGCTGTGGGTGCCCTGCTTTGGCAGGTTACTTGGTTTGGATGAGCTCATTGCTGCCTGCAGCTGCCTGCAGGGAGGCTGTAGCCAGGTGGGGTTGGGCTCTGCTGCCAGGCAGCCAGCAACAGAACAAGGGGACAGAGGCTGAAGCTGTGGCAGGGCAGGTTGAGGCTGGATGTTGTTAGGAAGTTGTTGTCAGAGAGAGTGATTGGCACTGGAATGGGCTGCCCAGGGAGGTGGTGGAGTGGCTGTGGCTGGAGGTGTTGCAGCCAAGCCTGGCTGGGGCACTTAGTGCCATGGTCTGGTTGGTTGGGCAGGGCTGGGTGCTAGGTTGGACTGGATGAGCTTGGAGCTCTCTTCCAACCTGCTTGATGTTATGGTTCTATTCTTTGATCTCCAGAGGTCCCTTCCAGCCTCACCATCCCATGCTGGGATTCTGTGAGAAGAGGAAGGGAAGAAAAGAGAAGAACCTTCTGCCCATAAAGCCTGCAAGAGGAAGGCTAAAAGGGCTGAGAAGGGCAGCAGATGGACCTTGTGTCCTTTCCTCTCTTCACATCACCCAAAGGCAGGAAAAGTAGCAGCAGCAGCAGCAGCAGCAGCAAAGCCTCTGCTGTTAATCCCAAGGGATGAGTGCACAGATCCCATGCAGGCAGCACACAAGCTCTGTGTGACTCCTGCTGGCTGAATCACAGCATCGTGGAATGGTTTAGGTTGGAAAGGACCTCAAAGCTCAGCCAGTCCATAGGCAGGGACAGATCCCACTAGAAGAGGTCACTGAAGGCTTCATCCAACCTGGCCTTGAACACCTCCAGGGAGGTTGTGGAGCACAGAAGCACCCAATGTGATCTTTGATCACATTGGGTGCTTCTGTGCTCCACAACCTCCCTGGGCAACCTGTGCCAGGGTCTCAGCACCCCCAATCTGTGCCAGTGTCTCAGCACCCTTAACCTCTGCCAGTGTCTCAGCATCCTCAACCTGTGCCAGTATCTCATCACCCTCAACCTGTGCCAGGGTCTCACCAACCTCAACCTGTGCCAGTCTCTCCCCACCCTCACTGGAAAGAATTCCTTCCTCATCTTCACTCTCATTCTCCCCTCTCCCAGCCTGAAGCCATTGTCCCTTGCCCTGGGACTTACCTAAACTCCCTCCCCAGCTCTCCTGCAGCCCCTTCAGGCACTGGAAGGCTGCTCTAAGGGGATGACAGCCTGGTGAGGAGGCAACTCACAGCTAAGGGCCAGGAAGACTTCAGTTGCCTGCCAAGCAAGCATCCACAGCCTCCCAGGGCAGCCTGTGCCAGTCCCTCCCCATCCTCCCTCTCAACAATTCCTTCCTCATCTTCACTCTCATTCTCCCCTCTCCCAACTTGAAGCCATTGTCCCTTGCCCTGGGACTTATCTAAACTCCCTCCCCAGCTCTCCTGCAGCCCCTTCAGGCTCTGGAAGGCTGCTCTATGGGGGAAACCTCCTTCCACAGGAGAAGGAGCCTGTGATGACAGCCTGGTGAGGAGGCAACTCACAGCTAAGGGGCAGGAAGACTTCAGCTGCCTGCCCAGCAAGCATCCACAGCCTCCCTGGGCAGCCTGTGCCACTCCCCACCCTTCCTCTCAACACTTCCTTCCTCATCTCCAGTTTCAATCTCCCCTCTCCCAGCTCAAAACCAATTGCCCCTCTCTCACCCTGCCACTCCATGCCCTCCCCAGCTGGCAGCTCCCCCAGCTCACCCCTCCCTGCTGCCCGCAGCTCCCTGCCTGCTTGCAGGCAGCCTCCTGGCTCCCTGCAGGCTCCCTGCAGCCTCCTGCCACGGCTCCCCGAGCAGCAGAAGGTGTTGTAAGAAGCCACATTAAGCAGAGGGGCTATTTTTAGGGCAGCAGCTTGCATTTGCATACTAAATCCGAGGGGCCCATATGTCCCAATGTGTATTATTAAAAAGCTTCTTACATAAGAGAGGGGGCAGGAGGAGGCTGCAGGGCTCCAGCACAGCCCAGCCCAGAGCTGCTCAAGTGGTGCTGCTGGACAGCAAGGAGCCAGCAGCTGAGCATCTCAGCTCCTTGCTTCTCCTCTTCCTAAGCTTAAATCATTAGAGGGTAGGAGGAAGGTGTCTCCTAAGCTGCTTTCCTGGTGGGTTCAGGCCAGGGGCAGGTGGTTTGTGCCAGGTTCTGCTGCTTTATTTGATGGCTTCTTAGGGGGGGGACACAGAATAAATTCCCTTCCCACCTCAGCAGCCTTTGGGAGTTGTGTGTGGCAGGGCAAAGTGACTTGCAGGAGGGAAGATAGCCCCAGGTTGTGCCAGGGGAGAGTCAGGCTGGATGTTGTTAGGAAGTTGTTGGCAGAGAGAGTGATTGGCATTGGAATGGGCTGCCCAGGGAGGTGGTGGAGTGGCTGTGGCTGGAGGTGTTGCAGCCAAGCCTGGCTGGGGCACTGAGTGCCATGGTCTGGTTGGTTGGGCAGGGCTGGGTGCTAGGTTGGGCTGGCTGAGCCTGGAGCTCTCTGCCAACCTGCTTGATGCTGTGATTCTATGAAAATCAATGACTCATAGAATTGTTTGGGTTGGGAAAGTCCTTCTGAGATCAGAGTCCAACCAGCAACTCAACCCCACCATGGCCACAGAGTTCTGGAACACCTCCAGGCATGAGTACTCCACAACCTCCCTGGACAGCCTGTGCCAATCCCTGAGCACTCATGCAGCAAAGAAATTGTTCCTCATCTCCAACCAAAACCTCTCCTGTCACCATTCCAGGTCATTTCCACTCCTATCATCTCATATCAAGGGCATGGTCACAGAATCCAAGCTCAGCCAGCCCAACCTAGCACCCAGCCCTGCCCAACCAACCAGACCATGGCACTCAGTGCCCCAGCCAGGCTTGGCTGCAACACCTCCAGCCACAGCCACTCCACCACCTCCCTGGGCAGCCCATTCCAATGCCAATCACTCTCTCTGCCAGGAACTTCCTAACAAAATCCAGACTCAACCTGCCCTGGCACAGCTTCAGCCTCTGGCCCCTTCTTCTGTTGCTGCTGCCTGGCAGCAGAGCCCAACCCCACCTGGCTACAGCCTCCCTGCAGGCAGCTGCAGGCAGCAATCAGCTCTGCCCTGAGCCTCCTCTGCTGCAGGCTGCACCCCCCCAGCTCCCTCAGCCTCTCCTCACAGGGCTGTGCTCCAGGCCCCTCCCCAGCCTTGCTGCCCTTCTCTCAACACCTTCCAGCACCTCAACAGCTCTCTGCAATGGAGGAGCCCAGAACTGGACACAGCACTCCAGGGGTGGCCTGAGCAGTGCTGAGCACAGGGGCACAAGAACCTCCCTTGTCCTGCTGCCCACACTGCTCCTGAGCCAGCCCAGGATGCCATTGGCTCTGCTGCCCACCTGGGCACTGCTGCTTCCTCTGCAGCTCCTCTCTGCCAGCACCCCCAGCTCCCTCTCTGCCTGCCTGCTCTCAGCCACTCTGTCCCCAGCCTGCAGTGCTGCTTGGGGTTGTTGTGGCCAAAGTGCAGAGCCCTCCACTTGGCCTTGTTCAGTCTCCTCCCCTTGGCCTCTGGTGGTCAGAGCCACCTGGGTATCAACTGGCTGCTGCCAGAAACAGGGAGTGAGGAAGGAAGAGATTCTCTGTGGAGGGGAGAAAGATCCTGCAGGCAGAGCTGGGGATGCTGCCCCCCTGGGCCATCCATCTGCCAGGCTTTGCTTGGGCAAGCTGCTGCAGGGGCAGAGATGATCCAAAAAGGAGAGAGAAAGGGAGGACAGAAGGTGTCTGAAAGGCACAGGAGCAGCTCTGGCACAGCCCTCCCCCCCCTCCAGGAGCCTCTCTGCTTCCCCCAGAACATCTTGAAATATTAAACAGTGAAAGAGCTGCTGCTAATTTTGGCTGGAAGTGAAGTCAGATGGGAGCAGATTTTCCCAGGGCTGAGGCTGTGGCCTGGCTCTGCTGCTGCCCCTGTTGGGGAGGATGGGTGGAGAGGGCTGGGATGCCTCAGAGGATGAGCCCAGGGCTGCAGCCAGCTTTTGGTATTGATGGGAGGGAGATGGTAGCTCCATGGACTTGCTAGAGGAGTGAGAAGGATGTGGGATGCTCCAAATTGGAGGTCCAAAGTGGTTCCAGAGGGAGCACAGAATCATTTTGGTTGGAAAAGACCTCTGAGATAGGATCAGAGAAGGGTTTAGGTTGGAAGGCAGCTCAAGGCTCAGCCAGTTCCAACCCCTGCCATAGGCAGGGACACCTCCCACCAGAACAGGTCACTCAAGGCCTCATCCTGGAATGGATTCTCAAGTCCAACCATTCCCTAACTCTCCCAAGGCTGGTGCCAAGCCATGGCCCTCAGCACCACAGCTCTGTGCCTTTCAAACACCTCTGGGGAGGAGGATTTGACCACCTCCCTGGGCAGCCTGGGCCAGGCTCTGAGAGCCCTTTTCAGTGAAGAAGTTTCTTCTAATGTCCAACCTAAACCTCCCCTGGGGCAACCTGAGGCCATTTCCTCTCAACCTGTCCCTTGTTCCTTGAGAGAAGAGCCCAACCCCCACCTGGCTCCAGCCTCCTTCCAGGGAGCTGCAGAGAGCCAGAAGATCTCCCCTCAGCCTCCTCTTCTCCAGGCTAAGGAACCTCAGTTCCAGCTCTGAGCATTGCTGCCCTCCCCTAAGCCCCTCTGCATCCCAACACCCCTGCAGGTGGGTCCCAAGGGAAGGCACAGCCCCAGAGTGGGACAGAAGAAGAAGCAGATAGGGTCTGGGTCACCATCCCAAGTAGTGATCCCATCACCATCATCACTCTGAGCTGCAGTGAGAGCCTCCATGGGTCTGCAAGGTCCACTCAGGTCACCAGGTCTACTCAGGTGCCATGTTCAGCTCCTCTACAGGATTGTTTTGGTTGGAAGAGGCTTTTAAGATCACCAAGAGACCTTTAAGACCACCAAGAGACCTTTAAGGTCACCAAGAAACCTTTAAGACCACCAAGAGACCTTTAAGACCACCAAGAGACCTTTAAGATCACCAAGAGACCTTTAAGGTCACCAAGAAACCTTTAAGACCACCAAGAGACCTTTAAGACCACCAAGAGACCTTTAAGATCACCAAGAGACCTTTAAGACCACCCAGAGACCTTTAAGACCACCAAGAGACCTTTAAGACCACCCAGAGACCTTTAAGATCACCCAGAGACCTTTAAGATCACCAAGAGACCTTTAGGATCACCAAGAGACCTTTAAGACCACCAAGAGACCTTTAAGACCACCCAGAGACCTTTAAGACCACCAAGAGACCTTTAGGATCACCCAGAGACCTTTAAGACCACCCAGAGACCTTTAAGACCACCCAGAGACCTTTAAGATCACCAAGAGACCTTTAAGACCACCAAGAGATCTTTTAGATCCTTAGACCCTTAAGAGCATCAGACCTTTAAAGACCATTTTCCAGGATGGATTTGGTCCCTCTGGACCTTCACCCTGCAAGCACAGAGCCAAGCTTGTGCTTCCTCATCACCCACCTGCTTTCCTCCCTCTGCAGCCACTCCAAGCTGTACCAACCTCTTGCAGCCATTTATTTAGTCCTGGTCCCTCTCCAGGCCACAATTCTGGGGGGGGGCTGAAACCCAAGCAGGAAGCTGCTGCCAGAGGCTAGCTCCAGAGCTGCTCCTGTTTGCTTCTGCAGCCACAGAGAACCACAGGACTGGTGGGGCTGACAAAAGCTCTCTGAGGTCATCCAGTCCAAGCAGCAACCCAACCCCACCGTGGCCACTGAACCATGGCTCAAAGTGCCATGGCCACAGGTTGCTTCAACACCTCCAGGCATGGGCACTCCACCACCTCCCTGGGCAGCCTCTGCCAAGCCCTGACCACTCCTGCAGCAAAGACATTTTTCCTCCTCTCCAACCTAAGCCTCCCCTGGCACAACCTCAGGACATTTCCTCTCCTTCCATCACCTGATCCCAGGGAGCAGAGCCCAACCCCCACCTCACTGCAGCCTCCTCTCAGGGTGCTGCAGACAGCAATGAGGTCTCCCTCAGCCTCCTCTCCTCCAGATTGAACAACCTCAATCTAAACAATCTCTGAACACAAAGCTGGGCTGGGTGGGGAAGCTTTGAAGGCTACCTATGATTAAAGGCAATCACTGCTGGTACAAGGACTGCTGAAGGCAGCAGAGAGGCTTTCATCACCTCCAGGAGCCTTGGCTCCTGCCCTGCCTGCTCTGCACTGGCAGCCCTGGTGCTGTGGATTTAATTTGCATGGCCCATCAATGTCAGGGAGTTGAGTGATGCCATTTCAGAGCACTTTGGTGAGCTCAGTGACTAAGTAAACACTCATGGGAATGGCAAAGGACTCTCCTCAGAGGTAGTTTGTGATTGCAGAGTGCCAGGAGAGAGCTGCTCCATCAGAGAGGGCAAACAACTCAAGTGCCTCAGTGACACAGCCACAGAATCACTGAATGCTAAGGGTTGGAAAGGACCTCTGGAGAGCAGTGAGTTCAACCTCCCTGCCAGAGCAGAGTCACCCAGGGCAGGGCACACAGCCACACATCCAGGCAGGTCTTGGAAGTCTGCTCAGACCCCCTCAGAGGCTGCTGCTGCACTTAGGGAAAGAAAGATCTGCACTGGAGGGCATTAGGATGAGCCACTGAAGATAATTAATTCTCCCCTCAAAAGCTGAAGGGGGCTACAAAAAAAACTGGGGAGGGCTGTGGAGATGCTGGAGAGTGTCCAGAGCAGGGCCAGGAGGATGCTCAGAGGCTGCAGCAGCTCTGCTGTGAGCACAGCCTGAAAGAGTTGGGGCTGTGCAGGCTGGAGCAGAGGAGGCTCCCAGGGGACCTTCTGGTGGCCTGCCAGCATCTGAAGGGGGCTCCAAAAAAGCTGGGGAGGGACTTTGGAGGCTGTGAGGGAGTGGCAGGAGTGGGGGGAATGGAGCAAAGGTGGAGGTGGGGAGAGTGAGGCTGGAGGTGAGGAGGAAGTTGTTGAGCAGGAGAGTGGTGAGAGGCTGGAATGGGTTGCCCAGGGAGGGGGTTGAGGCCCCATGGCTGGAGGGGTTTGAGGCCAGGCTGGCTGAGGCTGTGTGCAGCCTGCTCTAGGGTAGGGTGTCCCTGGCCATGGCAGGGGGTTGGCACTGCCTGCTCCTTGTGCTCCCTTCCAGCCCTGCCTGATTCTGTGATTCTATAAATTGCTCCTGGGATGGAGTGCAACAAACTGCTGGTAACATGGAAATGTGTCAGGCTTTCCCTTGGGAATAAGCTGGGAGAAGAGCTGGGAGCTTGAGGAAGGCATCTTGATCAGGACATCACCCAGACTGTCCATGAGCCAGCAGTGTGCTCTGGGGGCCAGGAGGGGCAATGCCAGTCTGGGGTGGGTCAGAAGGGCTGTGGTAAGTCGAGAGAGGTTCTCCTGCCCCTCTGCTCTGCTCTGGTGAGGCCACATCTGGAGTCCTGTGTGCAGTTCTGGGCCCCCCCAGTTCAGGAGGGACATAGAACTGCTGGAGAGAGTCCAGCCCAGAGCCACAGAGGTGCTGAAGGGAATGGAACAGCTCTGGTAGGAGCAGAGCCTGAGGGAGCTGGGGCTGGGAGCTGGGAGAGGAGGAGACTGAGAGGTGACCTCAGCAGTGTTGGTAAAGATGTGCAGGTGAGTGGCAGGAGCTGGAGCCAGGCTCTGCTGGGGGATGCCAGTGCCAGCACAAGGGGCAGTGGTGGAAGCTGAGGCAGAGGAAGTGCCATGGAAACAGGAGGAGGAATTTTCCCCCTGTGAGGGTGGCAGAGCCTGGCACAGGCTGCCCAGGGGGGCTGTGGAGTCTCCCTCTCTGCAGATATCCAAACCCTGCCTGGATGTGTTCCTGTGTGACCTGCTCCAGGTGCTGCTGCTCTGCAGGAGGATTGGACTGGCTGAGCTTTGGAGCTGCCTTCCAGCCCCAGCAGAGGGGACTCTGCCCCTTGGCTCTGCTCTGCTCAGACCTCACCTCCAATCCTGCCTCTGGTTCTGCTGTCCCCAGCAGGAGGAGGGCACAGAGCTGCTGGAGTGAGGCCAGAGGAGGTCACAAAGATGAGCCAAGGGCTGGAGCAGCTCTGCTGTGAGCACAGGCTGAGGGAGCTGGGGGGGAGCAGCCTGGAGAGGAGAAGGCTCCAGGGGGACCTCAGAGCTGCTGCCAGTGCCTGGAGGGATCCTGCAGGAAGGCTGCAGAGACTTTCCTGAGGGAGACAAGAGACAGGAGAAGGGAGAATAGTTTGGAGCTGAGGGAGAGCAGGGTGAGAGTGGAGCTGAGGAAGAAGTTCTGCAGTAGGAGGGTGGTGAGACCCTGGCACAGTTTGCCCAGGGAGGCTGTGGCTGCCTCCTCCCTGGAGGTGTTCAAGGCCAGGCTGGATGAGGTCCTGAGCAGCTGGGTTTAGTTGAGAGGTGTCCCTGCCCATGGCAGGGAGCAGATATCTCTGAGGTCCCTTCCAACCTAAGTCATTCCAGGTCTCTGTCTCCACCTGCCTGGCTCCCTTCACCTTTCAGAAGCTTCTTCTTCACCTCCACTTCCAGGGACACCTAATCTGCTTTTCTGGTGCTGCCTCTGCACTGGAAGCAAAGAGACTTCCACACTTGAGAAGGCAACAGCCACCACCTCCCTTCCCCACTCTTCTCACTCTCCAAAATATTGGAGTAATGACATCATGCAGTGGATCTGTCACTTGGCCAAGCTCTGCAGATGGCATTTCCCTGCCTCCATCTCCATCAGCTCCTCCAGAAAAGGCAGCAGTGGAGTAATAACCACAACAAAAACACTCCACAAACACAGCACAGCCCCAAGCCTCCTGCCTGCAGCTCCCTCCCCAGCTTCACAGCCTGGTTGGTAGGGAAGCAGACACCAGTGGTGGCCACAGCCCAGACCCAAGCCTGGCCAGCCCTGAGATCTTTAACATCTTCATAGGTGATCTGGATGAGGGCATTGAGTCACCTCCCTGGAGGTGTTCAGGACCAGGCTGGATGAGGCCTTGAGTGACCTGTTCTAGTGGGAGCTGTCCCTGCCTATGGACTGGCTGAGCTTTGAGGTCCTTTCCAGCCTAACCCATCCCATGATTCCATCCTTTCCAGAGCTCCCTTCCACACTGGGATTCTGTGATCTCCAGGAAGGGAAATCCCTTCCCTGTTTTCCTCAGCACAGCTTTACACCAGGCAGGGACTAAACCAATTTGCCTTAGGAAGCAGCTGGGAGGTCCCAAAACGTCATCTGGATCCTGTGACTGGATGAAGTGGGAGCAAAATGCTGATCTCTGCACCACAGAGATTAATGCAATTAGATTTAATTAGCTCTTGCAAAAGACTTTTATCTTCAAAGCTCTTTCTAGCCACAGATGTCTCCTGGTGCCTCTGTGAGATTGATTAGTATGCACTGAGCTCTTTGTTTTCCAGGAGGGAACAGAAGACTTTCAGGGAAGGGCCAGCCAGGGAAGAAGGTAATGACCTGGACTGCACTCATCTCAAACCAGTGCACGCCAGAGAGCATCCCCAGACCTCAGCAGAGTCACTGATAGCTCCCTTCTAGTGCTCAGAAAGAAACAGCAGCAATAAGAACACCTCCTGCTGTCTGCAGGCTCCTTCCCAGCACCTGGCCCAGCAAAGGCTGCAAAGAGCAGCCCCAAAAACTTCTCACCCAGGTGAGAGCCACCTGGGCACCACACCACTGCCCATGCCAGGCTCTCTCTCTTCTCTCCTGACCACCTCATGCATCCCCAAAACCACTTTGCTATCTTCAGTCACCCTAACCCTAATCCTAACCCCTAATCTCTAAACCTAAAACTGATCCTAACCTTAATGCCTGACCCTAACTCTAATCCCTGCCACCAAACCCAAACCTTGCCACCTTGGTGAGAGCCACCTGGGCACCACAATATTGTCCATGCCAGGCTCTTCTTCCTCTCACCTGCCCACTCCATGCATGCCCAAAACCATTTTGCTGTCTGCAGACATCCTAACCTAAACCTAAACCTTAACCCCCTAACCCTAACCTCCTAACCTTAACCCTAACACTAACCTTAACACTCTAACCTTACCTCTAACCCTCTAACACTAAAACTAACCCTAACCACCAACTCTAACACTAACCCTAACCCCCTAACCTTAATGCTAACCTTAACAGTAACCATAACCTCTTAGCCCCTCACCTTAACCCTAACCCCCTAACACTAACCCTAACCCCCTAACCTTAACCCTAACCCCCTAACCCTAACACTAACCCTAACCCCCTAACCCTAACCACCTTACCCTAACACTAACCCTAACCCTGCAACCTTAACCCTAACCCCCTAACCCTAACCCCCTAACCTTAACCCTAACTCCCTAACCCTAACCCTAACCCTAACTGCCTTACCCAAGCACTAACCCTAACCCTGCAACCTTAACCCTAACCCTCTAACCCTAACCCCCTAACCTTAACCCTAACTCCCTAACACTAACCCTAATCCCCTAACCCTAACACTAACCCTAACCCACTAACCCTAACCCAAACCCCCCAACCTTAACCCTAACCCCCTAACCCTAACCCCCTAACCTTAACCCTAACTCCCTAACACTAACCCTAATCCCCTAACCCTAACACTAACCCTAATCCACTAACCCTAACCCCCCAACCTTAACCCTAACCACCTAACACTAACCCCTTAAATCTAACCTTAACCTTAACCTCCTAACCTTAGCCCTAACCCCCAACCTTAACCCTAACCCCCCAACCTTAACCCTAACCCTAACACTAACCCTAACCTTAACCCTAACCCCCCAACCTTAACCCTAACCCTAACACTAACCCTAACCTTAACCCTAACCCCCTAACACTAATCCCTTAAATCTAACCTTAACCTTAACCCCTTAACCTTAGCCCTAACCCCCAACCTTAACCCTAACCCCTTAACTCTAACCTTAACCCTAATCCCCTAACCCTAACCTTAACCCTAACCCCCTAACCTTAGCCCTAAACCCTTAACTCTAACCTTAACCTTAACCCCCTAACCTTAACCCTAACCCCCTAACCCTAACACTAATCCTAACCCCCTAACCTTAACCCTAACCCCTTAACTCTAACCTTAACCCTAACCCCCTAACCTTAATCCTAACCCCCTAACCCCTACCTCTGACCTTAACCCCTATCACCAAACCCAAACCTTGTCACCTTGGTGAGAGCCACCTGGGCCCCACACATTGTCCATGCCAGCCGCCTCCTCCTCCTCCTCCTCCTCCTCCTCCTCCTCCTCCTCCTCATCCTCCTCCTCCTCCTCCTCCTCCTCCTCCTCCTCCTCCTCCTCCTCCTCCTCCTCCTCCTCCTCCTCCTCCTCCTCCTCCTCCTCTCTCCTGACCACCTCATGCATTCCCTAAACCATGTTGTAACTGCAGACATCCTATATGCATTCCCTAACCCCCTAACACTAACCC
Source organism: Pogoniulus pusillus (assembly GCF_015220805.1). Lineage (NCBI taxonomy): Eukaryota > Metazoa > Chordata > Aves > Piciformes > Lybiidae > Pogoniulus > Pogoniulus pusillus. Next base: position 5,525,108 of record NC_087303.1, on the reverse strand, counting down.
TAAACCCCTTAACCCTAACTCCCTAACCCCTACCTATGACCCTAACCCCTATCACCAAATCAAAACCTTGTCACCTTGGTGAGAGCCACCTGGGTACCCCACCTGCTGAGAGCCAACTGGTTGGACTGGATGATCTTTGAGGGCTTCTCCAAGGGACCACAAGGAGCAGCCAGCCCCAACCCCCCTGCCATGCCCAGGGACACCCTACCCTAGAGCAGCCTGACCACAGCCTCAGCCAGCCTGGCCTCAAACACCTCCAGCCATGGGGCCTCAACCCCCTCCCTGGGCAGCCCATTCCAGAGGCTCAAACATCTGGGTTCTTGAACACCTCCAGCCATGGGCACTCCACCACCTCCCTGGGCAGCCTGAGCCAATCTCTGACCACTCTTGCAGCAAAGAAATCTTCCCTCAGCTCCAACCTAACCCTCCCCTGGGGCAATTTCAGGACATTTCCTCTCCTTCTACCACCTGAGACTAAGGACCAGAGCCCAACCCCAGCTCTCTGCAACCTCTTGTCAGGTAGCTGCAATGAGCTCTGCCCTCAGCCTCCTCTTCTCCAGGCTGCACACCCCCAGCTCCCTCAGCTGCTCCTCTCCAGCTCTGCTCTCTAGACCCTTCCCCAGCTTTGTTGCACTTCCCTGGACCCACTCCAGCCCCTCAATGTCCTAGGAGTGAGAGGCCCCAGACTGTAGCCAGGATTTGAGGTGCTGCCCCAACCTGGAGCTGAGTGCACGTTAAAAAGGAAGCCTCTGGGGCCAGGAGGATGCTCAGAGGCTGCAGCAGCTCTGCTGTGAGCACAGCCTGAAAGAGTTGGGGCTGTGCAGGATGGAGCAGAGGAGGCTCCCAGGGGACCTTCTTGTGGCCTGCCAGCATCTGCAGGGGGCTCCAAAAAAGCTGGGGAGGGACTTTTGAGGCTGTGAGGGAGTGGCAGGAGTGGGGGGGATGGAGCAAAGGTGGAGGTGGGGAGAGTGAGACTGGAGGTGAGGAGGAAGTTGTTGAGCAGGAGAGTGGTGAGAGGCTGGAATGGGCTGCCCAGGGAGGGAGTTGAGGCCCCATGGCTGGAGGTGTTTAAGACCAGGCTGGATCTCATTTTGATGCTCAGAGTACAAAAAATGCCACAGGTCAGAGCATGTCACAGGCTCGCAGATGTCAGGGTTGGAAGGACCCAAAGAGCTCATCCAGCCCAACCTCCCTGCCAGAGCAGCACCACACAACCCAGCTCAGGGCACACAGAACACATCCAGACAGGCCTGGGAAGGCTCCACAGAAGGAGACTCCACAACCTCTCTGGGCAGCCTGTGCCAGGCTCTGAGACCCTTCCAGGCAAGAAGCTGCCCTTGTGCTGAGCTGGAACCTCGTGTGCTGCTGTCAGGCCCAGACAGTAGAGCTGTTGGATGGTTTTGGCTTGGAGAAAGCCCTTCAAAGCTCATCTAATACCACCTCTATGCAGTCAGCAGAGACACCTGAGGCTGATCAGTCTGGAGGAGGGAAGGCTGAGAGGGGATCTGATCGATGCCTATCAGTATCTGAGGGGTGGGTGTCAAGGTGAAGGTGCCAGGCTCTGTTTGGTGGTGCCCAGTGATAGGACAAGGGACAATGAGCACAAACTGGAGCCCAGGAGGTTCCACCTCAACATGGGGAGAAGCTTCTTTAGTGTGAGGGTGCTGGAGGCCTGGAGCAGGCTGCCCAGAGAGGTTGTGGAGTCTCCTTCTCTGCAGACTTTCAACACTCTCCTGGATGTGTTCCTGTGTGCCCTGCCCTGGGTGATGCTGCCTGGGCAGGGGGTTGGAGTGGATGATCTCCAGAGGTCCCTTCCAAGCCCTAACATCCTGTGATCCTGTGAGCCCCAGCCAGAGCAGGCTGCTCACAGCCCCACACAGCCTCCCCTGCACTGCTGCCAGCCATGGGCAGCTCCCAGCTCTCTGGGCAGCCTGGCACAGGCTCTCCCCACCCTCACTGCCAAACATTTCTCCCTTCTCTCCACTCTCAAGCTCCTCTCTCAGTTTCCAACCATCCTCCCTTGGCCTGGCCCAGCAGCTCCTGCTCACAGCTCTGTCCCCAGCTCTCTGCTCAGCCTTGAAGCACTCCAAGGCCACCAGGAGGTCTCCCTGCAGCCTTCTCTCCTCCAGCCTGCCCAAGCCCAACTCTAACAGCCTTGACAGCAGAGCTGATGAGTCGATCTGCTGATTGCACTACAATGAGCTCCTCAGATGAGCTCCTGGGCCAAGACCTCATCACCAAGGCCATCTGGAGGACCAGGGGGGCTGATGGGCAGGGATGCTTTGATTTGCCTGCACTGCTGCCTGAGGAAAACCCTTCCAAAGAGCTTTCAGGCTCCTGTCCATCCCCCAGCTGCCAAAGCTGTGATGGTCTTGCTGGATAAAACCCCACCTGTCTGGGGCTTAGACAGCTAAAAGCTCAAGGCCTAGCTACCAACTTTCCTCTGTTACTTAAAACCAAGCAACCCTCTGATTCTGCCACCCAAGCTGCAACCTCCCCACCAAGCCCTTTCATTCCACAAGCCCTGCTGCTTGGCCACCATCAATCCTGGAGGCAACCCAAGCCTGACTCAACCTCTGACAACTCCCTGGGCTCATGGAAGCATCAGGACCTGCTGCATCATAGAAGAGACAGATGAGCTCTCTCAGTGACTGGGTTGGCTCTCCCCAGCTCCATGACAACATGAAGAAGCCCTGGAGAACAATTCAGCACCAAGAGCAGCCTATTGTGACAAGCAGCAGTGGATGGAAGCTGCAGCACAGGAGGTTCCAGCTCAGCACAAGGGGAACTTCTTGCCTGGAAGGGTCCCAGAGCCTGGCACAGGCTGCCCAGAGAGGTTGTGGAGTCTCCTTGTGTGGAGCCTTCCCAGGCCTGTCTGGTTGTGTTCCTGTGTGCCCTGAGCTGGATTGTGTGGTGCTGCTCTGGCAGGGGGCTTGGACTGGATGAGCTCTTTGGGTCCCTTCCAACCCCTGACATCCTCTGATCCTGTTCCACCAGGGGATGTGCCAGCACTGGCTGCTGTTTGCCATCCTTGAAACCCCTTGGCAGCTGTTTCTCACTCCCAAGACATTTGGAGCTGCCACCTTGGTGTATGTGTTGGAAGGTCACAGCTCTGGGGAGGTGACCCTCAAATGAAACTCCCATGAGTGGGACAGTGCAGGGCAGCAGCAGGCAGTGAGAGAGCCTGGACATGGCAACATCCCTCTGACCTGGAGCTGTTCAGGACCAGGTTGGATGAGGCCTTGAGCATCCTGGTGGGAGGTATCCCTGCCCATGGGACATCCATAGAATTGGATGAGCTTTAAGGTCCCTTCCAACCCAACCCATTCTGTGAGTCCATGAATGTTTGAGCTGCTCCAAGCTCAGAGCTGCCTCTTGCAGAACAGCACCGAGATCTCCTGGCCTGAGAACTGTTTCTGCTCAAGGCTATGACTGCTTTCTAGATGCCATTTATCCCTCTGGAGGTTCAAGCCTTCAGAGGGCTGAGCCAACCCTTGTGTCACTGGGCTTTGAGGTGTTTTTCTCTTGCCTCAGCTAAGTGCTGCTGCTTGGTTGCTTCAGACAAAGCACTTGAGGGGTGCTGGGCAGAGGCTGTTCCCTGGTAGCAGCTAAGAACCCTCAGGAGATGCATCACAGAGGCTGAATCACTGAGCCATGGAATCAGGCAGGGTTGGAAGGGAGCACAAGGAGCAGGCAGTGCCAACCCCCCTGCCATGCCCAGGGACACCCTACCCTAGAGCAGGCTGCACACAGCCTCAGCCAGCCTGGCCTCAAACACCTCCAGCCATGGGGCCTCAACCCCCTCCCTGGGCAACCCATTCCAGCCTCTCACCACTCTCCTGCTCAACAACTTCCTCCTCACCTCCAGCCTCACTCTCCCCACCTCCACCTTTGCTCCATTCCCCCCACTCCTGCCACTCCCTCACAGCCTCAAAAGTCCCTCCCCAGCTTTTTTGTAGCCCCCTTCAGATCCTGGCAGGCCACAAGAAGGTCCCCTGGGAGCCTCCTCTGCTCCAGCCTGCACAGCCCCAACTCTTTCAGTCTGTACTCACAGCAGAGCTGCTGCAGCCTCTCAGCATCCTCCTGGCCCTGCTCTGGACACTCTCTGCATCTCCACAGCCCTCTTGTCCCAGGGGCTCCAGGGGTGCCCAGGGTCAGGACACAAACACACAACCTCCCTGGAGGTGTTCAGGACCAGGCTGGATGAGGCCATAAGTGACCTGTTCTAGTGGGAGCTGTCCCTGGCTATGGACTGGGCTGAGCTTTGAGCTCCCTTCCAACCTAACCCATTCTATGATTCTGTGACTCTGTTCAGCTGGCTGAGGCTCAGGGCTGGCTGTGGCACCTTGCTCAGCACAGCACAGCACAGCACAGCACAGCACAGCACAGCACAGATGTCACCACCAGGGCTTGCCCCCTTCCTTTTGAGACTCAAGGAGGACCCAAACTTCCCTTTTCCCAGAGGATTCAGCAGCTGCAGAGCAACCCCCAAGCTGAAGGCCACAGCATCAGGGCTTGCATGTGAAGACCTTGGCTCAGAATCAAAGCCAAATTAATTCCATTCCCCTCAAATCCAACTGGGGAATGGCAAGGGAGCAGCAGAATTAAGACTGCTTTAATGAGGAAGAAAAGCAGTGGCATGGAAATTCGATGCCATTCTGTGGTTCCATGATCCTGATTCCCACTTGGAACATGCCAGGCTCTCTTTAAAGCACAAAGCTGATGTGGAAGACCTCAGCCACAAATTGTCCCAACCAGGACATTGTGCAGGAGTTTGGGGTGGGAGAAGAGGTCACAGAGTCAGAGAATGGCTTAGGTTGGAAGGGACCTCAAAGATCATCCAGTGCCAACCTAGCACCCAGCCCTGCCCAACCAACCACACCATGGCACTCAGTGCCCCAGCCAGGCTTGGCTGCAACACCTCCAGCCACAGCCACTCCACCACGTCCCTGGGCAGCCCATTCCAGTGCCAATCACTCTCTCTGACAACAACTTCCTAACAACATCCAGCCTCAACCTGCCCTGCCACAGCTTCAGCCTCTGTCCCCTTCTTCTGGCCCTGGCTGCCTGGCAGCAGAGCCCAACCCCACCTGGCTACAGCCTCCCTGCAGGCAGCTGCAGGCAGCAATGAGCTCTGCCCTGAGCCTCCTCTGCTGCAGGCTGCACCCCCCCAGCTCCCTCAGCCTCTCCTCACAGGGCTGTGCTCCAGGCCCCTCCCCAGCCTTGCTGCCCTTCTCTCAACACCTTCCAGCACCTCAGCATCTCTCTGCAATGGAGGAGCCCAGAACTGGACACAGCACTGCAGGGGTGGCCTGAGCAGTGCTGAGCACAGGGGCACAAGAACCTCCCTTGTCCTGCTGCCCACACTGCTCCTGAGCCAGCCCAGGATGCCATTGGCTCTGCTGCCCACATGGGCACACTGCTGCCTCAGCTTCAGCTACTATCCACCAGTACCCCCAGGTCCCTTTCCTCCTGCCTGCTCTCAGCCACTCTGTCCCCAGCCTGCAGTGCTGCTTGGGGTTGTTGTGGCCAAAGTGCAGAACTCTGCCCTTGGCCTTGTTCAATCTCATCCCACTGGCACCCACAAAGCTGTTGACCAAGCCTGATGCCAGGACTCATCCCTGAACCTCCCCATGCCAACACATGGCTTTGGCACTGCAACCCAAGGATCTCAGCCCATGTCCATCCCCTTCCCCCTGCAGAGGAAGGGCTGAAGTTCACTGCTAAGAGCTGCTCCTCCTTGGGCAAGCTTCCTGCAGGAGATGCAAGGCTGTGCAGCCCCAGTGGCAGCAGCTGAGGAGATTTCATTCCAAACACATTTACATTATTATGCAAATATTTGGAACTCATCAACTCCTTCCCCTACCTGCTAAGGGCTGAGTTAAGAGTTGCTATGGGAACAGCAACTCTTAACCACTCTAGTTAGTACTTTTCATTCTGCTAGTGTCCAGAGAGCTGAATGAGGGTTGAAGAGAGCTTGTAGCAGGTGCTGGAGGAAGGTGGAGGAGGGAAAAAAAAGAGTCCCTTGTTGAAAGGTAAAGATTAATGGTTGAGGAGCTTCAAAGTCAAGTACCTGGGCCAAGGAGGAATGGAGCCAAAGTTGCTTGGAATGAGCCCAGGAGCTTCTCCTACATCATTTAACCAAATCAGGTGTCCTGTTTGCATAATTCTGCCTTCAATCATGGAATTGTTTGGGTTGCAAAAGCCCTCTGAGAGCATCCAGTCCAGCCAGCAACCCAACCCCACTGTGGCCACTTGAACCATGACCACAAGTGTCATGGCCACAGGGTTCTTGGGCAGCTGCAGGCACAGGGACTCCAACACCTTGCTTGGACAGATTCACTCTGATATGGGTCAGGAACTGGCTGGAAGACAGGGCCCAGAGAGTGGTGGTGAATGGTGCCACAGCCAGCTGGCAGCTGGCACCAGTGCTGTGCCCCAGGGATCATCAGTGCTGGGCACAGTCCTGTTCAATGTCTTTAGTGATGATCTGGAGCAGGGCATTGAGTCCAGCAGCAGTGAGTTTGCAGATGACACCAAGCTAGGAGCAGCTGTGGAGCTGTTGGAGGGTAGCAGAGCCCTGCAGAGGGACCTGGGCAGGCTGCATGGGTGGGCAGAGGCCAAGGGGATGAGATTGAACAAGGCCAAGGGCAGGGTTCTGCACTTTGGCCACAACAACCCCAAGCAGCACTGCAGGCTGGGGCCAGAGTGGCTGAGAGCAGGCAGGCAGAGAGGGAGCTGGGGGTGGTGGGAGAGAGGAGCTGCAGAGGAGGCAGCAGTGCCCAGGTGGGCAGCAGAGCCAATGGCATCCTGGGCTGGCTCAGGAGCAGTGTGGGCAGCAGGGCAAGGGAGGTTCTTGTGCCCCTGTGCTCAGCACTGCTCAGGCCACCCCTGGAGTGCTGTGTCCAGTTCTGGGCTCCTCCATTGCAGAGAGATGTTGAGGTGCTGGAAGGTGTTGAGAGAAGGGCAGCAAGGCTGGGGAGGGGCCTGGAGCACAGCCCTGTGAGGAGAGGCTGAGGGAGCTGGGGGGGTGCAGCCTGCAGCAGAGGAGGCTCAGGGCAGAGCTGATTGCTGCCTGCAGCTGCCTGCAGGGAGGCTGTAGCCAGGTGGGGTTGGGCTCTGCTGCCAGGCAGACAGCAACAGAAGCAGGGGACACAGCCTGAAGCTGTGCCAGGGCAGGTTGAGGCTGGATTTTGTTAGGAAGTTGTTGTCAGAGAGAGTGATTGGCACTGGAATGGGCTGCCCTGGGAGGTGGTGGAGTGGCTGTGGCTGGAGGTGTTGCAGCCAAGCCTGGCTGGGGCACTGAGTGCCATGGTGTGGTTGGTTGGGCAGGGCTGGGTGCTAGGTTGGGCTGCAGGAGCTTGGAGCTCTCTTCCAACCTGCCTGATTCTGTGATTGTACCTCCTTGTGCAGGCTGTGCCCATCCCTGACCACTCTTGCAGCAGAGAAGTTTTTCCTCCTCTCCAACCTAAGCCTCCCCTGGCACAGTTTCAGGCTCTTTTCTCTCCTTCCATCCCCTGACAGTACAGGAGAAGAGACTCTCAGAGCATGTCATGGGCAGGTAGAGACTTTATCAAGCAGCACAACTCAGCCCCACAACACCAGCTGAGGTCTAGGGACATGAGAATCCTCCCCTAAGCCTCTAACCTTCAGCTGAGCACAAACTGAAGATAAATATGATTGAGATTAGCAGTGGTGGAGGCAGCCACAGCGTCCCTGGGCAGCCTCTGCCAGCCTCTCCCCACCCTCACTGATAAGAATCTCTTCCTCACCTCCACTCTCCATCTCCCCTCTCCCAGCTCAAAGCCATTGGCCCTCATCCTGCCACTCCCAGCCCTTGGCACAAGTCCCTCCCCAGCTCTCCTGCGGCCCCTTCAGGTCCTGGCAGGCTGCTCTGAGGTCTCCCTGGAGCCTTCTCCAGGCTCAACAGCCCCAACTCCCCCAGCCTGTCCCCACAGCAGAGGTGCTCCAGCACCTGAGCAGCTTTGTGGCCTCCTCTGGACCTTCTCCAGCAGTTTCATTGCCTTCTTATGCTGTGGGGACCAGAACTGGATGGGATGGGAAGGGATGGGAAGGGATGGGGTGAAGTGGGATGGGATGGGATGGGGTAGGAAGGAATGGGATAGGATGAGATGGAATGGGAAGGGAAGGGAAATGATGGGATAGGATGGAATGAGAAGGGATGAGATAGGATGGGAAGGGATGGAATGGGAAAGGAAGGGATGAGAAGGAAAGGGATGGGATGGAATAGGGTGGAATGATAAGGGATGGGATGGAATGGGAAGGGATGGGATGGATTAGGATGGAATGAGAAGGGATAGGATGAAATGGGAAGGGAAAGGAAGGGATGAGATTGGATGAGAAGGAAAGGGATGGGATGGAATAGGGTGGAATGAGAAGGGATGGGATGGAATAGGAAGGAAAGGGATGGGATGGAACACAGTGGAATGAGAAGGAAAGGGATGGAATGGGAAGGGAAAGGAAGGGATGGGATGAGAAAGAAAGGGATGGGATGGGATGGGATGGAATGGGATGGGATGGGATGGGAAGGGAAGGGATGGGATGGGATGGAATGGAATGGGATGGGATGGGATGGGATGGGATGGGAAGAGATGGGAAGGAATGGGATGGGGTGAAATGGGAAAGGATGGGAAGGAAAGGAATGGGATGGAATAGGGTGGAATGAGAAGGGATGGGACAAAATGGGATGGGAAGGGTAGTGAAGGGAAGGGAAAGGATGAGACGAGATGGGAGGGGAAATGAAGGGATGGGAGGGGAGGGGAAATGAAGGGATGGGAGGGGAGGGGAAATGAGGGGATGGGATGGTGACTCCAGCAGCAAGAGCAGTAGGCACAGGGCCTGAGGAGCAGAGCAGGCCTTACCTGTCTCTCCCCAGATGGGCAGGTACTCATCCTGCTGGATGTCCAGCATGATCTCCAGCCCGTTGCCTGTGCCACCCTTCACCGTGGTGAGCAGAGGTCGTCCCTCCTCTCCTGAGTTAAACATGTAGCATTTCCCATACTTTGTAAACACCTGGAGGGAGAGAAGAGGAGAGAAGTCATTGCAGCCTCCCCCTGACACAGTCACAGAGTGTCAGGGGCTGGAAGGGAGCTCCAAAGCTCAGCCAGTCCAAGCCCTGCCACAGCAGCAGCACCTGGAGCAGGTCACACAGGAACACATCCAGGCAGGGTTTGGATATCTGCAGAGAGGGAGACTCCACAGCCCCCCTGGGCAGCCTGTGCCAGGCTCTGCCACCCTCACAGGGGGAAAATTCCTCCTCCTGTTTCCATGGCACTTCCTCTGCCTCAGCTTCCACCACTGCCCCTTGTGCTGGCACTGGCATCCCCCAGCAGAGCCTGGCTCCAGCTCCTGCCACTCACCTGCACATCTTTACCAACACAGAATCACAGAATCAGGCAGGTTGGAAGAGAGCTCCAAGCTCATCCAGTCCAACCTAGCACCCAGCGATGGCCAAGCAACCAGACCATGTCACTAACATGAATGAGGTCACCTCTCATACTCCTCCTCTCCCAGCTAAAAAGCTGCAGCTCCTTCAGGCTCTCCTGCCTGCTGCTACCTGCAGGGAGGCTGTAGCCAGGTGGGGTTGGGCTCTGCTGCCAGGCAACAAGCAACAGAAGAAGGGGACACAGCCTGAAGCTTAGCCAGGGCAGGTCTAGGCTGGATGTGAGGAGGAAGTTGTTAGCAGAGAGAGTGATTGGCACTGGAATGGGCTGCCCAGGGAGGTGGTGGAGTGGCTGTGGCTGGAGGTGTTGCAGCCAAGCCTGGCTGGGGCACTGAGTGCCATGGTCTGGTTGGTTGGGCAGGGCTGGGTGCTAGGTTGGGCTGGCTGAGCTTGGAGCTCTCTTCCAACCTGCTTCATTCTATGATTCCTCATAAGGAAAATGTTCCATCCCCTATATAATTGTTGTGTCTCTGGGCTGGACTCTTTCAAGTTTCCTGAAGTCCTTCCTGAACTGAGGGGTCCAGAACTGGACACAGTACTCCAGATGCAGCCTCAGCAGGGCAGAGCAGAGAGGCAGGAGAACCTCTCATAGAATCATAGATTCAGGCAGGGTTGGAAGGGACCACAAGGAGCAGGCAGTGCCAACCCCCCTGCCATGCCCAGGGACACCCTACCCTAGAGCAGGCTGCACACAGCCTCAGCCAGCCTGGCCTCAAACACCTCCAGCCATGGGGCCTCAACCCCCTCCCTGGGCAACCCATTCCAGCCTCTCACCACTCTCCTGCTCAACAACTTCCTCCTCACCTCCAGCCTCACTCTCCCCACCTCCACCTTTGCTCCATCCCCCCCACTCCTGCCACTCCCTCACAGCCTAAAAGTCCCTCCCCAGCTTTTTTGGAGCCCCCTTCAGATGCTGGCAGGCCACAAGAAGGTCCCCTGGGAGCCTCCTCTGCTCCAGCCTGCACAGCCCCAACTCTTTCAGTCTGTGCTCACAGCAGAGCTGCTGCAGCCTCTGAGCATCCTCCTGGCCCTGCTCTGGACGTGGACCTCTCTCGACCTCCTACCCACAGCCCTTCTAATCCACCTCAGACTGGCACTGGCCTTCTTGGCCACCAGAGCACATTGTTGGCTCACTCTCAACCTGTCCTCATCAATGCAGCTGAGCAAGGACCACACTCTGCAGCTGGAAAGGAAATGCCCAGAGATAAATCTGATCAAATCATTTCAGTGCTCTGTGTTCTCCTTACAGCAAATAAAGGATGGGAGAGAAGGAGGCAAAGCTGATTTAGAGCAGTGAACAAATGTCTTCAGCAGCTCACCAGAGTCACATCATGTTAAGTCCCTGAGAAGCACAAGGGACAGGCTGTGATTGAGCTTGTAATAAAAGACAGGCAAAGTCCCTGCCTTTCTGCCAGGCAGCTCAGCCCAGCCCTGCTGGCAGCTCCTACAGCTGGCATCATCTAGCTGCAAGCTACAGCAGTTGGGGCTGCAGAAGAGAAGGCTCCAGGGTGACTTTAGAGCAGCCCTTTCAGTGCCTGAAGGAGCTGGGGAGGGATTTTGACAAGGGGTGGGAGTGAGAGGATGAGGAAAAATGGCTTAGAGATGGGAGAGGGAGAGTGGAGATGAGGAAGAGATTGTGGAGAGGGAGGGTGGGGAGAGACTGGCAGAGGTTGAGGATGCTGAGACCCAGGCACAGGTTTGCCAGGGAGGTTGTGGAGCACAGAAGCACCCAATGTGATCTTTGATCACATTGGGTGCTTCTGTGCTCCACAACCTCCCTGGAGGTGTTCAGGACCAGGCTGGATGAAGCCTTGAGCAACCTGTGCTGGTGGGAGGTGTCCAAGTGGCTGAGCTTTGAGGTCACTTCCAACCCAAACTCCCCTCTAGGATTCTGTGTTCAGGTTTGAACCTCCCAATTAGAGCAAAAAGGCTGCAGGGAATATGAAGAGTTTGCAGTGGTGGGGGGAAGAAGAGAGAGAGAAAGACAGGAAAGGAGGGAGGAAGGGAGAAGGAAGGGAAGGAAGGGAGGAAGGGAGAGAGGAAAGGAGGAAGGGAGAGAGGAAAGGAGGAAGGGAGGGCGAAAGGGAGAAAAGGAGGGAGGGAGAAAATGAGGGGGGAAGGAAGAAGGAAGGAATGAAGGAAGGGAGAGGAAGGAAGGGAGAAAGGGAGAAAAGGAGGAAGGGAGGGAGGGAGGGAGGAAGGAAGAAAGGAAGGAATAGAGGAAGGGAGAGAGGAAGGAAGGGAGAAAGAGAGAAAAGGAGGAAGGGAGAAAAAGAGGGAGAGATGGAGGGAGGAAGGAATAGAAGAGAGAGAGGAAGGAAGGCAGAAAGGGAGAAAAGGAGGAAAGGAGAAAAAGAGGGAGGAAAGAAGGAAGGAAGGAATAGAGGAAGGGAGAGAAGAAGGAAAGGAGAAAGGGAGAAAAGGAGGAAGGGAGAAAAAAAGGGAGGAAGGAAGGAAGCAAGCAAGGAAGAGAAGATGGGAGGGAGGGAGGGAAGGAGGGGGGGAGGAAGAGAGGGAGGGAAGAAGGAAGGAAGGGAGGAAGGAAGGGAAGGAGGCAGGAAGGGAGGAAGGAAGGGAAGGAGGCAGGAAGGCAGAAAGAAAGAGAGGAAGGGAGGAAGGGAGGAAGGGAGAAAGAAAGAAAGAAAGAAAGAAAGAAAGAAAGAAAGAAAGAAAGAAAGAAAGAAAGAAAGAAAGAAAGAAAGAAAGAAAGAAAGAAAGAAAGAAAGAAAGAAAGAAAGAAAGAAAGAAAGAAAGAAAGAAAGAAAGGAAGGGAGGGAGGAAGAAAGAAAGGAAGGAGAAAAAGAAAGAAAGAAAAAGGAAGGAGAAAAAGAAAAAGAAAGAAAGAAAGAAAGAAAGAAAGAAAGAAAGAAAGAAAGAAAGAAAGAAAGAAAGAAAGAAAGAAAGAAAGAAAGAAAGAAAGAAAGAGAGGAAGAAAGAAAGGAAGGAGAAAAAGAAAGAAAGAAAAAGAAAGAAAGAAAGAAAGAAAGAAAGAAAGAAAGAAAGAAAGAAAGAAAGAAAGAAAGAAAGAAAGAAAGAAAGAAAGAAAGAAGAAAGAAAGAAAGAAAGAAGAAAGAAAGAAAGAAAGAAAGAAAGAAAGAAAGAAAGAAAGAAAGGAAGGAAGGAAGGAAGGAAGGAAGGAAGGAAGGAAGGAAGGAAGGAAGGAAGGAAGGAAGGAAGGAAGGAAGGAAGGAAGGAAGGGCCCTTTAACAAGGCTTTCCCACCCGAGTGAGGATGGTGCTTTAGTACTTGAGTGACCTACTAAAGCATTCAAGCTGGAAAGCTGAAGCTGAGCAGCAGGAGCCTGTGCCAGCAGCCAGTGCCTCCGAGATGAGCCCTCCCAGGGAGGCTCTGAAGGCAGAACTCAGGCAAGACTCTAATTGGGATGGCTGAAGATGCAGCAGAAGAAGCCAGAATCAGAGGAGCTGAGAGCTAACTGCTGAGTGGGGGCTGAGGTGGACCTGGAGCAGCCTTCAGCCAAGGAAATCCTGGGAATTTGATGGGCCTTTTTGCAGGAGCCTTTGCAGCTGTAAGAGCTGAGGAGGAGAATCTCCAGCCGAGGGCCTGCTCACTCTCCAAAGAAGATGTGAAGTGACAGCAGCCAAGGCAGGCTGCAGCTGCATGGCTGGGACCCCCAGCCCAGGGCAAGGAAGCAAGTGGTGACCTGGGGAGGAAGGGAGGCTCCTCCTGCACTCACTCACCATCAGGAAACACTGATGGCCATGGCCAGGAGCTCAGCTGCTACCACCCTGGCAGATGTTTCTCTTGCAGAGTAGCAGAAACTCCAAGAAGGACATTGAGGAGCTGGAGCAGGTCCAGAGAAGGGCAATGAAGCTGGGGAAGGGTCTGGAGAACAGAGCTGGGGAGGAGCAGCTGAGGGAGCTGGGGTTGGGAACCTCAGCACCTCCCCATCCTGGCTTCAGTTTTGGGCTTCTCACTCCAGGAAGGACATTGAGGAGCTGGAGCAGGTCCAGAGAAGGGCAATGAAGCTGGGGGAGGGTCTGGAGAACAGAGCCTGGGAGGAGCAGCTGAGGGAGCTGGGGGGGTGCAGCCTGCAGAAGAGGAGGCTCAGGGCAGAGCTCATTGCTGTCTGCAGCTGCCTGCAGGGAGGTTAGAGCCAGGTGGGGTTGGGCTTTTTAGCCAAGTAACAACTGCTAGAATGAGAGCAAATGGCCTCAAGCTGGAGCAAGGGAGGTTTAGGTTGGACATTAGGAAGAATTTCTTCATAGAAAGAGTTCTCAGGCACTGGCACAGGTTGCCCAGGGAGGTGGTGGAGCACAGAATCACTAAATGTGATGGAAGATCTGGGGGGGGTTGGGCTGCAGAAAAGCTCCACAGGAGCCTGCAGGGTGAGTGCAGCCCAGACACAACCCTGTGCTGGGCTGCAGCCAGAGCAGTGTGGGCACAGGGCAAGGGAGGGGATTCTGCCCCTTGGCTCTGCTCTCCTCACACCCCACATGGAGTCCTCTGTGCAGTTCTGCAGCCCCCAGCACAAGCAGGACATGGAAGTGTTGGAGCCAGCCCAGAGGAGGCCACCAAGATGCTGAGAGGGCTGCAGCAGCTCTGCTCTGAGCACAGGCTGAGAGAGTTGGGGCTGTGCAGCCTGCAGAGGAGAAGGCTTCCAGGAGAGCTTGGAGTGGCCTTGCAGGATCTGAAGGGGGCTGCAGGAGGGCTGGAGAGGGACTATTGAGAAGGTCTGGGAATGGCAGGAGGAGGAGGAGGAGGAATGGGTTTGGAGTGTGAGAGGGGAGATTGAAAGTGGATGTTAGGAAGAAGTTGTTTGCAGTGAGGGTGGGAAGAGACTGGCACAGGTTGAGGGTGGTGAGACCCTGGCACAGGTTTGCCAGGGAGGTTGTGGAGCACAGAAGCACCCAATGTGATCAAAGATCAAAGATCACATTGGGTGCTTCTGTGCTCCACAACCTCCCTGGAGGTGTTCAGGACCAGGCTGGATGAGGCCCTGAGTGACCTGTTCTAGTGGGAGCTGTCCCTGTCTGTGGGAGGAGGTTGGAACTGGCTGAGCTTTGAGCTCCCTTCCAACCTAAATCCTTCTCTGATTCTATGATTCCATGCTCCTCTGGCACCTCCTCTGCTCCAGCTTGCCCCCACTGCCCCTCATGCTGCCCTTGCCCATCCCTGAGCAGATCCTGGCTGTGTCCTGCCCACACTGCCCTGCACATCCTCAGCACAGCACTGAGGGCAGCCCTCAGGCTCCTCTGCTGCCAGCTCCCAGCCCCAGCTCCCTCAGCCTGGCCTCACAGGAGATGCTCACTGCCTGCAGCAGCTTGGGAGCTCTGGGCTGGACTCTCTCAAGCAGTTCCCTGAGGTCCTTCTTGAACTGAAGGGCCCAGCTCTGGATTCAAAACATTGCAGCTGTGGCCTGAGCAGGGCAGACTGCCTGAAGAACTTCCTCCTTATGTCTAAGCTGAGTGTCCTGTGCAGAGCAGGAGTACCTGAAAATGCCTCCAAGGAGAAGCTAAGCACCAGCCACAGCTCTGGGCCACCCTCCTGCCTCCTGCTGCATGTCAAATCAGCAACCCAAAGCAGAGTGGCACCCAGAAAGCAAGCAGGGCTGACCAAGAGGAGGAGAATCAAAGCTATTTCACACTTCATAACCAGCAAACACAGGACAGGTCTGTGATAAATTATCCTTTCAGGAGGGAGCAAACTGCTGGTAAAAGTGAGTCATTGGAGGGCTGTGAATTACTTCTGCAGATGCAGACAAAGGCTCAGGCAGGAGCTCACTGATAAGGCAAGACATCAGCTGTCAGATTAAGGCACTGAGCACTGGAGAGGGCAAATTAGCATCCTCACAATCAGGTTCCCCCCCCCTCGGTTCTGGTACACAGAAGTTCAGGTACTCAGCATCCCATCCAGCTATGGACAACAGAGCAAAGGAAGGGAAAAGAAGGGACTTGCCTGATAGGTTCAGCTTGGAGAAGACAAGGATAGAATCAGCCAGGTTGGAAGACACCTCCAAGCTCATCTAACCCTATCCAAACAACAAGGAGCTCCAGGGGGACCTTAGAGCAGCCTTCCAGTACCTGAAGGGGCTCCAGGAGAGCTGGGGAGGGACTTTATAGAGAGGCTTGCAGTGACAGTGGGAGGGACAAGGGTTGTGAGCTGGGAGAGGGGAGATTGAGAGTGGAGATGAGGAAGAAGTTGTTGAGAGTGAGGGTGGGGAGAGACTGGCAGAGGTTGAGGGTGGTGAGACCCTGGCAGAGGTTGAGGGTGGTGAGACCCTGGCACAGGTTGCCCAGGGAGGTTGTGGAGCACAGAAGCACCCAATGTGATCAAAGATCACATTGGGTGCTTCTGTGCTCCACAACCTCCCTGGAGGTGTTCAGGACCAGGCTGGATGAGGCCTTGAGCAACCTGTGCTGGCAGGAGGTGTCCCTTGCCCATGGCAGGGGGGGTTGGATCTGGCTGAGCTTTGAGGTCTCTTCCAACCCAACCTACTCCATGAATGCAAACAACTCTCAGACCATGTACTGAAAGGTGACTTGAACCTATGGATCTACAAACAGAGATGGGTTTAGGGTGGAATCCACACAAGGTGATGGAGAAAGGATCCTCTTCAGCAGGGAAGGAGGCCTTATGGCTGAGGTTTTGCAGAGACAAGCACCCAGGGACAGAAGAAGAGGACACAGCCTCAAGCTGTGCCAGGGAAGGTTCAGGCTGGATGTTAGGAGGAAGTTCTTCACAGCAAATCCTGGCCAAATCCAGCCAGGACAGCATGGCTGAGGGAGCTGGGGGGGTGCAGCCTGCAGCAGAGGAGGCTCAGGGCAGAGCTGATTGCTGCCTGCAGCTGCCTACAGGGAGGCTGTAGCCAGGTGGGGTTGGGCTCTGCTGCCAGGCAGCCAGGGGCAGAAGAAGGGGACAGATGCTCAAGCTGTGGCAGGGCAGGTTGAGGCTGGATGTTAGGAGGAAGTTCCTGGCAGAGAGAGTGATTGGCATTGGAATGGGCTGCCCAGGGAGGTGGTGGAGTCTCCATGAAGAGCTTTAAGATCCCTCCCAACCCAACCCATTCTCTGACTCTCTGAATGCAAACAACTCCCAGGCCATGTTCTGAAGGGTGATTTGCTCTGCCACCCCTCCAGGGACCACAAGGCACAGCACAGCTCCTTTAACCCCATCCAGGAGGGGACACAGCACATAGATGATATATTGCTGGCATCTCCTCCTCCTCCTCCTCCAAGGCTAGCTGGAGATAGCTCTTGAAATCCATGTTTGCTTTGTGTTATTGGCAGCCTGGCAGGGCAGGGCTGTCAGACAGAGCAAAACCCTTCTCCATCCTTCAAGGTGTCAGCTTTAATCTCACCCCAGAGAAGAGTAATGAGGATGGAGCTGAGGAAAGCAGAGCCAGCAAAGTTGTCAGAGATGTGTTTACAAGGACAAGGTTTTCCTTTGGGCCTCCCAGACTGAGCTATCCCAGTGGGGGTTGTCAAGCAACCCTTCAAGGCAAGGCAAGGAGCTGGTTCCACCCAAAGCAGGCTGCTGGCTGGGCAGCGCTGCGGCACGGCTGTGGGAGCAGCAGGGATGTCAGCTCCGCTTTGAGACGAGGCTGCTGCCTCTAAAGAAGAAGTTATCAAGGTCCTGGGCACCACCTGAGGCTGAAAGAGTCTTCTACTGGCATTAATGTTCCTTCCTCTGCAAACTAGCAGCAGCTGCAGCCCCAGAGCCATCATCTACCGCTGCTGCCTGAGCTGCGCAACAGCCTCCAGGCACAGAGCAACGCTGCAGGGCCAGGGGGGGCCCCCGGGCAGGACTCATCCCCCCCTTGGAAATCTGCTTGAGTGGCAGGATGGCAGCAAATGCCAGCCCAGGGAGCACAGCACAGGTTACCCTATGGATCACATCACATGCCAGCCCATGGAGCACACCAAATGCCAGCCCATGGAGCACACCAAATGCCAGCCCATGGAGCACATCAAATGCCACCCCATGGAGCACACCAAATGCCAGCCCATGGAGCACACCAAATGCCACCCCATGGAGCACACCAAATGCCAGCCCATGGAGCACATCACATGTCACCCTATGGATCACACCAAATGCCACCCCATGGGCACATCAAATGCCACCCCATGGAGCACACCAAATGCCAGCCCATGGAGCACACCAAATGCCAGCCCATGGAGCACATCACATGCCACCCCATGGAGCACACCAAATGCCACCCCATGGATCACATCAAATGCCACACTATGGATCACACCAAATGCCACCCTATGGGCACAGCAAATGCCACTCTGTGGATCACAGCAAATGCTACCCTATGGATCACATCAAATGCCACCCCATGGATCACTTATCACTTCAAATGCCACCCTATGGATCACTTCAAATGCTACCCTATGGATCACACCAAATGCCACCCCATGGATCACTTCAAATGCTACCCTATGGATCACAGCAAATGCCACCTTATGGATCAGATCAAATGCCACCCTATGGATCACACCAAATGCCACTCCATGGAACACACCAAATGCCACCCCATGGATCACATCAAATGCCACCCTATGGATCACATCAAATGCCACCCTATGGACATAGCAAATGCTACCCTATGGAACACACCAAATGCCACCTCATGGATCACACCAAATGCCACCCTATGGACAAAGCAAATGCCACCCTATGGATCACACCAAATGCCACCTCATGGATCACACCAAATGCCACCCTATGGATCACACCAAATGCCACCCTATGGATCACACCAAATGCCACCCTATGGATCACACCAAATGCCATCCCATGGACATAGCAAATGCCACCCTATGGATCACACCAAATGCCACCTCATGGATCACACCAAATGCCACCCTATGGATCACACCAAATGCCACCCCATGGATCACACCAAATGCCACCCCATGGATCACACCAAATGCCACCTTATGGATCACACCAAATGCCACCCTATGGATCACACCAAATGCCACCCCATGGATCACTTCAAATGCTACCCTATGGATCACAGCAAATGCCACCTTATGGATCAGATCAAATGCCACCCTATGGATCACACCAAATGCCACTCCATGGAACACACCAAATGCCACCCCATGGATCACATCAAATGCCACCCTATGGATCACATCAAATGCCACCCTATGGACATAGCAAATGCTACCCTATGGAACACACCAAATGCCACCTCATGGATCACACCAAATGCCACCCTATGGACAAAGCAAATGCCACCCTATGGATCACACCAAATGCCACCTCATGGATCACACCAAATGCCACCCTATGGATCACACCAAATGCCACCTCATGGATCACACCAAATGCCACCCTATGGATCACACCAAATGCCATCCCATGGACATAGCAAATGCCACCCTATGGATCACACCAAATGCCACCTCATGGATCACACCAAATGCCACCCTATGGATCACACCAAATGCCACCCCATGGATCACACCAAATGCCACCCCATGGATCACACCAAATGCCACCTTATGGATCACACCAAATGCCACCCTATGGATCACACCAAATGCCACCCCATGGATCACTTCAAATGCTACCCTATGGATCACAGCAAATGCCACCTTATGGATCAGATCAAATGCCACCCTATGGATCACACCAAATGCCACTCCATGGAACACACCAAATGCCACCCCATGGATCACATCAAATGCCACCCTATGGATCACATCAAATGCCACCCTATGGACATAGCAAATGCTACCCTATGGAACACACCAAATGCCACCTCATGGATCACACCAAATGCCACCCTATGGACAAAGCAAATGCCACCCTATGGATCACACCAAATGCCACCTCATGGATCACACCAAATGCCACCCTATGGATCACACCAAATGCCACCTCATGGATCACACCAAATGCCACCCTATGGATCACACCAAATGCCACCCCATGGATCACACCAAATGCCACCCCATGGATCACACCAAATGCCACCTTATGGATCACACCAAATGCCACCCTATGGATCACACCAAATGCCACCCCATGGGCACAGCAAATGCCACTCTGTGGATCACATCCAATGGCTCACATTCCATACCCCCACAGCCTGCCCTTCCAAACCAGTTACACTCCAGCAGAGGCAACAGAGATGGCCATGGGCCAAGCTCCCCAAGGGCCAGCAATGTGCCCCTGTGGCCAAGCAGGCCAGTGGTCTCCTGGGGAGCACTCAGAAGGTTCTCCTAGCCCTCTGCTCTGGCCTGGTGGGACCATGGCAAGAGTCCTGGGTCCACTTCTGGGCTCCCCAGATCAAGAGGGATAGGGAACAGCTACTGGAGAGAGTCCAGGGGAGGTTGCAAAGCTGCTGGGGGGGCTGGAGCAGCATTGTGAGGGGCAAAGGCTGAGAGCCCTGGGGCTGAGAGCTTGCAGAAGAGCAGCCCCAGAGGGCAGCTGAGCAGTGCTCAGGAAGAGCTAAAGGCTGGGGGCAAGAGGCTGGGGCCAGACTCTTGTTCAGTGGTGCCCAGTGGCAGGACAAGGGGCAATGGGCACAAACTGGAAGCCAGGAGCTTCCATCTGAATAGGAGGAGAAACTTAAGTGTGGCCAGCAGGGCCAGGGAGGTGATTCTCCCCCTCTGCTCTGTTCCACTCTGCTGAGACCCCACCTGGAGTCCTGCATCCAGCTCTGGAGCCCCTGGGACAAGAGGGCTGTGGAGATGCTGGAGAGTGTCCAGAGCAGGGCCAGGAGGATGCTCAGAGGCTGCAGCAGCTCTGCTGTGAGCACAGGCTGGAAGAGTTGGGGCTGTGCAGGCTGGAGCAGAGGAGGCTCCCAGGTGACCTTCTTGTGACCTGCCAGCATCTGAAGGGGGCTCCAAAAAAGC
Source organism: Pogoniulus pusillus (assembly GCF_015220805.1). Classification (NCBI taxonomy): domain Eukaryota; kingdom Metazoa; phylum Chordata; class Aves; order Piciformes; family Lybiidae; genus Pogoniulus; species Pogoniulus pusillus. The sequence continues at coordinate 5,504,810 of NC_087303.1, read as the reverse complement.
TGGGGAGGGACTTTTGAGGCTGTGAGGGAGTGGCAGGAGTGGGGGGGATGGAGCAAAGGTGGAGGTGGGGAGAGTGAGGCTGGAGGTGAGGAGGAAGTTGTTGAGCAGGAGAGTGGTGAGAGGCTGGACTGGGTTGCCCAGGGAGGGGGTTGAGGTCCCATGGCTGGAGGTGTTTGAGGCCAGGCTGGCTGAGGCTGTGTGCAGCCTGCTCTAGGGTAGGGTGTCCCTGGGCATGGCAGGAGGTTGGCACTGCCTGCTCCTTGTGGTCCCTTCCAACCCTGCCTGATTCTATGATTCTATGAACTTGTTTGGTGTGAGGCTGCTGGAGGCCTGGAGCAGGCTGCCCAGAGAGGTTGTGCAGTCTCCTTCTCTGGACAGCTTCCAACCCTCCCTGGGCACTGTGCCCCTGGGCAAGCTGCTGTGGGTGCCCTGCCCTGGCTGATCTCCAGAGCTCCCTTCCCACCCTACCACGCTGAGATTCTGGGATTAGCTGATTGAATTCTGTCAGAGAGGTGAATTCTCTCCTCATGGCTGCAATCAGCCACTCCATGCATGGGCAGATTGCTCCAAGCCCTTCTTTGAATGGGGAACTTGTGGAAGGTCCTTGCAGGGTCCCACAAATCACCTCCGCGGCCACCGCCGTGATTCAGCCACGGCTGAGTGGGTATTTAAGGAGAAAAATGGCACTAACATCCTGGCAGCAAATGAATAAGCTGTGATGGGGAAGCTGCAAAGAGCTGAGCATTAGGCTGGTCCATAAAGTAGGAAAACTGCCTCCTTCTCCCTGCTCCTCATCAAGCCCAAACAGCTTTAACCCCACGTAACGAAGCGATGCGGAACCAGGCGACAGCAGAACGGTGAGGGCAGGCTGAGGGAGGTGAGGAGGTTCAGCCTGGAGAGAAGAAGGCTCCAAGGGGACCTTAAAGATGCTTTCCAGTACCTTTAAGGGGGCTACAGGGAGGCTGCAGAGGGATTTTTCATGAGGGTGTCTAGAGAGGGCACAGGGGAATGGTTTGAAGCTGAAGGAGAGCAGGGGTAGAGTGGAGCTGAGGAAGAAGTACTTCAGTGTGAGGGTGGTGAGAGGCTGGAACAGGCTGCCCATGGAGGTTGTGGATGCCTCCTTCTGGGAGTCTTCAAGGCCAGGTTGGATGAGGCCTTGAGCAGTTGAGAGTTGAGGCAGTTGAGTGGTTGAGAGGTGTCCCTGCCCGTGGTGGGTAGGTTGGAGGAGATTTGGGGCTCTGCAGCCTGGAGTGGAGAAGGCTTCCAGGAGAGCTTGGAGTAGCCTTGCAGGATCTGGAGGGGTCCTACAGGAGGGCTGGGGAGGGACTATTGAGAAGGTGTGGGAATGGCAGGAGGAGGAGGAATGGGTTTGGAGTGTGAGAGGGGAGATTGAAAGTGGATGTTAGGAAAGGGATCTTCATAGTGAGGGTGCTGAGACTCTGGCACAGGTTGAGGGTGGTGAGACCTTGGCACAGGTTTGCCAGGGAGATTGTGGAGCACAACCTCCCTGGAGGTGTTCAGGACCAGGCTGGATGAGGCCCTTGAGCAACCTGTTCTAGTGGGAGCTGTCCCTGCCTGTGGCAGGAGGTTGGAACTGGCTGAGCTTTGAGGTCCCTTCCAACCTAACCCATTCTATGATCTCTGAGGTCCCTTCCAACCTGAGCCATTCTGTGGCTCTTTGATCCTGTCTCACCAGGCTGCCTTCACCAACTCTAGGAAAACACATCCACAAGCTCCCACAAAGTCTCACCTCCCCCAGAACCACAAATTAACCCAGGGTCATCTCAGCAGTTCCCAAGACTTGGTTTGCAGAGCATCATCCCCTGGGGTTGGACCAGATGACCTTTGGAGGTCTCTTCATTAAGGTGATGGCTTTGGTGGGGGTTGAGGGGAGAGGGTGGGTGAGTTTTTCTTAACAGAGGTTCCTCATCTATGAAAGCCAAGCAGAGCCTGGGCTGCAGCAGCAGAAGTGTGGGCAGCAGGGCCAGGGAGGGGATTCTCCCCCTCTGCTCTGCTCTGCTGAGACCTCACCTGGAGTACTGCATCCAGCTCTGGAGCCCCTGGCACAAGAGGGATGTGGAGATGCTGGAGAGTGTCCAGAGCAGGGCCAGGAGGATGCTGAGAGGCTGCAGCAGCTCTGCTGTGAGCACAGACTGAAAGAGTTGGGGCTGTGCAGGCTGGAGCAGAGGAGGCTCCCAGGGGACCTTCTTGTGGCCTGCCAGCATCTGAAGGGGGCTCCAAAAAAGCTGGGGAGGGACTTTGGAGGCTGTGAGGGAGTGGCAGGAGTGGGGGGAATGGAGCAAAGCTGGAGGTGGGGAGAGTGAGGCTGGAGGTGAGGAGGAAGTTGTTGAGCAGGAGAGTGGTGAGAGGCTGGAATGGGTTGCTCAGGGAGGGGGTTGAGGCCCCATGGCTGGAGGTGTTTGAGGCCAGGCTGGCTGAGGCTGTGTGCAGCCTGCTCTAGGGTAGGGTGTCCCTGGGCATGGCAGGGGGTTGGCACTGCCTGCTCCTTGTGCTCCCTTCCAACCCTGCCTGACTCTGATCCTATCCAAATCACCACCCCCAACCCAGCACATGTGGGAGGCCATTCAGCTGCACAAGACACACCAGGCTGTGACCATGGCATCAGCAGGCTTGGGTTGAACGAGGTCAGACCTGGGGGATGCCCTCAGGAAACAGCAGATGGTGTGAAAGAGGAGAGATGCAGGCAACAGTGCACTGCATCCCTCCTTCCTGGCCACCAAGCCTGTCTCTCCAGCAGTAGCAAGCCGTGGGGCAGCTCTGCAGAGCCCAGCAGTAGGAGCCCTGGAGCCTTCTCCCAGGTGCCAGCACACGGCTGGAGGGCCAGGACTCAGCTGGGCAGTAATTGCAATCTGTCCTCCTGGCCTCTCCCTGCTGCTTCCTTTAATGAGTTGTTCCTCCTCAGCCTTGATGAACTTCCCACCAGGGAGCAGCACAGCTCCACCTCCCCCACTCTCTCCATCTCTGCCTCCACCTCCATATCCATCTCCATTTCCATCTATCTCCATCTCCATCTCTATCTCCACCTCCACCTCTGTCTCCATTTCTCTCCATTTCCACCTCCATCTACCTCAATTTCCACCTCCACCCCCATCTCCATCTCCATTTCCATTTCCATTTCCATCTATCTCCATCTCTATCTCCACCTCCACTTTTGTCTCCATCTGCATCTATCTCCACCTCTGCCTCCATCTTCATCATCTCCATCATCACCATCTCCATCTCCACTTGTTTTGATATGTCTCCACCTCTGCCTCCATCTCCATCTGGAGATTTTAAGCCATAGAATGATAGAATCATAGAATGAAGCAGGTTGGAAGAGAGCTCCAAGCTCAGCCAGCCCAACCTAGCACCCAGCCCTGGCCAACCAACCAGACCATGGCACTCAGTGCCCCAGCCAGGCTTGGCTGCAACACCTCCAGCCACAGCCACTCCACCACCTCCCTGGGCAGCCCATTCCAATGCCAATCACTCTCTCTGCCAGCAACTTCCTCCTCACATCCAGCCTCAACCTGCCCTGGCACAGCTTCAGCCTGGGTCCCCTTCTTCTGTTGCTGGCTGCCTGGCAGCAGAGCCCAACCCCACCTGGCTACAGCCTCCCTGCAGGCAGCTGCAGGCAGCAATCAGCTCTGCCCTGAGCCTCCTCTGCTGCAGGCTGCACACCCCCAGCTCCCTCAGCCTCTCCTCACAGGGCTGTGCTCCAGGCCCCTCCCCAGCCTTGCTGCCCTTCTCTCAACACCTTCCAGCACCTCAACAGCTCTCTGCAATTCAGGAGCCCAGAACTGGACACAGCACTCCAGGGGTGGCCTGAGCAGAGCTGAGCACAGGGGCAGAAGAACCTCCCTTGTCCTGCTGCCCACACTGCTCCTGAGCCAGCCCAGGATGCCATTGGCTCTGCTGCCCACCTGGGCACTGCTGCCTCCTCTGCAGCTCCTCTCTCCCACCAGCCCCCAGCTCCCTCTCTGCCTGCCTGCTCTCAGCCACTCTGGCCCCAGCCTGCAGTGCTGCTTGGGGTTGTTGTGGCCAAAGTGCAGAACCCTGCCCTTGGCCTTGTTAAATCTCATCCCCTTGGCCTCTGCCCACCCATGCAGCCTGGCCAGGTCCCTCTGCAGGGCTCTGCTACCCTCCAGAACTCCACAGCTGCTCCTAGCTTGGTGTCATCTGCAAACTCACTGCTGCTGGACTCAATCCCCTGCTCCAGATCATCACTAAAGACACTGAACAGGACTGTGCCCAGCACTGATCCCTGGGGCACACCACTGGTGCCAGCTGCCAGCTGGCTGTGGCACCATTCACCCCCACTCTCTGGGCCCAGCCCTCCCTGCCTCAAAAGCCAAACCCTCCTGCAGAGCCAGAGCACAGGGGAGGTATCAGCTGCATGGAAAGGACAAACAGCTCCAAATATTCCCAATGGGACAACTTCATCAGACAACTTCTGCCCAGGGAAGGCAGCAGCCACTGCCTCCCCCCCACACTGAGCAGCTATGTGCTGGAAGCAGCATTTCCCTGCAGCCAAGCTGGAAGCCCCTGGAGGCTTTCACCACTTAGACTCACAGAATAGATTTGGACAGGATCACAGAATCCTAGAATCAGTTGGGGCTGTAAGAGACCCCCAAGGATCATCCAGCTCCAACCCCCCTGCCATGGGCAGGGACACCTCACACTAGATCTGGTTGCTCGGAGCAACATCCAGCCTGGCCTTAAGCATCTCCAGGGATGAGGCTGCCACCACCTCCCTGGGCAACCTGTGCTAGAGTCTCAGAGCTCTGAGTGCTACAACTTCTGCCTGGAGTGAAGGATTTGGAGCAGGAGGCAAAGCAAAGCCTGCCCCTGCCCTGCAGAGGGCTTGGGCTGGAGCTGAGGACCAGCTTGGCCACAACAGCCAGAGTGACTGCCCAGGGCTGTGTGCTTGGATGATGGTTTCATGCCCCTGACACAGCAAGGGATCTGCTCTGCAGCTTTTGCTGGCCTGTCCCCAAGTCACAAATCAGAGCAGCACCATTTAGGCTCTTCAATTTTCCCTACAGTCAATGGCAAAGACATTTCCATGAAGCACTTCCAGGCACTTGAGTTGGAGATGCTCAAAAGGCAGCACCAACATTCTCCTTGATTCCTTCTTCTGTGCTGGGCAGCACTTGGGAGAATCTTAGAAGTGTCAGGGGCTGGAAGGGATCAGCCAGTTCCAACCCCCCTGCCATGCCCAGGGACACCCTACCCTAGAGCAGGCTGCACACAGCCTCAGCCAGCCTGGCCTCAAACACCTCCAGGGATGAGGCTTCCAGCACCTCCCTGGGCAACCCATTCCAGCCTCTCACCACTCTCCTGCTCAACAACTTCCTCCTCCCCTCCAGCCTCACTCTCCCCACCTCCACCTTTGCTCCATTCCCCCCACTCCTGCCACTCCCTCACAGCCTCAAAAGTCCCTCCCCAGCTTTTTTGGAGCCCCCTTCAGATGCTGGAAGGCCACAAGAAGGTCCCCTGGGAGCCTTCTCCTCTCCGGACTGCACAGGCTCAACTCCCTCAGTCTCTGCTCACAGCAGAGCAGCTCCAGCCCTCTGCTCATCCCAATCATCCACAAGCACAAGTGGGGCAGAGCCAGCACAAGTGGGGGACAGAGCCAGCACAAGTGGGGGACAGAGCCAGCACAAGTGGGGCAGAGCCAGCACAAGTGGGGGACAGAGCCAGCACAAGTGGGGCAGAGCCAGCACAAGTGGGGGACAGAACCAGCACAAGTGGGGGACAGAACCAGCACAAGTGTGGGGCAGAGCCAGCACAAGTGGGGCAGTGCCAGCACAAGTGGGGGGCAGAGCCAGCACAAGTGGGGGGCAGAACCAGCACAAGTGAGGCAGTGCCAGCACAAGTGGGGCAGTGCCAGCACAGGCTGTGCACAGGTGAGGTGGGGACAGTGCCGTGCCTGAGTGGCACTGGAGCACGCCAGGGCAGCAGCAGCTTCGCCTGCAAGGCGCTGGGAGCCTGCTGCAGAGCGCAGGCACCGCAGGCAGCTCCAGCCCACGCTGTGCCCCAGGCAGGCAGTGGGAGCTCCCCTGCAGATGGGATCGAGCTGCACCAGGCTCTAATTAGGGAAAACTCCCTGGCTGGCGACACAGCAGCTCCAAAACTGCCCCCTCAAACAGCCAGGTGACCCCCCCAGAGCTGGGAGGGATCTCTGGAGCTCCCCAAGCCCAAGCTGCCCCCTGCCAGAGTAGGGGCAGCTAAGGGCAGGGTGCACAGAGCAGGGTGCAGGTGGCTTTGGAATGACTCCAGAGGGGGAGGCTCCATCAGTTGTCTGGGCAGCCTGCTCCAGTGCCTCACCACCCTCAAAGTGCAGAAGTTCCTCCTCATGCTCAGGTGGAGCTTCCTGTGTTGAGTTTGTGCCCCTTACCCCTTGCCCTGTCCCTGGGTACCACAGCAAAAGCCTAACCCCATCAGAGGCTGCAGCAGCTCTGCTGTGAGCACAGGCTGGAAGAGTTGGGGCTGTGCAGGCTGGAGCAGAGGAGGCTCCCAGGGGACCTTCTTGTGGCCTGCCAGGATCTGAAGGGGGCTCCAAAAAAGCTGGGGAGGGACTTTTGAGGCTGTGAGGGAGTGGCAGGAGTGGGGGGAATGGAGCAAAGGTGGAGGTGGGGAGAGTGAGGCTGGAGGTGAGGAGGAAGTTGTTGAGCAGGAGAGTGGTGAGAGGCTGGAATGGGTTGCCCAGGGAGGGGGTTGAGGCCCCATGGCTGGAGGTGTTTGAGGCCAGGCTGGCTGAGGCTGTGGTCAGGCTGCTCTAGGGTAGGGTGTCCCTGGGCATGGCACCCTCACTGCCAAACATTTCTCCCTCCTCTCCACTCTCAAGCTCCTCTCTCACCTTCCAACCATCCCCCCTTGGCCTGGCCCAGCAGCTCCTGCTCACAGCTCTGTCCCCAGCTCTCTGCTGGGCCCTTCCAGCACTCCAAGGCCACCAGAAGGTCTCCCTGCAGCCTTCTCTCCTCCAGCCTGCCCCAGCCCAACTCTCCCAGCCTGGCCTCACAGCAGAGCCCTTCCAGCCCTGCCAGCACTGCTGTGGCCTCCTCTGGCCCTGCTCCAGCAGCTCCCTGCCTGTGCTGTGCTGAGCACTCCAGAGCTGCCCCAGCACTGCAGGGAGGTCAGAGCAGAGCACAGCAGAAGAGCAGAATCCCCTCCCTGCCCCTGCTGCCCACACTGCAGGGAGGTCTCAGCAGAGCAGAGCAGAGCAGAGCAGAGCAGAGGAGCAGAATCCCCTCCCTGCCCCTGCTGCCCACACTGCAGGACAGGTCTCAGCAGAGCAGAGCAGAGCAGAGCAGAGCAGCAGAATCCCCTCCCTGCTGCCCAGGCTGTGTTTGATGCTGGATAAAAGCCCAAATTAGTCCAAAAGCAGGAGAGGTTTTTTTAATCCCTTTACTCTTAGGTTTTCCTTTCCACCTCAAAAGCATCCCAGGAGCTCCTGATTCATGTTGAACTGCAGGTTAACGATCCTGACACTCACTGCTTTGCCCGAGGGTGTCCCCAGCCCCCAGGACAGGGAGGCTGTGATCTGTCAAGGCAAGTGTGAAAGGCAGCAGGGGAAGAGAAGGTGAAGGAGATCTCTCCCTCAAAGCAAACACAGCTGCAGCAGGGCACAAAGGAGCTGGGCAGCTCCTCTGCACCCCTCCTTGAACCCAGCACTGAAGTATTTTGGATGGAGACCTCCACAGAGCCTGTTTGTGGCCTGAAGGTTCTTTACTCCCTACCAAAGGGGGTCCACTGCCTCCTTCTTTGCATTTCAACACTCCAGGGGAGTTCAAATCTCAGTACTAAAGAGTTGTTGAGTTGTTTTGCTTGGAGAAGGCCTCCAAGCTCATCCAGTCCAACCAGCAGCCCAACCCCAGCATGGCCACCAAAGCATGGCCCCAAGGGCCATGGGCACAGGGTCAGAATCATGGAACAGAATCAAGCAGGGTTGGACTGGATGATCTTTGAGGGCTCCTCCAAGGGACCACAGGGATCATCCAGTCCAACCAGCAACCCAACCCCACCATGGCCACCAAAGCATGGCCCCAAGGGCCATGGGCACAGGGTTAGGATCCTAGAATGGAATCAAGCAGGGTTGGATTGGATGATCTTTGAGAGCTTCTCCAAGGGACCACAAGGAGCAGGCAGTGCCAACCCCCCTGCCATGCCCAGGGACACCCTACCCTAGAGCAGGCTGCACACAGCCTCAGCCAGCCTGGCCTCAAACACCTCCAGCCATGGGGCCTCAAGCCCCTCCCTGGGCAGCCCATTCCAGAGTCTCAAACATCTGGGTTCTTGAACACCTCCAGCCATGGGCACTCCATCACCTCCCTGGGCAGCCTGAGCCAATCTCTGACCACTCTTGCAGCAAAGAAATCTTCCCTCAGCTCCAACCTAACCTTCCCCTGGGACAACTTCAGGACATTTCCTCTCCTTCTACCACCTGAGACTAAGGACCAGAGCCCAACCCCAGCTCTCTGCAACCTCTTGTCAGGTAGCTGCAATGAGCTCTGCCCTCAGCCTCCTCTTCTCCAGGCTGCACACCCCCAGCTCCCTCAGCTGCTCCTCTCCAGCTCTGCTCTCTAGACCCTTCCCCAGCTTTGTTGCACTTCCCTGGACCCACTCCAGCCCCTCAATGTCCTAGGAGTGAGAGGCCCCAGACTGTAGCCAGGATTTGAGGTGCTGCCCCAACCTGGAGCTGAGTGCACGTTAAAAAGGAAGCCTCTGGGGCCAGGAGGATGCTCAGAGGCTGCAGCAGCTCTGCTGTGAGCACAGCCTGAAAGAGTTGGGGCTGTGCAGGCTGGAGCAGACGAGGTCCCAGGGGACCTTCTTGTGGCCTTCCAGCATCTGAAGGGGGCTCCAAAAATGCTGGGGAGGGACTTTTGAGGCTGTGAGGGAGTGGCAGGAGTGGGGGGGATGGAGCAAAGGTGGAGGTGGGGAGAGTGAGGCTGGAGGTGAGGAGGAAGTTGTTGAGCAGGAGAGTGGTGAGAGGCTGGAATGGGTTGCCCAGGGAGGGGGTTGAGGCCCCATGGCTGGAGGTGTTTGAGGCCAGGCTGGCTGAGGCTGTGTGCAGCCTGCTCTAGGGTAGGGTGTCCCTGGGCATGGCAGGGGGGTTGGCACTGCCTGCTGCTTGTGGTGCTTTCCAACCCTGCCTGATTCTAAGGTTCTCCATAGCCCATGGCAGTGCTTTTAGCTGCTTCTAGCTCAGAATAACCTCAGCAGATATTCATAACTCAGGTAAGGAAATGAGCTTGTTGAGTGCAGGAGCAGAAAAAGAACCTTTTAATTAGCTTGCCAAGTGTCTCCATGCATCTAGAGACACATAAAGTGTGTGCATATATATAGCCACCAGAGCCTGCCAGCCCCTCAGCCCTGCTGCTGCTTCCACCTGCAAGGCTGAGGATTGGTTTTACCCACACCACAATGACCTTGTCAGGCCCCAAAAGCCAAATCCTCAGTGCAATGACTTGGCCCCTACCCAACCTCCACCCTCTGGCACCCACCTGCAGAGAGACCTCCCTGTTTGTAAGGGCAGCAGCTCATAGCCTCTGGGCAGTGGTCAGACCAAACCCACCCCAGCCCTGCTCTGAGAGCCAGGGGCAGGAGATGGCAACAGTGCAAAAGCCTGAGCAGAGAAAGGGTTGGGTTGGAAGGGACCTCAAAGCTCATCCACTTCCAACCTCCTTGCCATGGGCAGGGACAGATCCCACTGGCACAGGTTGCTCAAATCCCACAGGTTATGGTTCTAGCATCTTGCTTTAAGCAGCAGCGCAGCAGCCAGGGGAAGGATCAGCTCAGAGAGGCATGGAATGGGTTGGGTTGGAAGGGAGCTTAAAGCTCAGCCAGTTCCAAACCCCCTCTGCCATAGGCAGCAACACCTCCCACTAGAACAGGGCACTCCAGGCCTCAACCAGCCTGGTGCTGAACACCTCCAGGGAAGTTGTGAGCACAGAAGCACCCAATGTGATCCTCTGTCTCTCCTCTCCTCTGTCTCTCCTCTCCTCTCCTCTCCTCTCCTCTCCTCTCCTCTCCTCTCCTCTCCTCTCCTCTCCTCTCCTCTCCTCTCCTCTCCTCTCCTCTCCTCTCCTCTCCTCTCCTCTCCTCTCCTCTCCTCTCCTCTCCTCTCCCCGCCTCTCCCCTCCCCTCCCCTCCCCTCCCCTGCCCCACACATGACCACTGCCCCACACCTCCCCACTGCCCCACACCTTCCCACTACCCACACATGACCACTGCCCCACACCTCCCCACTGCCCCACACCTTCCCACTACCCACACATGACCACTGCCCCACACCATCCCACTGCCCCACACCTTCCTACAGCTCCACACTCTCCCACTGCCCCACACTCTCCCACCACCCCACACCTCAATTAGCCCCCCAGGGCTGTCTGTGCTGTGGATGGGTACCACAGAGCCACAGGCTCTGCCCACCTTTTGTCCACCTACTTGTTTTTGGAGAGCACCAGGAATGAGTCACTTGCTTCATACCTTTATTGTTCAAGCTCCTGTGCCCACCTCAGCCACCCACTGAATGCAGTCAAGGGAATAGAGGAAGAAATGGCCCTGCCCCACCCCTGCCCAGAGCAGAGATTCATAGATCCATAGAAGGATTTGGGCTGGTAGGGAACCTCAAAGCCTCATCCAGCCTGGTCCTGAACACCTCCAGGGAGGTTGTGGATCTTGGATCACATTGGGTGCTTCTGTGCTCCACAGCCTCCCTGGAGGTGTTCAGGACCAGGCATGGTCAAGATCTGCTGTGTGGTGAGACCCTGGCACAGGTTGCCCAGGGAGGTTGTGGAGCACAGAAGCACCCAATGTGATCAAAGATCACATTGGGTGCTTCTGTGCTCCACAACCTCCCTGGAGATGTTCAGGACCAGGCTGGATGATGTCTGGTGTGACCTGTTCCAGTGAGAAGTGTCCCTGCCTATGGCAGGGGGTTGGAACTGGCTGAGCTTTGAGGTTCCTTCCATCCCAAACCATTCCATACTTGTCCCCAGCCCACCGGTGACGCTCTGAGAGCCCCCAAACACCTGCTGCTCTCAGGCTGCATTTCAGCTCCTCCTGCTCCCATCTGTCAGTGCCTGGATGCCCTCAGAACAAAGCTCTAATCCCCAATCCCTTTGCTGTGGGTGCTATAAATAGCTGCAGGGCAAGCACTGACCAGAGCTGAGTGTCAGTGATGGCTGCGGCAGCAGCAGCGATGCTCTGTGCTGCAGCTGGTCCTCAGCTCTGCACCCAGCCACCAGAGACAGCACCCCACAGGAGCCAGGCAAGCTCAGCACAGCAGAGAGTCATGGAATCAGAGAAACACAGAACCAAGCAGGCTGGAAGAGAGCTCCAAGCTCAGCCAGCCCAACCTAGCACCCAGCCCTGCCCAACCAACCAGACCATGGCACTAAGTGCCCCAGCCAGGCTTGGCTGCAACACCTCCAGCCACAGCCACTCCACCACCTCCCTGGGCAGCCCATTCCAGTGCCAATCACTCTCTCTGACAACAACTTCCTAACAACATCCAGCCTCAACCTGCCCTGCCACAGCTTCAGCCTCTGTCCCCTTCTTCTGGCCCTGGCTGCCTGGCAGCAGAGCCCAACCCCACCTGGCTACAGCCTCCCTGCAGGCAGCTGCAGGCAGCAATCAGCTCTGCCCTGAGCCTCCTCTGCTGCAGGCTGCACCCCCCCAGGTCCCTCAGCCTCTCCTCACAGGGCTGTGCTCCAGGCCCCTCCCCAGCCTTGCTGCCCTGCTCTCAACACCTTCCAGCACCTCAACAGCTCTCTTGAACTCAGGAGCCCACAACTGGACACAGCACTCAAGCTGTGGCCTGAGCAGTGCTGAGCACAGGGGCACAAGAACCTCCCTTGTCCTGCTGCCCACACTGCTCCTGAGCCAGCCCAGGATGCCATTGGCTCTGCTGCCCACCTGGGCACTGCTGCCTCCTCTGCAGCTCCTCTCTCCCACCACCCCCAGCTCCCTCTCTGCCTGCTCTCAGCCACTCAGTCCCCAGCCTGCAGTGCTGCTTGGGGTTGTTGTGGCCAAAGTGCAGAACCCTGCCCTTGGCCTTGTTCAATCTCATCCCCTTGGCCTCTGCCCACCCATGCAGCCTGGCCAGGTCCCTCTGCAGGGCTCTGCTACCCTGCAACAGCTCCACAGCTGCTCCTAGCTTGGTGTCATCTGCAAACTCACTGCTGCTGGACTCAATGCCCTGCTCCAGATCATCAATGAAGATATTGAGCAGGACTGTGCCCAGCACTGATCCTTGAGGGAACGAATGGGAGGGGTAGGTAGGAATCTCTGGAGATCATTGACTTCTACCCCCCTGCCAAAGCAGGATTGCTCAGGGCAGGTCACACAGGAACACATCCAGATGGGTCTTCAAAGTCTCCAGAGAAGGAGACTCCACAACCTCTCTGGGCAGCCTGTGCCAGGCCTCCAGCAGCCTCACAACAAAGAAGTTTCTCCTCCTGTTCAGATGGAACCTCCTGGGTTCCAGTTTGTGCCCATTGCACCTTGCTTTGCCCCTGGGCACCGCCAAGCAGAGTCTGGCTCCAGCCCCTTGCCCCCTTCTAGCCTTTAGCTCTTGCTGAGCACTGCTCAGCTGCCCTCTGGGGCTGCTCTTCTGCAGGCTCTCAGCCCCAGGGCTCTCAGATGTTCCAATTCCTTTACCATCCTTGTGGCCTCTATCCAGCAGCTCCCTGTCTCTCTTCAACTGAGGAGTCCAGAACTGGAAAGAGGACTCCAGATGTGGCTTCTCTAGGGCAGAGCAGAGGGGGAGGAGAATCACAGAAGCACAGAATCAGGCAGGCTTGGAAGGGACCACAAGGAGCAGGCAGTGCCACCCCCCCCTGCCATGCCCAGGGACACCCTACCCTAGAGCAGGCTGCCCACAGCCTCAGCCAGCCTGGCTTCAAACACCTCCAGGGATGAGGTTTCCATCCCTCCCTGGGCAACCCATTCCAGCCTCTCACCACCCTCATGCTCAACAACTTCTTCCTCACCTCCAGTCTGAAGCTCCTCATTTCCAGCTTTGCTCCATTCCCCCCACTCCTGCCATTCCCTGACACCCACAAAAGTCCCTCCCCAGCTTTTTTTGGAGCCCCCTTCAGATGCTGGCAGGCCACAAGAAGGTCCCCTGGGAGTCTCCTCTTCTTGACCTCCCTGGACCTGCTGGCCATGCCCCCAGTGCTGCACGCAGCTCTGCTGGGCTGAGCACACTCCATCAGCCTACAAACACTGAAGGGAATCTGAAGTGGATTGCTAAGCACATTGACCTTGGGTGGGGGTGTTGGGAACCATCCCTGCCAGCCCCACCCTGGCCAGGCTTGGCTTTGAATCTGAACTGCCCAAGGTGAAAGCCTCCAATCCCAGAGCCCCATCTCGCTGCCAGCTTTAACGCTCTCTAATGAGCTTCTCCTGACCCCCAGCAGCATTTTCCACTTGCAGCAGAAAGTAAAAACGTTGAAATCATAATAAAGCATCAAATTAGCCTCGTGGATGAGGGGAGAATACAGTGCAAAAATGAAGCTTATTATCATTATCTTCAGCTGTCAACAATCAGCAGCTGCTGCAGGCATCCAGCTCTGGGCATGCATCCCAGGTCACCTCCTCTAAGGGGGGTCAGTAAGGGCTGGGCCACATCTCTCTGTTCAATCTCCACTTTCAAACCATCAACATGGAGTGTAGAAATGTAGCTGCCCAGCCAAGAGGCATGAACCCACAAAGGAGGCAGGAGAAACCCCCTGGGTCAGCATCCCCCCAGCCTCCAGGCTCTCCAGGGGAAAGCACAGCTGGAGGCAGTGGATGCTCAGAGAGCTTCTCCAGCAGGAAAACAACCTGGCTGAGCCTCCAGGGCTGTAGAGGCAGAGAGAATGTTGAATCAAGCCCAGCTGCCACATGGCTGGGCTATGGGGACAGCCTGGCAGAGTTGGGGCTGCTCAGGCTGGAGAAGAGATGGCTCCAGGGAGACCTCAGAGCAGCCTTCCAGTGCCTGAAGGGGCTCCAGGATTGCTGGGGAGAGACTTGTGATGAGGGCTGGGAGAGTCAGGATGAGGCCAATGGCTGTGAGCTGGGAGAGGGGAGAGAGAGTGGAGATGAGGAAGAGATTATTTCTACTGAGGGTGGGCAGACACTGGCACAGGTTGCCCAGGGAAGCTGTGGATGTCCCTCCCTGAAGAGTTCAAGGGCAGGTTGGATGAGGCCTTGAGCAAGCTGTGCTGGTGGGAGGTGTCCCTGCCCATGGCAGGGGTTTGGGACTGGATGATCTTTAAGGTCCCTTCCAACCCAACCCATGCTCTGATTCCATGACAGTTTCCAGCTTGAAGCTTCTCTACTCCTCCTTCTGTGCTCCCTCTGGACACAGCCACGTTGCAGGCTGACCTGCAGCTAAATCTGGCCAGCAGGATCCCAGCAGCACACAGCTCCAAAAGAGCCTGCACAGAGAGAATCACAGAGTCACAGAACCACAGAGTGTCAGGGGCTGGAAGGCAGCTCCAAAGCTCAGCCAGTCCAAGCCCTGCCACAGCAGCAGCACCTGGAGCAGGTCACACAGAACACATCCAGGCAGGGTTTGGATCTCTCCAGAGGGGGAGACTCCACAACCCCCCTGGGCAGCCTGTGCCAGGCTCTGCCACCCTCACAGGGGGAAAATTCCTCCTCATATTTCCATGGCACTTCCTCTGCCTCAGCTTCCACCACTGCCCCTTGTGCTGGCACTGGCATCCCCCAGCAGAGCCTGGCTCCAGCTCCTGCCACTCACCTGCACATCTTTACCAACACTGCTGAGGTCACCTCTCAGTCTCCTCCTCTCCCAGCTCCCAGCCCCAGCTCCCTCAGGCTCTGCTCCTACCAGAGCTGTTCCATTCCCTTCAGCATCTTTGTGGCTCTGTGCTGGACTCTCTCCAGCAGTTCTATGTCCCTCTTGAACTGGGGGGCCCAGAACTGGACTAACTGCAGGTGAGTGGGTTGCTTACTGGGGTGGGGGTGGCTGCAGTCTCTCCCTTACCCTCCCTGCAGCAGCAAAGCCTTTCACCGGAGCTGGAAGGAGCTGCACTGGCAGCTGAGCTGGGCACAGCTGCTCAGCTCTCAGCCACCCAACCCAAGCACAGAAGCTGCAAATTGGGTAAGAAATGGGCCAAGAGGATGGAGGTGGAGGTCAGCTCCAGCAGACTTGGGTCAGTGAGCTCCTGTTGGCTTTGCTTATTACTGCCCTGGGCTAAGTCTGCTGAGCAGAAACATCAACACCGCCGGTGCCACCCAGTGCCTTTGGGGTGCCAGCAAGCCACAGGACCAGCAGATGTGGGTAAAAAAGAACCACAACCAATCAGGCAACAGATTTTTCTGCATGAGTAAGTCAAGAAAGATGTGGTGGTGGTGGTGGTGAAATCAAAACAACATCAAAACACAGCGAGCAAGGAGCAGCCTCCCCCGCGAGCGGGCAGCGAGTGGAGGCGAGGGGCTGGGAGCACCTGGGGATAAGGGAAGGTTGTGCTGGGGCAGGAGGCTCTCACTGCAGCCTGGAGGAGAAAGCACAGCAGGGCACTGCTGCCTGAAGGACAGGAGCAGTTCTCCTCCTGTCCTCTCATCCTACAAACAACAGGTTGCCCAGGGAGGTTGTGGATGTGCCCTCTGTGGAGGTCATAGAATCACAGAATGAAGCAGGCTGGAAGAGAGCTCCAAGCTCCTCCAGCCCAACCTAGCACCCAGCCCTGCCCAACCAACCAGACCATGGCACTAAGTGCCCCAGCCAGGCTTGGCTGCAACACCTCCTGCCACAGCCACTCCACCACCTCCCTGGGCAGCCCATTCCAATGCCAATCACTCTCTCTGCCAGGAACTTCCTAACAACATCCAGCCTCAACCTGCCCTGCCATAGCTTCAGGCTGGGTCCCCTTCTTCTGTCCCTGGCTGCCTGGCAGCAGAGCCCAACCCCACCTGGCTACAGCCTCCCTGCAGGCAGCTGCAGGCAGCAATGGGCTCTGCCCTGAGCCTCCTCTGCTGCAGGCTGCACCCCCCCAGCTCCCTCAGCCTCTCCTCACAGGGCTGTGCTCCAGGCCCCTCCCCAGCCTTGCTGCCCTTCTCTGGACACCTTCCAGCACCTCAGCAGCTCTCTGCAACGGAGGAGCCCAGAACTGGACACAGCACTCCAGGGGTGGCCTGAGCAGTGCTGAGCACAGGGGCACAAGAACCTCCCTTGTCCTGCTGCCCACACTGCTCCTGAGCCAGCCCAGGATGCCATTGGCTCTGCTGCCCACCTGGGCACTGCTGCCTCCTCTGCAGCTCCTCTCTCCCACCACCCCCAGCTCCCTCTCTGCCTGCTCTCAGCCACTCTGGCCCCAGCCTGCAGTGCTGCTTGGGCTTGTTGTGGCCAAAGTGCATTACCCTCCACTTGGCCTTGTTCAATCTCATCCCATTGCCCTTTGCCCACCCATGCAGCCTGGCCAGGTCCTTCTGCAGGGCTCTGCTCCCCTCCAACAGCTCCACAGCTGCTCCTAGCTTGGTGTCATCTGCACACTCACTGCTTCTGGACTCAATGCCCTGCTCCAGATCATCAGTAAAGATACTGAGCAGGACTGTGCCCAGCACTGATCCCTGGGGCACACCACTGGTGCCAGCTGCCAACTGGATGAGGAGCCTCCTCTCCTCCAGGCTGCACACCCCCAGCTCCCTCAGCTGCTCCTCCCCAGCCTTCTTCTCCAGACCCTTCCCCACCTTTGTTGCTCTTCTCTGCACCTGCTCCAGCCCCTCAATGGGATCCCAAACTGACCCCAGGCTTGGCAATGCACAGCCTGTGCCTGCCTGGCACCTCCTGCATTTCATTCCAAAGGCATCCATCCTGCTCCTGACATTTCTGGCTCCTGTAGCAGGAGAGCACAGCAAAATCCTCAGGAGTGCTGCACTCCTCCTTGCCCCCTCCCAGCTGAGCTGCAAGCCCTGCTCCAGCTGAAGGCAAATAGCAGCCTCTGGGGGGGTGTTTGTGGGCAAACAAACACAGCAGCTGAGGAAACAGCATTGCTATTTCTGGGCTGCAGGCCTGGGGAAGATGTTTTGCTCCTCATAGGCTCTGAGAGAAGAGCCTCATCAATGCTCTCATTAATCAAGCTCTAATTGAAAGCCAGCAAAAAAAAAAACCCAACCCAACCCCCAAACCCTCACACCTGATGAGGAGGTGAGGGAGCCTGGCAGAGCTTCATGCTTCCCATTATCCCCCTGGGAAGAGGAAAGGTGGATTTGGGGAATGATGTTAAGAGGAAGTTCTTCAGCATGAGGGTGGTGAGAGCCTGGAAGGGGTTGCCCAGGGAAGTGGCAGCTCTGCCCCCCTGCACCCTCTGGTGAGACCACCCCTGGAGCACTGCACCCAGTGTGATTCTCTGATCCTGCTCTGGGCTTCTACTGCTGATGCCTTCTGTGTGGGATGCAATCAGATGTGGCCTATGGAGTGGCTGCAGGGTGATAGGAAATATCAGCTGGAGACCCTACCGGGAGTACTGCAGCCAGTGCTGGAGTCCTGGGACAAGAAGGATCTGGAGGTGCTGGAAGGAGTCCAGGAAAGGGTCCAGGAAAGGGAGCAGAGGGCTGGAGCTGCTCTGCTATGAGACTGAGAGAGTTGGGGCTGTGCAGGCTGGAGCAGAGGAGGCTCCCAGGGGACCTTCTTGTGGCCTGCCAGCATCTGAAGGGGGCTGCAAAAAAGCTGGAGAGGGACTTTTGAGGCTGTGAGGGAGTGGCAGGAGTGGGGGGGATAGAGCAAAGGTGGAGGTGGGGAGAGTGAGGCTGGAGGTGAGGAGGAAGTTGTTGAGCAGGAGAGTGGTGAGAGGCTGGAATGGGTTGCCCAGGGAGGGGGTTGAGGTCCCATGGCTGGAGGTGTTTGAGGCCAGGCTGGCTGAGGCTGTGTGCAGCCTGCTCTAGGGTAGGGTGTCCCTGGGCATGGCAGGAGGTTGGCACTGCCTGCTCCTTGTGCTCCCTTCCAACCCTGCCTGAGTCCAGGATTCTCAGCAGCCACAACACCTGAGCAGCTGAGCTTTGGAGAGCCACAGACCTGTTTTGCTTGGGAAGGACCTTCAAGATCACCCAATCCAACCACTCTCTGACTCTGCCAAGGCTGGTGCCAAACCATGGCCCTCAGCTCCACATCTCTGCCTCTCTGAAACACCTCCAGAGGTGGGGATTCAGCTACCTCCCTGTGCAGCCTGTGCCAGGGCTGCAAAGCCCTTTCAGCCAAGAAGTTTCTTCTAATATCAAACCTAAACCTTCCCTGGGGCACCTTGAGGCTGTTTTCTCTCATCCTATCACTTGTTCCTGGGAGCAGAGCCCAACCCCCACCTCACTGCAGCCTCCTTTCAGGGAACTGCAGAGAGCAATGAGGTCTCCTTCAGCCTCCTCTTCTCCAGGCTGAACACCCTCAAGTCCCTCAGCTGCTCCCCACCAGCTCCTACCAGCCCAGACCCTTCAGCAGCTTTGTTGCCCTCCTCTGGACTTACTCCAAACCTTCAATGTCCTTGGAGTGAGTGGCCCAAACCCAGAACTCAAGGTGTGACCAGTGATGGGCACAATCCCTGCCCTGCTCCTGCTGGTCACAGCACTGCTGATCCAGGCCAGGATGTTGGTGGCCTTCTTGGTGGGGGGCACAGCCTGGCTCACCTTCAGCTGCTGTCACCCAGCACCCCCCAGGTCCTTTTCTGCTGGGCAGCTTCCAGCCACCTTGCCCCTAGCCTGGAGCATTCCTGGGCTTGTTATGATGCAAGGGCAGGACCTGGCACTCAGCCTTGCTGAAGCTCATCCCATTGACTCTGGCACATTGATCCAGCCTGGCAAGGTCCCTCTTGAGGGCCTCCTACCCTCAGCAGATCATAGAACCATAGAATCAAGCAGGTTGGAAGAGACCTCATGATCATCCAGCCCAACCTAGCACCCAGCCCTAACCAATCAACCAGACCATGGCACTAAGTGCCTCATCCAGGCTTGGCTTCAACACCTCCAGGGATGGTGCCACCACCACCTCCCTGGGCAGCCCATTCCAATGCCAATCACTCTCTCTGGGAAGAACTTCTTCTTAACATCCAGCCTAGACCTACCCTGGCACAACTTGAGGCTGTGTCCCCTTGTTCTATTGCTGGTTGCCTGGGAGAAGAGGCCAACCCCCACCTGGCTACAGCCTCCCTTCAGGTAGTTGTAGACACCAATGAGCTCTGCCCTGAGCCTCCTCTTCTCCAGGCTAAACACCCCCAGCTCCCTCAGCCTCTCCTCATAGGATTTGTGCTCCAGGCCCCTCCCCAGCTTTGTTGCCCTTCTCTGGACATGTTCCAGCACCTCAACATCCTTCTTGAATTGAGGGGCCCAGAACTGGACACAGCACTCCAGGGGTGGCCTGAGCAGTGCTGAGCACAGGGGCACAAGAACCTCCCTTGTCCTGCTGCCCACACTGCTCCTGAGCCAGCCCAGGATGCCATTAGCTCTGCTGCCCACCTGGGCACTGCTGCCTCCTCTGCAGCTCCTCTCTCCCTGCACCCCAGCTCCCTCTCTGCCTGCCTGCTCTCAGCCACTCAGTCCCCAGCCTATAGCGCTGCTTGAACACTCTCTTCCCAGATCAATGTCACCTGTAAAGTGCCCGAGGGCCACACTTTGCCCTGCCATGGCTGTGCAGCTCAGAGTGGCTGCCCTCAGGGTTTGCACTGCAGAGGATTCACCTTTGGAGCATGAATCCTTTGGGTTCTGGTGGCCAACCCTGCTCACAGACAGCATCATCAACATCACAGAGTCACAGAATGGTGTAGGTTGGAAGGGACCTTTCAAGGTCATCCAGTCCCACCCCCTGCAGCCAGCAGGGACATCCCCACCCAGAGCAGGATGCTTACAGCCCCACACAGCCTCCCCTGCACTGCTGCCAGCCATGGGCAGCTCCCAGCTCTCTGGGCAGCCTGGCACAGGCTCTCCCCACCCTCACTGCCAAACATTTCTCCCTTCTCTCCACTCTCAAGCTCCTCTCTCACCTTCCAACCATCCCCCCTGGGCCTGGCCCAGCAGCTCCTGCTCACAGCTCTGTCCCCAGCTCTCTGCTGGGCCCTTCCAGCACTCCAAGGCCACCAGAAGGTCTCCCTGCAGCCTTCTCTCCTCCAGCCTGCCCAAGCCCAACTCTCCCAGGCTGGAGAGACCTACTCAATAGGAGTAGGATGGTCAAGAGCAACCTCAACCTCACCCTGAGCTTCCCCATGAAAACATCATGAGGACAAACAAGACCAAACCTTGGATGTCAATCACAGAATCAGAGAATACTTTAGGCTGGAAGGGACCTCAAAGCTCAGCCAGTTCCAACCTGCTGACACAGGCAGGGACAGTTCCCACTAGAACAGGCTGCTCAAGGCCTCATCCAGCCTGGTCCTGAGCACCTCCAGGGAGGTTGTGGAGCACAGAAGCACCCAATGTGATCAAAGATCACATTGGGTGCTTCTGTGCTCCACAACCTCCCTGGCAAAGCTGTGCCAAGGTCTCACCACTCTCAACCTGTGCCAGGGTCTCAGCTCAAAGATCACATTGGGTGCTTCTGTGCTCCACAACCTCCCTGGAGGTGTTCAGGACCAGGCATGGTCAAGATCTGCTGTGTGGTGAGACCCTGGCACAGGTTGCCCAGGGAGGTTGTGCTCCACAACCTCCCTGGCAAACCTGTACCAGGCTCTCTCCACCCTCACTATCAAGAACCCTTTCCTAACATCCACTTTCAATCTCCCCTCTCACACTCCAAACCCATTCCTCCTCCTCCTGCCATTCCCACACCTTCTCAACAGTCCCTCCCCAGCCCTCCTGCAGCCCCCTTCAGATCCTGCAAGGCCACTCCAAGCTCTCCTGGAAGCCTTCTCCTCTGCAGCCTGCAGAGCCCCAACTCTCTCAGCCTGTGCTCAGAGCAGAGGTGCAGTGACCAAAGGCAGCAAGACAGGCAGATAACCTCCAACACTTCTCAGGTCATGCAACAAAAGGCAGGGAGAGGAACAGATAAAGCTTCTCCTGCAGCTCCATGAAGCCCTAATGAATATTTCCTGCCTGAGGCTGGGCCTGAAAGTCCCAACAGAGAGTCCCTGGAGGTGTCCCTGCTGCTGTGATGCCTCAGCAGGTTTGTTCTACAGACTCCTTACAAAGCTTTCCCAGGCAGGGGGAGGACTTGAGGTGTGGTGGCTTGAAATGCTGGTGGTGTTTTTGGAGGGAGCAGGCTCTGCCCCTGTGCCAGGCAGGGCAGCAGCTCTGCACTCTGGAGCTTTATGGTAATTTCTGCAGCAAAGCCTTGGATAACTCCTGCAAAGCAGAAGCAACAACTCTGCCCAAGCAGCTCAAAGCTCCTCTTTACCTCTGTCACAGCAGCTCTGGGCTTGATCAGCCTCCCACACCTCGGAGGGAGAGTTCCATTCCCTGCCACAAGCCCTTCTTGGTTCAGGGCTGAGAAAGAGGTGGTGGGGGGTGGGGGGGGTGGGAAAGCTAAATAATGAGAGCCAAGTGAGCAGCACAGGAGGGGGAGTCACAGGATCAAGGAATCACAGGAGCAAGGATTCACAGGACCAAGGAATCAAAGAACCAAGGAATCACAGGACCAAGGAATCACAGGATCAAGGAATCAGAGGACCAAGGAATCAAAGAACCAAGGAATCACAGGACCAAGGAATCACAGGACCAAGGAATCAAAGGATCAAGGAATCACAGAACCAAGGAACCACAGGATCAAGGAACCACAGGATCAAGGAATCAGAGGATCAAGGAATCAAAGAACCAAGGAATCAGAGGATCAAGGAATCACAGGATCAAGGAATCAAAGGATCAAGGAATCAGAGGATCAAGGAATCAAAGGATCAAGGAATCACAGGATCAAGGAATCACAGGATCAAGGAATCACAGGATCAAGGAATCAGAGGACCAAGGAATCACAGGATCAAGGAATCAAAGGATCAAGGAATCACAGGACCAAGGAATCAAAGAACTAAGGAATCACAGGACCAAGGAATCACAGGACCAAGGATTCACAGACCAAGGAATCACAGGACCAAGGAACCACAGGATCAAGGAATCACAGGACCAAGGAATCACAGGACCAAGGAATCACAGGATCAAGGAATCACAGGACCAAGGAATCACAGGACCAAGGAATCACAGGATCAAGGAATCAAAGGACCAAGGAATCACAGGACCAAGGAATCACAGGATCAAGGAATCAGAGAGTGGTAGTGGTTGGAAGGGACTTCCAGAGCTCATCCAGTCCAACCCCAGCTGCCAGAGCAGGCTCACCCAGGGCAGAGCACACAGGAACACATCCAAAGAGGGGTTGGAAGCTCTCCAGAGAAGGAGACTCCACAATCTCTCTGTTCTCCAGCACCCTCACATCAAAGAAGCTTCTCCTTGTCTTGAGAAAGGGCAATCAAACCTGGAGTTAGAATCATAGAATGGTTTAGGCTGGAAGGGACCTCAAAGCTCATCCAGTCCATAGGCAGGGACAGCTCCCACCAGAACAGGTCACTCAAGGTCTCATCCAGCCTGGTCCTGAACACCTCCAGGGAGGTTGTGGAGCACAGAAGCACCCAATGTGATCAAAGATCACATTGGGTGCTTCTGTGCTCCACAACCTCCCTGGCAAACCTGTGCCTGGATCTCACCACCCCCAACCTGTGCCAATCTCTCCCCACCCTCACTGCAAACAACTTCTTCCTAACATCCACTTCCAATCTCCCCTCTCACACTCCAAACCCATTCCTCCTCCTCCTGCCATTCCCACACCTTCTCAATAGTCCCTCCCCAGCCCTCCTGCAGCCCCCTTCAGATCCTGCAAGGCCACTCCAAGCTCTCCTGGAAGCCTTCTCCTCTGCAGGCTGCACAGCCCCAACTCTCTCAGCCTGTGCTCAGAGCAGAGCTGCTGCAGCCCTCTCAGCATCTTGGTGGCCTCCTCTGCACTGCCTCCAACACTTCCATGTCCTGCTTGTGCTGGGGGCTGCAGAGCTGCCCCCAGGGCTGCAGGTGGGGTCTGAGGAGAGCAGAGGCAAGGGGCAGAATCCCCTCCCTTGCCCTGTGCCCACACTGCTCTGGCTGCAGCCCAGCACAGGGTTGTGTCTGGGCTGCACTCACCCTGCAGGCTCCTGTGAAGCTTTTCATCACTCCTCTTTCCCCACATTTGCTGCTCTACACATTCCCAACCAGCCCAGACACACAGACAAGCACAGGCACAGCAGCAAGGTTAATCAATTAAACAGCACAAGGCAGTTTGGGTGAGAGCCCAAGCAGCAGCTTGGAACCATTTGTGGAGGCTCTGGGGCACATCAGAACCTTCCTGTGCCAGGAAAGTGCCCATTCCTCTTCCAGACACCCAAGGAAAGGGAATGACAACCTGCACATCACTTGTGCCTGCTGGCAGCACCTTGAACTGAAACGTCCTCAGAGATGCCAATGCTGATTGGAGCCCTCAGGGTTTCACTGCTTTTCCAGCACGAAGCCCTCCAAGGTGCTGAAGGCTTTCAGCTAAATGCTTCACCCTCCCCAGCTCACCTCTGCTCCGTGTGCATGGGGTGGGGATTCCACCTGAGTGCTCCCACCAGCAAGAGAGCAAAACAATGGAGCCTGGCAGGGAAGGGAAACTCCTCCCAGCATCAGAGCATTGCCAGGGCTGGATGGGACCACAAGGATCTGCCCTGTGCACTCTGCTCTTAGACTCAGAATCAGGCAGGGTTGGAAGGGAGCACAAGGAGCAGGCAGTGCCAACCTCCCTGCCATGCCCAGGGACACCCTACCCTAGAGCAGGCTGCACACAGCCTCAGCCAGCCTGGCCTCAAACACCTCCAGCCATGGGGCCTCAACCCCCTCCCTGGGCAACCCATTCCAGCCTCTCACCACTCTCCTGCTCAACAACTTCCTCCTCACCTCCAGCCTCACTCTCCCCACCTCCACCTTTGCTCCATCCCCCCACTCCTGCCACTCCCTCACAGCCTAAAAGTCCCTCCCCAGCTTTCCTGTAGCCCCCTTTAGATAGTGGAAGGCCACAAGAAGGCTTTCAGGATCATCCAGTCCAACCCTTTTCTCCCTC
This sequence comes from Pogoniulus pusillus, assembly GCF_015220805.1. NCBI lineage: Eukaryota > Metazoa > Chordata > Aves > Piciformes > Lybiidae > Pogoniulus > Pogoniulus pusillus. The sequence goes on along the minus strand of NC_087303.1, from coordinate 5,480,770 downwards.
TCCCAAGGCTGGGGCTAAATCTTGTCCATCAGTGCCTCTTGGAAACACCTCCAGGGCTGGGGACAAAGCCACCTCCCTGGGCAGCCTGGGACAGTCTTAGAGAACCCTTTGAGTGAAGAAGTTTCTTCTCATGTCCAACCTAAACCTTCCCTGGTGCAACTGGAGGCCACTTCCTCTTGTCCTATCCCTTGGCCATCAGAAGAAACTCCTTCCCTGGAAGGGTTCTCACAGCCTGGCACAGGCTGCCCAGGGAGGAGGTCAAATGCCCATCCCTGGAGGTGTTTAAATGTGGCAGAGATGTGGTGCTGAGGGATGTGGCTTAGCCTCAGCCTTGGCAGAGTTAGAGAAAGGTTGGGCTTGAGGATGTCCAAGGTCTTTGCCAGCCCAAACCATGCAGTGATTCTGTGCCTGCTTTGATGCTGCACCTCCTGAACAGCCTTTTGCAGCTTCAGCTCTTACTTAATTATCAGCAGCAGTAATTTGGAGCTGGTATCATAGAGTCACAGAATCCAGTTCTGGGCTCCCCAGTCCAAGAGAGACAGGGAACTGCCAAAGAGAGTCCAGGAAGATGCTGAGGGGCCTGGAGCAGCTCTGTGAGGAGCAAAAGCTGAGAGCCCTCGGGCTGAGAGCCTGCAGAAGAGCAGCTCCAGAGGGCACCTGAGCAATGCTCAGCAAGAGATAAAGGAGCTGGCTAGGGCCAGACTGCTCAGTGATGCCCAGGGACAGGACAAGGGGCAACAGAGGGCACAAACTGGAACCCAGGAGGTTCCACCTGAGCAGAAGAAACTCTTTGGATGTGAGAGTGCAGAGCCCTGGAGCAGACTGCCCAGAGAAGTTGTGGAGGCTCTTTCTCTGGAGAGCTTCCAACCCCCCCTGGGCATTGTGCTCCTGGGCAAGCTGCTGTGGGTGCCCTGCTTTGGCAGGGGCTTGGACTGGATGATCAGGAAGGGAGGATGTAGCCAGCCTGCAGCAGAGGAGGCTCAGGGCAGAGCTCATTGCTGCCTGCAGCTGCCTGCAGGGAGGCTGTAGCCAGGTGGGGTTGGGCTCTGCTGCCAGGCAGCCAGGGACAGAAGAAGGGGACCCAGGCTGAAGCTGTGGCAGGGCAGGTTGAAGCTGGATGTTAGGAGGAAGTTGTTGTCAGAGAGAGTGATTGGCATTGGAATGGGCTGCCCAGGGAGGTGGTGGAGTGGCTGTGGCTGGAGGTGTTGCAGCCAAGCCTGGCTGGGGCACTTAGTGCCATGGTCTGGTTGGTTGGGCAGGGCTGGGTGCTAGGTTGGGCTGCAGGAGCTTGGAGCTCTCTTCCAACCTGCTTCATTCTATGATTCCTCATAAGGAAAATGTTCCATCCCCTATACAATTGTTGTGTCTCTGGGCTGGACTCTTTCAAGTTCCCTGAGGTCCTTCCTGAACTGAGGGGCCCAGAACTGGACACAGTACTCCAGATGCAGCCTCAGCAGGGCAGAGCAGAGCAGAGGGGCAGGAGAACCTCTCATAGAATCATAGAATCAGTCAGGGGTGGAAGGGACCACAAGGATCAGCCAGTCCCAACCCCCCTGCCATGCCCAGGGACACCCTACCTTGCCAAAGGTTTGAAAGCCTGGGGGTGGGGGGGGAACAACTTGGGGAACAGAGGCAGTTTTGCTCCTGGCCTCTCTGCAAAGAGCATCCATCCCCAGCCCTGAGAGCTGCCCGTGGCAGGGATGCTTATCAGCCCCAACATCCCCTTCCAAAGGTCTCCACCTGGAAACTGCCTCTACAGAAACCCACTGCTGAAGGCAGGAAGGTGAGGAAAGCCTTGCTGGGAAGCCCCAGCTAGAGAGGCAGGATGGCAAAGGCAGGATTAATTGAGCTGCTTAGCTCATGCTGCTTCTGTTTGCTCCTGTAAGTGCTGCTGATTACCTGATGCAGAAGAGGATGAAAATTAGTCACTGTCCCCTAAAGAGGCTGGAGAAAAGCTGTGCTGCAGCACACAGCCTGGCTGCTGTGAGACAGGGCCTGAAACCAGCTCTTAAGTAGGAAAGTGGCCCCTGAGAGCAAACACAACTCAAGACACTGATGCCAGCACACGGTGCTTGCTGTCCCATGGCCACTCCAAGAGGGCTTCTGCTCCTATCAGCTCCAATCATCCTCCTTCCATACTCACACAAAGCAACTGGGCTCATTCCAGAGGTTAGCCAAGGCAGTCCAAGGCTCTCAGCTATGGGGAGGCAACCATGGGACTCCCACATGGGCTGGCACTGATGGAGCTTCACCTTCCCTGCTCTAGTGCAGGCCAAGGTTCTACCACCCAGCTCCTGGGCAGCATGAAGACAAATCCATGACACTCATGTGGCTCCATCTCCCCTGCTGTCAAAGTGAAAAAGCTCAACTGTTCCATGGCCCCTTCCAGAACAATCCCTGCCCTGCCATGCCCTGACCCATGCAAGAGCCCAAGAGTTCACTGAATATTGAATGAAGCAGGCTGGAAGAGAGCTCCAAGCTCAGTCAGCCCAACCTAGCACCCAGCCCTGCCCAACCAACCAGACCATGGCACTAAGTGCCCCAGCCAGGCTTGGCTGCAACACCTCCAGCCACAGCCACTCCACCACCTCCCTGGGCAGCCCATTCCAATGCCAATCACTCTCTGTTCCCATCTCCACAGCCCCAAGAACCCTTTAGCAGTGTACAACTGACCTCCCTACCTGTGCTTGCACCACACTTTTTGCCTCTGCTTGACTCCTTCCTCCCAGTTTGCTTTAGCTGCACAAATCCAGAGAGGTGGCAGCTGCCTCATCCCTGCACCCACTCCAGGGCAGGCTGCATGGCCTCAAGTACCTGATCAGAGCTGGGCACAGTCCTGTTCAATGTCTTTAGTGATGATCTGGAGCAGGGCATTGAGTCCAGCAGCAGTGAGTTTGCAGATGACACCAAGCTAGGAGCAGCTGTGGAGTTCTGGAGGGTATCAGAGCCCTGCAGAGGGACCTGGCCAGGCTGCATGGGTGGGCAGAGGCCAAGGGGATGAGACTGAACAAGGCCAAGGGCAGGGTTCTGCACTTTGGCCACAACAACCCCAAGCAGCACTGCAGGCTGGGGCCAGAGTGGCTGAGAGCAGCCAGGCAGAGAGGGAGCTGGGGGTGCTGGCAGAGAGGAGCTGCAGAGGAGGCAGCAGTGTGCCCAGGTGGGCAGCAGAGCCAATGGCATCCTGGGCTGGCTCAGGAGCAGTGTGGGCAGCAGGACAAGGGAGGTTCTTCTGCCCCTGTGCTCAGCACTGCTCAGGCCACCCCTGGAGTGCTGTGTCCAGTTCTGGGCTCCTCCATTGCAGAGAGATGTTGAGGTGCTGGAAGGTGTTGAGAGAAGGGCAGCAAGGCTGGGGAGGGGCCTGGAGCACAGCCCTGTGAGGAGAGGCTGAGGGAGCTGGGGGGGTGCAGCCTGCAGCAGAGGAGGCTCAGGGCAGAGCTCATTGCTGCCTGCAGCTGCCTGCAGGGAGGCTGTAGCCAGGTGGGGTTGGGCTCTGCTGCCAGGCAGCCAGGGACAGAAGAAGGGGACAGAGCCTGAAGCTGTGCCAGGGCAGGTCTAGGCTGGATGTTAGGAGGAAGTTGTTGTCAGAGAGAGTGATTGGCACTGGAATGGGCTGCCCAGGGAGGTGGTGGAGTGGCTGTGGCTGGAGGTGTTGCAGCCAAGCCTGGCTGGGGCACTTAGTGCCATGGTGTGGTTGGTTGGGCAGGGCTGGGTGCTAGGTTGGGCTGGCTGAGCTTGGAGCTCTCTTCCAGCCTGCCTGATTCCATGATTCCATGATCAGAGATCCACAGACCTGTCTCCATGGGAAAAGGCCTCTAAGATCACTGAGTCCAACCACCAACTCACACCCCCATGGCCATTAAACCACGTCCTGAAGTGCCCTGTGCCTGCAAAGCTGTCCCTGCTCACTGCAGGAGACAACCTTTAGAGGTCCCTTCCAACCCCCCCCTTCTGTGACTCTGTCAAATGCAAACTCCTTGGGGATTTACATCCTTTTTCTCCTGGACTTAATCACAGAACCACAGAACTGTTTGGGTTGGAGAAGCCCTTCAAGGTCATCCAGTCCAAGCAGCAACCCAACCCCCTCCATGGCCACTAAATGATGCCTCTCCAGTGCCATGCCCACACATCTCTTGGCCACCTCCAGGGGTGTGGACTCCACCACCTCCCTGGGCAGTCTGTTCTGGTCTCTGACCACTCTTGCAGCAAAGAAATTGTTCCTCAGCTCCAACCTAACCCTCCCCTGGCACAATTTCAAGACATTGCCTCTCCTTCTTTTCACCTGAGACTGGGGAGGAGAGCCCAACCCCCACCTCACTGCAACCTCCTTTCAGGAGCCAAGCCCAGAAGCTGCCTGCTCCATCCCTGCAGTTCCAAGCACTGAGAGCATCTCAGCACCTCCACAGCAATTAAGCCCCAAATGAAAATGACTTTCCAGAAGAGCCAGGAGTGACAGGAAGGAATTGGCTTCTGATCTTTCAGCCTGCTTTCTGTTTTGCAGAGTGGTGCTGATTTCCAGGCTCCTCAGGAACCCCCCTGGCAGCTTTAAATTAACTCCCCAAACAGGTGGAGAAGAAATGCAATCGAAACAAAAACCTTCAACCATCCAACTGCAGAGCTGTGCCCAGGCCAACCTCATGGCATTCAATGAGGCCAAGTGGAAGGTCCTGCACCTGGGTGGGTGCAATCCCCAGCACAGCTCCAGGCTGGGTGGGGAATGGCTGAGAGCAGCCCTGAGGAACAGCCCCTGGGGGTCTGGGGTGAGGAAAAGCTCCACAGGAGCCTGCAGTGTGAGTGCAGCCCAGACACAACCCTGTGCTGGGCTGCAGCCAGAGCAGTGTGGGCACAGGGCAAGGGAGGGGATTCTGCCCCTTGCCTCTGCTCTCCTCACACCCCTCCTGCAGCCCTGGGGGCAGTTCTGCAGCCCCCAGCACAAGCAGGACATGGAAGTGTTGGAGGCAGTGCAGAGGAGGCCACCAAGATGCTGAGAGGGCTGCAGCAGCTCTGCTCTGAGCACAGGCTGAGAGAGTTGGGGCTGTGCAGCCTGCAGAGGAGAAGGCTTCCAGGAGAGCTTGGAGTGGCCTTGCAGGATCTGAAGGGGGCTGCAGGAGGGCTGGGGAGGGACTATTGAGAAGGTGTGGGAATGGCAGGAGGAGGAGGAATGGGTTTGGAGTGTGAGAGGGGAGATTGAAAGTGGATGTTAGGAAGAAGTTGTTTGCAGTGAGGGTGGTGAGAGAGTGGCACAGGTTTGCCAGGGAGGTTGTGGGAGGTTGTGATCTTTGATCACATTGGGTGCTTCTGTGCTCCACAACCTCCCTGGGCAACCTGGGCCAATGTCTCCCTATCCTCCCTCTCAACAATCTCTTCCTCATCTCCACTCTCCCTCTCCCCTCTCCCAGCTCAAATCCATTTCCCTCATCCTGGCACTCCCAGCCCTTATCAAAAGCTTCTCCCCAGCTCTCCTATAGCTCTCTTCAGGCACTGGAAGGTTGCTCTAAGTCCTCCTTCTGAGCCTCCTCCTCTCCAGGCTTCACATCCCCAACTCTCTCAGCCTGTCCCTGCAGGGGGAGCTTCTGCAGCCCTCTGAGCATCCTGGTGGCCTCCTCTGGACCCTCTCCAACATCTCCCTGTCCTTGTGCAGCACCAAGAAGCGATGTGGGGCCAGGCTGTGAGAGGGCAAATGCCATCCCCAGGGCTCACACAGAGCCCCCCTTGGCCAAACAACCTGCCTTAAACCCTGGAGAGAGGCCAGCTCCTGTCTTAGCCCTGGATGCCAAGAGGGCATCTGCAGCCCCGCGGGCTGGCGGCATCGGATGGCGACGGCTCACGGAGCTGCCTCCAGCTGGGAGAGATCCAGGTGAGATCTAAGGGTGGATCTTTTCCACTCTGACAGCAAGGAAGCAATGATCTCAGCCTTCCTGACAGGCAGGGCCAAGCCACGAGCCCCGTGTCATGATGCTACATCTTCCTGCCGACTTAGCAGGGGCTGGGAGCTGGCAGCAGGGACAAAAGGGCTGCCCGGGCAGAGCTGGCAGTGGAGCCTGGTATAAAGCAGCTGGTCAAGTCGGTGTCTCTATGACTCAGAGAGGCATTTGCTGTTGTGCCTTTTAATCAGCCAAATAAACTGCAGCAAAGCCTTAAAGGAGCTGGCAGCAGGAAATGAGGAGCGGCGCCGGCAGCGGTCCCTGCTGCTGCTTCCTTTGGCTCTCCCCTGCATCCCTGTGCCACCCATTCCAGCCAGCAGCTCCCTTCTGCCTAGCTCCCAGCTCCTTCCCTGGGCAGCATTTTAGCCCTCAAGAGGTATTTTTTAACTCTCTCAAATATTTAGTCCTTGCAACATGTCCTCTCTGCAATGTTTCTCTACCATACCATAAAGTCAAGGGAGGTTGTGGAGCCTCCCTCTCTGCAGGCAGCCAAACCCCACCTGGAGGTGTTCCTCTGTGATCACAGTCTCACAGTCTCACAGTATCATCAGGGGTGGAAGAGACCTCACAGCTCATCAAGTCCAACCCTTCAGCACAGAGCTCAAGGCCAGACCATGGCACCAAGTGCCACGTCCAGTCCTGCCTTGAACAGCTCCAGGGACGGCGACTCCACCACCTCCCCGGGCAGCCCATTCCAGTGGCCAATGACTCTCTCAGGGAAGAACTTTCTCCTCACCTCCAGCCTAAATCTCCCCTGGCACAGCCTGAGGCTGTGTCCTCTCCTTCTGGTGCTGGCCACCTGAGAGAAGAGAGCAACCTCCTCCTGGCCACAGCCTCCCCTCAGGTAGTTGCAGACAGCAATGAGGTCTGCCCTGAGCCTCCTCTTCTCCAGGCTAACCAATCCCAGCTCCCTCAGCCTCTCCTCCTAGGGCTGTGCTCAAGGCCTCTCCCCAGCCTCGTTGCCCTTCTCTGGACACACTCAAGCATCTCAATGTCCCTCCTAAACTGGGGGGCCCAGAACTGAACACAGCACTCAAGGTGAGGTCTAAGCAGTGCAGAGTACAGGGGCAGAATGACCTCCCTGCTCCTGCTGGCCACACCATTGCTGATGCAGGCCAGGATGCCACTGGCTCTCTTGGCCACCTGGGCACACTGATGGCTCATGTTCAGGCAGGTACCAATCAGCACCCCCAGATCCCTCTCTGTCTGGCTGCTCTCAGCCACTCTGACCCCAGCCTGTATCTCTGCATGGGGTTGCTGTGGCCAAAGTGCAGCACCCTGCACTTGGAGCTATTGAACTCCATCCCCTTGGACTCTACCCATCTGTCCAGGCGGTCAAAGTCTGCTCCAGGTGATCCTGCTCTGGCTCAGGGGCTGCACTGGATGAGCTTTAGAGGTCCTTTCCATCCTCTAACATTCTGTGATCTTCTCCAGCCCACTGCCTTTGGTCTTCCCAGCCTAACTCCTGCACTGACTGTCAGAGTGCTCAGCCCCATGCTGCACCCACCAGGAGCTGAAAATCTTCTCAAGACAAATCCCTGCTTTCAGTTTCAGCCACAAAGATGCTTTGGGTGACCTTCAGGGTAAAAGTGTCTGACCCATGCCCAGTGCACACCAGCAGGTCCCAGCAGCACTGCCCAGGCTTAACCAGGGAGGAGGATTCCATGCCCAGTGCACACCAGCAGGTCCCAGCAGCACTGCCCAGGCTTAACCAGGGAGGAGGATCCCATGCCCAGTGCACAGCAGCAGGTCCCAGCAGCACTGCCCAGGCTTAACCAGGGAGGAGGATTCCATGCCCAGTGCACACCAGCAGGTCCCATCAGCACTGCCCAGGCTTAACCAGGGAGGAGGATCCTGCTGGCTTTGTGCTCCATCAAGAGTAATGGAATGGGTTGAACTGGAAGGAGACCTCAAAGATCATCCAGTGCCAACCCCCCTGCCATGGGCAGGGACACCTCCCACCACAGCACAGGGTGCTGAAGGCCTCATCCAGCCTGGCACTGAACAACTCCAGGGAGGTTGTGGAGCACAGAAGCACCCAACGTGATCAAAGATCACGTTGGGTGCTTCTGTGCTCCACAACCTCCCTGGGCAGCCTGTGCCAGGGTCTCACCACCCTCAACCTGTGCCAGTCTCTTCCCCACTGCCTTTAGCCTTCCCAGCCTAGCTCCAGGAGAGCAGCTTGTCACTGCCATGGATCCACGTGGAGGTGGCTGAAAGCAATGCACCTCCAGCCCATCAGCAAGGGCAAGGATAAGCTTGCTTAGGAGGCTGGAAGCAGCATTCCCATTCACCATGTCACATTAAACAGGTCCAAGTCCCCAGCCTCCCTCCTGCTGCTGAACTCCCCAAGGCATAAAACAAGTGCCCAGGTGAGCTCCAGCAGAGGTGCCAGAACCTCCCTTCTAAAGTGATGCCTCTGAGAGCTGAGGAAGCAAGGTCCAGTACCAGCTGGGGCTCAGCACAAGCACAGACACACACACCCCAAAAGGAACCAGGTCAGGAGGAAATGTGCCTGCAGAGCACAAAGGGAGGGGAAGGCAGAAGGGCTGCAGCAGAACTCAGCAGAAGCACAGAAGGGTAGGGATTGGAAGGGACCTTTGGAGATCATCCAGTCCAACCCCACTGCCAAGGCAGCTTCACCTAGAGAGGGTCCCACAAGGGATACAGCCAGGAAGGCTTCTGAATGTCTCCAGAGCTGGAGCAGCAGCAAGGCACAGCCTGTCCTGGGTACATGCAGGGAGATGTTTTCCATGTGGGGATGCCACAAACATTCATGTAAGGCTTGGTAGGAGACTGTCCCAGAATCACTGAATGGTAGGAGTTAGAAGGGACCTCTGGAGATCATCCAGTCCAACCCCACTGCCAAGGCAGCTTCACCTAGAGAGGGTCCCACAAGGGCTCTGCCATCCAGCCAGTTTTTGATCCAGCACAGAGTGAATCTTTGCTCCTCCCAGAGCTGCCCCAGGCCCCTGGGCAGCTTTGCAGCCTCTCCTGGACTCTCTCTGGCAGCTCCCTGTGCCTCTTCCCTCTGGGGAGCCCAGAACTGGGAAGAGGACTCCAGGTGCAGCCTCAGTAGGGCAGAGCAGAGGAGGACAACGACACTCAAGGTCAGTTGTGTGTCCCAAGCAAATCTCAGTGGGATCCTTTCTGTCTTGCTAAATAAATAGAGCATGATAGAAACAACAACCACTCCTCTGCAGGGCTGTCCACAGGAGCCTTCAGCCTCATTTGATGCTCATTAACTTCCCTTGACCAACAGCCAGGAAAGAAAACAGCCATTCCCTGCTCCAGCTGGGGATGATGGTGAAGAAGCTGGACCCAGACAGCCACGTGTGGCATCTGCAGTGCCCCAGTGAAGCCTGGCAGTCAGCTCACACACTTGAGTGGAGCAGGAGGAGCCTGGTGGTTAGGGTTAAGTTGAAGCAGCCTGCAAAACCAGCTTCATTTCTGACTCTGCTTGTTCTTTCCTCAGGACATTCCTCAAAGCTGAGTTGTTTTTTAGTTTATTTGGTGTTTTACATCCTCCCTCCCTCCCTTCACTTGTGAGCCTTGCCAAGGATTAACTTGCTTGGAGTCCTTGGACCATCCAACCACTCTTTAACTCCACCAAGTCTGGTGCTAAGCCATGTCCCTGAGCACCACATCTCTGCCTGCTTTAAACATCTCCAGGGATGGGGATTCAGTCACCTGCCTGGGCAACCTTCTGCTCCCCAGAGAGCATCCCCACCTCTGCCAGCCCAAAGTGGCACTGCAAGTACCTGCCCACCCCATTCTCCCCAGGCTGTGCTGTGCCATCCACCTTTCCTCACTGGTGTGGTCAGTGCTGGGTTAGAAACAGAGCTCAGAGAGACTGAAGCTCTCCCATGAATTCCCCAGCCTGCCTATTAGGGGAGAAGGGAACAGTTCCAGGGTAGAAGTGTTCAAAGCATATCAGAACTGTACACTTACACTGCTCAGATCCCTACATAGGAACCCCCAAACTGTACTGGGGTAGTAGGGAATCACAGAAGGGCTTGGGTGGGAAAAGCCCTTAAAGATCTCACAGCATCACAGTGTCACAGTGTCACAGTATCACAGTGTCACAGTATCATCAGGGTTGGAAGAGACCTCTGAGCTCATCAAGTCCAACCCTTTAGCACAGAGCTCAAGGCCAGACCATGGCACCAAGTGCCACGTCCAGTCCTGCCTTGAACAGCTCCAGGGACGGCGACTCCACCACCTCCCCGGGCAGCCCATTCCAGTGGCCAATGACTCTCTCAGGGAAGAACTTTCTCCTCACCTCCAGCCTAAATCTCCCCTGGCACAGCCTGAGGCTGTGTCCTCTCCTTCTGGTGCTGGCCACCTGAGAGAAGAGAGCAACCTCCTCCTGGCCACAACCTCCCCTCAGGTAGTTGCAGACAGCAATAAGGTCTGCCCTGAGCCTCCTCTTCTCCAGGCTAACCAATCCCAGCTCCCTCAGCCTCTCCTCCTAGGGCTGTGCTCAAGGCCTCTCCCCAGCCTCGTTGCCCTTCTCTGGACACACTCAAGCATCTCAATGTCCCTCCTAAACTGGGGGGCCCAGAACTGAACACAGCACTCAAGGTGTGGTCTAAGCAGTGCAGAGTACAGGGGCAGAATGACCTCCCTGCTCCTGCTGGCCACACCATTGCTGATGCAGGCCAGGATGCCACTGGCTCTCTTGGCCACCTGGGCACACTGCTGGCTCATGTTCAGGTGGGTATCAATCAGCACCCCCAGATCCCTCTCTGTTTGGCTGCTCTCAGCCACTCTGACCCCAGCCTGTATCTCTGCATGGGGTTGTTGTGGCCAAAGTGCAGCACCCTGCACTTGGAGCTATTGAACTCCATCCCCTTGGACTCTGCCCATTCAGTCCAACCATTCTCTAACTCCACCAAATCTGGTCCCTGAGGACCTAAACATCCCCATGCATGGGGATTCAGCCCCCTCCCAGGGCAGCCTGTGCCAGCCCTTCAGACCCTGTGTGAATGCTGCATCTCCAAACACCACAGACTTCAGCAAAGAATCTCTTGGGTTCAAAGAGACTTTCAAGATCAGGCAGCTGCAGGCAGCAATCAGCTCTGCCCTGAGCCTCCTCACATGCAGGCTGCACCCCCCCAGCTCCCTCAGCCTCTCCTCACAGGGCTGTGCTCCAGGCCCCTCCCCAGCCTTGCTGCCCTTCTCTCAACACCTTCCAGCACCTCAACATCTCCCTTCAATTCAGGAGCCCAGATCACCCAGTCCAACCATTCTCTAACTCCACCAAGCCTGCTGCTAAGGCCATGTCTCTGAGCATCAAACCTCTGTCTTCCTGCCCATCAGTTTTGAAACCACCTCAGGTTCCCACCCTGCTCCACCCAGCTCCTACTAAAGACTTCATCTCCTCAGCCCCCAGCTGGGTGTTCTCACACCACACCAACCTCTTCCAGAAGCAACTAATTGCTAACAAGCTCATCACAAGCTGGAAGCAGCAGGAGTGTCAGGCTGGAAAGTTGTTCCCTGGGTTTTTTCTCCCCCCACCCCTGCTTGTCTGCAAAGTGAACAGCTGGCCACAGAACCTGCAGCACTGATCTAATTAAACAGCATCAAAACCACCTCCATCCATGGCACAAAACCTCCTCCCACTCAGGCAGAATTGTTCCCTCCTCAAAGTTCAGCAGAACTTTCCAGGGTCTCAGACCCCTTCCAACCGTTGTGCTCAGAGGGAGGCTGAAGATCCATGCTCTGATGCCAGCTGGGTGCTGGGAGGGGGGAAAATGAGGTGAGATGAGGAGGTAAGGCAGATATTGGCAAGGTGACCTTGCTGCAGGAACAGGGAGTCACAGAGGGGGTGGAAGGCTACTCCTTGGGGTCACAATGATCCTACAGCACCTGGAGCCACACCACCTCTGCCAGAACACTGAGGAAATGCAGGATCTGATCCAGTCTTTGATAGGCAGATCTGGGCTGGGACAGGTATAGACCTGGACAGGGAATGGCTTGAGAACAGTCTGCAGGAGGAGGAGGACTTTGGGGGTGTCAGTTGGTGACAAACTCCCCAAGAGCCTGGAAAAGAGGAGGCCTTGAGTGCTGTGTCCAGTGCTGGGCTCCTCCATTGCAGAGAGATGCTGAGGTGCTGGGAGGAGCCCAGAGCAGGGCAGCAAGGCTGGGGAGGGACCTGGAGCACAGCCCTGTGAGGAGAGGCTGAGGGAGCTGGGGGGGTGCAGCCTGCAGCAGAGGAGGCTCAGGGCAGAGCTGATTGCTGCCTGCAGCTGCCTGCAGAGAGGCTGTAGCCAGGTGGGGTTGGGCTCTGCTGCCAGGCAGCCAGGGCCAGAGGAAGGGGGCACTGAGCCTCCTCTGCTGCAGGCTGCACCCCCCCAGCTCCCTCAGCCTCTCCTCACAGGGCTGTGCTCCAGGCCCCTCCCCAGCCTTGCTGCCCTTCTCTCAACACCTTCCAGCACCTCAGCAGCTCTCTGCAATGGAGCAGCCCAGAACTGGACACAGCACTCCAGGGGTGGCCTGAGCAGTACTGAGCACAGGGGCAGGAGGACTGCCCTGCTCCTGCTGGCCACACAAACCAAGAGCAAACCTGCAACTGAGCAGCTCAAGCCAAGGCTTTGTGCTACCACCTGCAATCCAACCAGGAGCGAGGCTCTGAGGCTCCTGCTGATCCATCATTAAAGTTCAGGAGCAGCAAAACATTCCCCTGCTTTATCACAGCTCCAGCAATGTGCTCTGCAGAGTTTATGAGGCTTCCCTGAAGGGCTCTGCTTTCACAGCCTCTGTTTGACCAGGATTCTGCAGGAGTTTGCTGTGTGGTCTCAGCTTGGCTTTGCTCAGCTTTCCATCCAAGTCCTCTAACCCTTGGCACCTCGATGCTCTGCCAGTCCATGCAGCAAGACCAATGAAACATTCCCCTCCAAGGCTTTCAATGCTGGTGTTGGTACAAGACTAAACAAAGCCCTTTTAAAAGCACTGCAAGTGCACTGCTTTGGACACCCAGAGCTTTCCAACAGCTCACTGAGGAGGCAAAGCAGGAGACAACCCACAGCAGGTTTCATCATGGGGGAAAAGCTGGAGATGAGGCAGCACTGAGTGCTGCCAGCCCAGAGCCAGCCCTATCCTGGGCTGATCCCCTGGGCAGCAGGGGAAAGAAAGGGATTCTGCCCCTCTGCTCTGCTCTGCTCTGCTCTGCTCTGCTCTGCTCTGCTCTGCTCTGCTCTGCTCTGCTGAGACCTCCCTGCAGTGCTGGGGCAGCTCTGGAGTGCTTAGCACAGCACAGGCAGGGAGCTGCTGCAGCAGGGCCAGAGGAGGCCACAGCAGTGCTGGCAGGGCTGGAAGGGCTCTGCTGTGAGGCCAGGCTGGGAGAGTTGGGCTTGGGCAGGCTGGAGGAGAGAAGGCTGCAGGGAGACCTTCTGGTGGCCTTGGAGTGCTGGAAGGGCCCAGCAGAGAGCTGGGGACAGAGTTGTGAGCAGGAGCTGCTGGGCCAGGCCAAGGGGGGATGGTTGGAAGGTGAGAGAGGAGCTTGAGAGTGGAGAGAAGGGAGAAATGTTTGGCAGTGAGGGTGGGGAGAGCCTGTGCCAGGCTGCCCAGAGAGCTGGGAGCTGCCCCATGGCTGGCAGCAGTGCAGGTGACATTTGGAGCTGTGAGCATCCTGCTCTGGTTGGGGATGTCCCTGCTGGCTGCAGGGGGATGGACTGGAAGAGCTTTGGGAGTCCCTTCCAACCCACACCTGTCTGGGATCCTGTATCCCAGCACACCATCAATCACTTCCCAGGGCAGCAGCACATCTTCATCAGGCTGAGCCTTGGTATCACCCTGCAGCAGCCTCTCTCCCTCCTTCTCTCCCAGCCACTCTTCAGCTGCTGCTGCATTTCCTACTGAACAGATAAGGAGTCAAAGCTTGGCAAAGGAGCTCTGTGCAGAATGCAATCAGCTTGCTACAGGCAGGCTGCACACACCACCCCCCCACACACACACACCACCCTCCCTCTGCTCTGGCTGGGATCCCCAAACCAGCAGGCAGGAGCCTGTTTTCTTGATGTCTAACATCAAAAGGGCATTGCCTGGCCAAACCCAGAGGAGAGGGAGATGAAAAGCCAGGCCCTGTCAGCCCAGTGCTAAAGGGCAGGGATGCCTCAGCAGCACTTCTAAACCAAACACCTTGCCACACACATCAAGTGTTTTGTCTGGGTTTTTCTCACTCCTGCTCAGTTGCTGGGAAACTACATCTCCTGAAGCATCTCCCAGCCTCCTGCACGCAGCCCTTGCTCGCTGGCAGGAGGCACAACTGTCAGCTTGAGTCCCCCCAGTGCCAGCAGGGAGCTGAGCTGAGATTGTGATCCCTGGGATGGGGAAACGAGAGGTGAAGACCCCAGGGTGGCACTGCTGCCCCTCTCAGCACTGGGCTTCTCAAGAGCAGGACTCCAGCAGCCCAACTAATGACCTGCCTGAGCACCCACGCTTGGCTCTTCCCTCTGGAAGAGGGAAGGGAATGGAAGCCAAAGAAGCCAAAGCACTTCAGAGAAGTGCAGAGGGATGGGAAAGGTTGGAAAGGACCTCCAGAGATCACCCAGGCTAAGCTCCCTGCCAAAGCAGGGTGACCCAGGGCAAGTCACTCAGGGACACAGCCTCTGTGTGTGTGTGTGTGTGTGTGGAGTCCTCCTTGTCTTGGCTTGGTGCTTGTTTGCTCTGGAGCAGAGGAGCTTGCTAGAGACTCAAGCAGCAAAAGTCATGCCCTGGCTTGGTCCCTTCAAGGGCACCACTGAACCTGTGCTCCAGGCAAGAGAAAGGAGGTCACAGAAGCATAGAATGTTAGAGGTTGGAAGGGACCTCTGGAGGTCATCCAGCCCAAGCCAGTCAGAGCAGCAGCAGCCAAGGCAGGGCACACAGGATGTGTCCAGAGAAGGAGACAACTTCTCTGGGCAGCCTGCTCCAGGCTTCAGAACCCTCAAAGTAGGAGAAGGGCCATGGGGATGAGCAGAGGGCTGGAGCTGCTCTGCTGTGAGGAGAGACTGAGGCAGTTGGGGGCTGAGAAGGCTTCCAGGTGACCTTCTTGTGGCTTTTCAGTATCTGCAGGGGGTTGCAAGAAAGCTGGGGAGGGACTTTTTAAGCTGTCAGGGAGTGATAGGACTGAGGGGAATGGAACCAAGCTGGAAATGGGGAGATGCAGACTGGATGTGAGGAAGAAGCTCTTCAGCATGAGGATGATGAGAGCCTGGCACAGGTTGCCCAGGGAAGCAAAGATCCCATTCTGTGCTTCTGTGCTCCACAACCTCCCTGAAGGTGTTCAGGACCAGGCTGGATAAGGCCTTGAGCAACCTGTTCTAGCAGGAGCTGTCCCTTGGAGTGGCCTTGCAGGATCTGAAGGGGGCTGCAGGAGGGCTGGGGAGGGACATTGAGAAGGTGTGGGAATGCCAGGAGGAGGAGGAATGGGTTTAAAGTGACAGAAGGGAGATTGAAAGTGGATGTTAGGAAGAAGTTGTTTGCAGTGAGGGTGGGGAGAGACTGGCAGAGGTTGAGGGTGGGGAGAGACTGGCACAAGGTTGAGGGTGCTGAGACCCTGGCACAGGTTGCTCAGGGAGGTTGTGGAGCACAGAAGCACCCAATGTGATCTTTGATCACATTGGGTGCTTCTGTGCTCCACAACCTCCCTGAAGGTGTTCAGGACCAGGCTGGATGAAGCCTTTAGTGACCTGTTCTAGTGGGAGCTGTCCCTGCCTATGGACTGGCTGAGCTTTGAGCTCCCTTCCATCCATTCTATTCTCTTCTATGACCCCCACTGGGTGCTGTAGAGCAAACTCCCTCCTGCCTCTTTTCTGAGTCTCCATCACTTGCTCCAGGAGCACACTCAGCAGTGTGAGGAGCCTGAGTAGATCCCAGCAGCACCTTCCCTGAGAGGCAATCACCACTCAAAGACAGGATGAGGAGGCAAGAAGGAAGATCCCCAAACCAGCATCAGCCACCATGCAAATAGAAAGGTAGAGCAATGACTCAGGCAGGCTGCAAAGCACAGAGAGAAGCACATCAGCTGCTATTTTTACTGCTTGGATAGCTCAGATCCCATCACCCACCCACCCCAACCTCCAAGCTCTCTCCCCACCGCTTGGCACCTTACTGCCTCTCTCCTCTGACCACCTGCAACCCTCTCCAGATGTTTCAAGAAGCAGCAGAGCTGCTCCCAAGGATCAGAGCAGCTCAGCAGACCCAAAGTGCTCCTCTTTGTGTGAGGCAGAGAAATGGAAGTCATCACCTTGGCAGGTCCTCCTGGGATGTTAGAAACCATAATGAAGTATTTACTACTAACTCCCACATTTCTCCTCTCCAGCCCTAAAACTGGTAACATGTTTTAGCTGATCACATCCCTAACAACCTGCACAGGCAGCTCTAAGTGAGCCCAGGCTTTTGTGCCACCCAGCCACAGCTTTGCACTGGGTGAGCACAACCAACCTGCACAGGCAGCTCTAAACTAGCCCAGGCTTTTGTGCCACCCAGCCACAGCTTTGCACTGGGTGAGCACAAACAACCTGCACAGGCAGCTCCAAACTAGCCCAGGCTTTTGTGCCACCCAGCCACAGCTTTGCACTGGGTGAGCACTAACAACCTGCACAGGCATCTCTAAGTGAGCCCAGGCTTTTGTGCCACCCAGCCACAGCTTTGCACTGGGTGAGCACAACCAAACAACCTGCACAGGCAGCTCTAAGTGAGCCCAGGCTTTTGTGCCACCCAGCCACAGCTTTGCACTGGGTGAGCACTAACAACCTGCACAGGCAGCTCTAAATGAGCCCAGGCTTTTGTGCCACCCAGCCACAGCTTTGCACTGGGTGAGCACTAACAACCTGCACAGGCAGCTCTAAATGAGCCCAGGCTTTTGTGCCACCCAGCCACAGCTTTGCACTGGGTGAACAAAACCAAACAACCTGCACAGGCATCCCTAAACTAGCCCAGGCTTTTGTGCCACCCAGCCACAGCTTTGCACTGCCCCTTGTGCTGGCACTGGCATCCCCCAGCAGAGCCTGGCTCCAGCTCCTGCCACTCACCTGCACATCTTTACCAACACTGCTGAGGTCACCTCTCAGTCTTCTCCTCTCCCAGCTCCCAGCCCCAGCTCCCTCAGGCTCTGCTCCTAACAGAGCCGTTCCATTCCCTTCAGCACCTTTGTGAGACCTTTCCTCCTGCAGCTGGAATCCTCAGAGCCTCGTTGGCACACAGCAGTTGCAGCTCTGGTGGCTGCAGGGTTGACTTTTCCCCATGCCAAGCTGGCACAGTGGCACCTGCTGCTGGATTTAGTCCTGGAGCTGATTTGGTATTTCTTTTTCCTCCAGACCTGGAGCTGCCACAAGCTCACAGTGAAGAGAACAAAGAACTACTTCCCAATGTCCCATCCAAGTCTACCCTGCTCCAGTTTCCAACCCCAGCTCCTTCCCCTATCACCACAGGCTCCCATTGAAAGTCCCTGCCCAGGCACTAAAAGGCCATTCCAAGGTGGTGCTGTGCAGGAGAGCAACAACCCCTGATGGATCACAGCAATATGTAGGTGGGCAAAGCCCCTCAGGAGCACCAAGTCCAACCCAGAGCCCTACTCTACAAGATTCACCTTAAACCACAGCCCCAAGCACCACAGCCAAACCACCCTGACACACAGCCAGGCTGGGGCACTCCAGCACCTCCCTGGGCAGCTCATTCCAGTCCCTGACCACTCTCTCTGTGAAAAACTCTTTCCTAATGTCCAATCTAAACCTCCCCAGCCTCAGCTTGAGGCCATTTACTTCTTCTGTCTGCAGTTCCCTGTGAGCAGAGCCCAGCAGCAGCCTCTCCACAATGTCCCTTCAGGGAGCTGCAGGCAGCAATGAGCTCTGCCCTCAGCCTCCTCTGTTTCACTCTACCCATCCCCAGCTCCCTCAGTCACTCCTCAGCAGATTTATTCTCCAGGCCCTTCACAGTTTCCTTGCCCTCCTCTGGACCTGCTCCAGCACCTCCACAGCTCTCTTGTACTGCAGTGCCCAAAACTGAACCCAGCACTCGAGCTGTGGCCTCACCAGAGCTGAGCCCAAGGGCACAAACACCTCCTGCTGCTGCTGGCCACAGCATTTTGAAGCCAAGCCAGAGTGCCATTGGCATTGGCTGCCTGGGCACATTTGTGACTCCTGTTCAGCTGCCAGGGCACACTGCTGGCTCCCACTCAGCTGCCAGGGCACACTGCTGGCTCCCACTCAGCTGCCAGGGCACACTGCTGGCTCACATTCAGCTGCCAGGGCACACTGCTGGCTCCCATTCAGCTGCCAGAGCACACTGCTGGCTCCCACTCAGCTGCCAGGGCACACTGCTGGCTCCCACTCAGCTGCCAGGGCACACTGCTGGCTCACATTCAGCTGCCAGGGCACACTGCTGGCTCCCATTCAGCTGCCAGAGCACACTGCTGGCTCCCACTCAGCTGCCAGGGCACACTGCTGCCTCCCACTCAGCTGCCTGGGCACACTGCTGGCTCCTATTCAGCTGCCAGAGCACACTGCTGGCTCCCACTCAGCTGCCAGGGCACACTGCTGGCTCCCACTCAGCTGCCAGAGCACACTGCTGGCTCCCACTCAGCTGCCAGGGCACACTGCTGGCTCCCACTCAGCTGCCAGGGCACACTGCTGGCTCCCACTCAGCTGCCAGGGCACACTGCTGGCTCCTATTTAGCTGCCAGGGCACACTGCTGGCTCCCACTCAGCTGCCTGGGCACACTGATGGCTCCTATTCAGCTGCCAGAGCACACTGCTGGCTCCCACTCAGCTGCCAGGGCACACTGCTGGCTCCCACTCAGCTGCCAGGGCACACTGCTGGCTCCCACTCAGCTGCCTGGGCACACTGCTGGCTCCCACTCAGCTGCCAGGGCACACTGCTGGCTCCTATTCAGCTGCCAGAGCACACTGCTGGCTCCCACTCAGCTGCCTGGGCACACTGCTGGCTCCCACTCAGCTGCCTGGGCACACTACTGGCTCCTAATCACCTCCTGTCCATTACAGCCCCCAGGTCCCTTTCTGCCAGCAGCTCTCCAGCCACACTCTGCCCCAAGCCTGCAGCATCGCTTGGGGTGGCTGTGACCCAGCGCAGGCTCCGGCTGCAGCTGAGGCTGCAATAAAGCCACCCACGACGACTGGTAGGAGGTTTGCAGACAGCAGCTGGCTGCAGAGTCGCTAGGAGCAGGCTGATTGATGTGTTTGATATCAGGCAGAGAGTGCTGGCTTCCTGCTGCTGTAGGGAGCTGGCACTGTGTGTGCAGGCAGCGCCTGGATTCGTCACCCTGCGCAGTGAATATTGCAAGCCTCGAGTAAGCGGAGGTCTGGTGACAGCTTCCAGGGGAAACACACTCCCTGGAAGCACTCAGCTGAGCATTGACTGCTTTAGAGACCAGGAGCTGCTTAATTATCACCCAGGGCAGGGAATTAGCTGCTTATCTCCTCTGCAACCTGCTGCTCCAGCCACCAAGGGCTTGCCTCAACCTCATCGCTCCTGCCGGGAGCAGCAGGCACAGCTCCATGCAGTATGCCAGGAGGTGATGGCACAGAGAGGAGGAAAATTGAGGGTAAAGAATCTTAATCCCCTGGAGAATTCATGGCTGCATGGATGATCTTGGAAGTCTCTTCCAACCTGGTTGATTCTGTGGTTCTGTGATCACAGAATCAGACAAACATTCAGGTCAGCAAAGCCCCTCAGGAGCACCAAGTCCAACCAGTAGCCCAAGGGAGGTTCTTGTGCCCCTGTGCTCAGCACTGCTCAGGACACCCCTGGAGTGCTGTGTCCAGTTCTGGGCTGCTCCACTGCAGAGAGCTGTTGAGGTGCTGGAAGGTGTTGAGAGAAGGGCAGCAAGGCTGGGGAGGGGCCTGGAGCACAGCCCTGTGAGGAGAGGCTGAGGGAGCTGGGGGGGTGCAGCCTGCAGCAGAGGAGGCTCAGGGCAGAGCTCATTGCTGCCTGCAGCTGCCTGCAGGGAGGCTGTAGCCAGGTGGGGTTGGGCTCTGCTGCCAGGCAGCCAGGGCCAGAAGAAGGGGACACAGCCTGAAGCTGAGGCAGGGCAGGTTGAGGCTGGATGTAGGGAGGAAGTTCCTGGCAGAGAGAGTGATTGGCATTGGAATGGGCTGCCCAGGGAGTCTTTGATCACATTGGGTGCTTCTGTGCTCCACAACCTCCCTGGCAAACCTGTGCCAGTCTCTCACCACCCTCACTGCAAACAACTTCTTCCTAACATCCACTTTCAATCTCCCCTCTCACACTCCAAACCCATTCCTCCTCCTCCTGCCATTCCCACACCTTCTCAATAGTCCCTCCCCAGCCCTCCTGCAGCCCCCTTCAGATCCTGCAAGGCCACTCCAAGCTCTCCTGGAAGCCTTCTCCTCTCCAGCCTGCACAGCCCCAACTCTCTCAGCCTGTGCTCAGAGCAGAGCTGCTGCAGCCCTCTCAGCATCTTGGTGGCCTCCTCTGGGCTGGCTCCAATACTTCCATGTCCTGCTTGTGCTGGGGGCTGCAGAACTGCCCCCAGGGCTGCAGGAGGGGTGTGAGGAGAGCAGAGCCAAGGGGCAGAATCTCCTCCCTTGCCCTGTGCCCACACTGCTCTGGCTGCAGCCCAGCACAGGGTTGTGTCTGGGCTGCACTCACACTGCAGGCTCCTGTGGAGCTTTTCCTCACATCAATAGCTGATGAAAAAATTTGACAGCTCCCAGGTTGCTCCAGGTCCTTTCAAACTCAGAGGGATATTGCTGAGTGTTCCAGCAAGGGTTGGCTCCTTCCCTTGGAAACCCCAGGTTATAGAATCAGAGAATGGGAGGGGTTGGAAGGGACATCTGGAGATCATCCAGTCCAACCCCTCCCCTGCCAAAGCAGAGTCACCCAGGGCAGGTCACCCAGGAACACATCTAGGTGGGTTTTGAAAGCCTCCAGAGGAGAAGACTCCACAATCTCCTCCAGCCCAGCTCAGGAGGTCAGGATGGAAAGCCCTCAGTAAAAAGCCAAAACCCTCATCCCAGCTTCCATTTCAGTTCTCCCACTGGGAAGAGTTTCTGGAGCCAGGCCAGGATGCTGCAAAGCCCTTATGGCACCATGCCATGCTCCAGTCAGGAGCAAGCTCCATCAGCCCTGGGATTCCAGGATAAATGTTGTTACCCTGCACTGCACCCAGAGCAAAGGGCAGCCCCCAGCCCTCCCCAGGGGATCACAGGCTCCCCACAGCCACCTTCACTAAACACACACTCAGCAGCCAAGTGCAAAGAGGCAGCAGGGAGCCCAAGCCTGACTCATTCAGCTCTACACTGGTGAGACCAGAGCTGGACTGCTGTAGCCAGTTTGGGGCTCCCCAGTGCAAGAGAGAGACAGAGACCTGCTGGAGACAGCCCAATAGGGGAGAAGAAGATTACTGGGAGGCTTGAACATCTCTGCTGTGAAGAGAGGCTGAGAGCCCTGGGGCTGGTTAGTCTGGAGAAGAGGAGGCTGAGAGGGGACCTGAGCAATGCCTATAAATGTCTGAGGGGTGGGGGTCAAGGTGGAGGTGCCAGTGAGACTCAGTGCCAGCACAAGGGGCAATGGGCACAAACTGGGAACCAGGAGGTTTCACCTGAGCAGGAGGAGAAACCTGTTTGGTGTGAGGGTGACAGAGCCCTGGAGCAGGCTGCCCAGAGAGGTTGTGGAGCCTCCTTCTCTGGAGAGACACAGAACTCACTTGGATGCCTTCCTGTGTGACCTGCCCTGGGTGCCCCTGCTTTGGCAGGGAGGCTGGACTCAATGATGTCTGGAGGTCCCTTCCAACCCCCTCCCTTCTGTGACTCTGAGACTCTACTTCTATGATTCTGTGATTGGTTCTGTGTCTGATTCTGTGACTTTGTGACTCTGAGACTCTACTTCTATGATTCTGTGATTGATTCTGTGTCTGATTCTGTGACTCTGTGACTCTGAGACTCTACTTCTATGATTCTGTGATTGGTTCTGTGTCTGATTCTGTGACTCTGTGACTCTGATTCTATGACTCTGTGGTTGATTCTGTGATTTTGTGACACTGACTCTGATTTTGTGACTGATTCTATGACTCTGTGACTCTGACTCTGTGATTCTGAGACTCTTGTGACTCTAATTCTATGATTCTGTGACTGATTCTGTGACTCTGTGATTGACTCTGTGACTGATTCTGTGATTTTGTGACTGATTCTATGATTCTGTGACTCTGTGATTCTGATTCTGTGACTCTTGTGACTCTGATTCTGTGATTCTGTGACTCTGATTCTATGATTCTGTGATTTTGTGACTGTGATTCTGAGATTCTGATTCTGTGATTCTGATTCTGTGCCTTGTGACTGATTCTGTGACTCTTGTGACTCTGATTCCATGATTCTGTGACTCTCATTCTGATTCTTTGACTCTGATTCTGTGACTTGTGACTGATGCTGTGAGTCTGAATCTGTGACTCTGAATCTGTGATTCTAATTCTGTGACTCTGTGACTGTGATTCTGTGACTCTGATTCTATGATTCTGTGATTTTGTGACTGTGATTCTGAGATTCTGATTCTGTGACTCTGATTCTGTGCCTTGTGATTGATTCTGTGACTCTTGTGACTGATTCCATGATTCTGTGACTCTCATTCTGATTCTTTGACTCTGATTCTGTGACTCATGACTGATGCTGTGAATCTGTGACTCTGATTCTGTGATTCTAATTCTGTGACTCTGTGACTGTGATTCTGAGTTTCTGATTTGGTGATTCTGTGATCCTGACTCTGTGATTCTATTCCCACCCAGCAAAAGACCTTTCTGGCTGCTCTGCTTTCTGACCCTCCCCATACCAGTTTCCTTTGGCACTTAGAGTACAATAGGAGAGTTCTCATTCACTGCCTTCCAGCACCTGCTAGGAGATGGTCAGTGGATCCTGGAGCAATCTGCAACCATTAATTAAGCAATGAGTTTGTGATTCTATGATTCTGTGACTCTTGTGACTCTGATTCTGTGAGTCTTGTGACTCTGATTCTATGATTCTGTGATTTTGTGACTGTGATTCTGAGATTCTGATTCTGTGACTCTGATTCTGTGCCTTGTGATTGATTCTGTGACTCTTGTGACTCTGATTCTGTGACTTGTGACTGATGCTGTGAGTCTGTGAGTCTGAATCTGTGACTCTGATTCTGTGATTCTAATTCTGTGACTCTGTGACTGTGATTCTGAGTTTCTGATTTGGTGATTCTGTGACCCTGACTCTGTGATTCTATTCCCACCCAGCAAAAGACCTTTCTGGCTGCTGTGCTTTCTGAACCTCCCCATACCAGTTTCCTTTGGCACTTAGAGTACAATAGGAGAGTTCTCATTCACTGCCTTCCAGCACCTGTTAGGAGATGGTCAGTGGATCCTGGAGCAATCTGCAGACATTAATTAATCAATGAGTTTGTGATTCTATGATTCTGTGACTCTGTGACTGTGATTCTGTGACTCTGTGACTCTGATTCTGTGATTCTGTGATTTTGTGACTGTGATTCTGAGATTCTGATTCTGTGGCTCTGATTCTGTGCCTTGTGATTGATTCTGTGACTCTTGTGACTCTGATTCCATGATTCTGTGACTCTCATTCTGATTCTTTGACTCTGATTCTGTGACTTGTGACTGATGCTGTGAGTCTGTGACTCTGAATCTGTGACTCTGATTCTGTGATTCTAATTCTGTGACTCTGTGACTGTGATTCTGAGTTTCTGATTTGGTGATTCTGTGACCCTGACTCTGTGATTCTATTCCCACCCAGCAAAAGACCTTTCTGGCTGCTGTGCTTTCTGACCCTCCCCATACCAGTTTCTTTAGGCACCTAGAGGACAACAGAAGAGTTCTCATTCACTGCCTTCCAGCACCTGCTAGGAGATGGTTGGTGGATCCTGGAGCAATCTGCAACCATTAATTAAGCCTTAGCAGAATCCCTGAGTGGTAGGTAACTGTAATTATGGCCCTAATTATATTAATTCTGCTGTAGGGTGGCAAGTAATTATTTGGACTCTATTCTATAACTAAAACAAACCTATGTTGATGATTACATGTTCAGCCTGCAACTAAGTAGGGCTTCATTTCCTGACTGATGGCTTGGGTAGAAATGAAGAAGGAAAAGAAAACATCTGGAGAAATACCTACAAAGTCCTGCTCAAGACTTTCTCCTCCTCTGGCTTTGCACTTTGATTCCCCTCTCCCAACTCCACTCAGCCTTCCTCTTGACATGAGTGCATCTGCACATCCCTAGGGAGGCAAAGGTTTGGTCCTGGGCTTCATCCCAGGGATAAAGGAGGGCCAGAAGTTGGTAAAGGCTCAGAAGTTTCATGGTGGTTGGAGGAAAACCTTAGCTGAGTGCCACTGAAGGTGGGGATGTGGTGGAGGTTTAGGCAGGAGATATGGAGGAATTTCCTTGGTACAAGAGTGGTGAGAGATTGGCACAGGCTGCCCAGAGAGGTGGTGGAGTCCCCAGCCTGGAGGGGTTTAAGAAACCTGTGGCCATGGCACCTGGGGCCATGGTTTGGTGGCCATAGTGGGATTGGATTGGATGAGCTTGGAGGTCTCTTCCAACCTGGTTGAGTCAATGATTTCTTTGCTGCAAGAGTGGTCAGGGATTGGCAGTGGCTGCCCAGGGAGGTGGTGGAGTTCCCAGCCCTGGAGGGGTTCAGGAAACCTGTGGCCATGGCAGGGTTGGGTTGGTGGTTGGACTGGATGAGCTTGGAGGGTTTTTCCAACCCAACTAATTCTATGAGGCTATGAGCAGACTTTTTACCTTCCTCCTTGAATAACAGAATCATTCAGGTTGGAAAACACCTCCAAAATCACTTGAGTCCAACCTTTAACCCAGCAGTGGCAGGGCACCACTAACCCATGACCCTCAGCATCACATCTCCATGGCTCTGAAACCTCTCCAGGGATGGAGACTCCACCACTGCCCCGGGAAATAACAGTCCCAAGAGTTTGTACTTGCCCAGATTTTGTTAAAAGGAAGCAGCACAAGAAGTTCCTATCAGCTGCTTTCACCTGGTGCCAGCTCAAGAGGGATGTAAAGGAGTCAGCAGCAGGCATCAGCATCAGTGCAACCCAACCTTGCTCTCCCCAGATCTGGTGAGCCAGGTGGTTGCAATTCCACCTCCCTCCCTACCACCCAACCCACAGCAGATGTGGTCTGCAGCAGAGCAGCAAGAAGCACTACTGAGAAGGTCTCCTCAAGCTGCAGACCAGTTTCTGGTCCAGCCTAGAGGAAACCTCATCCAAGTGCAGCCTCCTACACCAGAGGGGCATTTAATTACAGAACCACTGAGTGTGAGGGGTTGGAAAGGACCTCTGCAGATCATCCAGAGTCCAACCCCCCTGCCAGAGCAGGGTCATCTCTGATGGTGCTGGAGCCTTGGAGCAGGCTGCCCAGAGATACAAGCTGGGGTCAGAGTGACTGAGAGCAGCCAAACAGAAAGGGATCTGGGGGTGCTGATTGGTACCCACCTGAACATGAGCCAGCAGTGTGCCCAGGTGGCCAAGAGAGCCAGTGGCATCCTGGCCTGCATCAGCAATGGTGTGGCCAGCAGGAGCAGGGAGGTCATTCTGCCCCTGTACTCTGCACTGCTTAGACCTCACCTTGAGTGCTGTGTTCAGTTCTGGGCCCCCCAGTTTAGGAGGGACATTGAGATGCTTGAGTGTGTCCAGAGAAGGGCAACGAGGCTGGGGAGAGGCCTTGAGCACAGCCCTACGAGGAGAGGCTGAGGGAGCTGGGATTGGTTAGCCTGGAGAAGAGGAGGCTCAGGGCAGACCTCATTGCTGTCTGCAACTACCTGAGGGGAGGTTGTGGGCAGGAGGAGGTTGCTCTCTTCTCTCAGGTGGCCAGCACCAGAAGGAGAGGACACAGCCTCAGGCTACACCAGGGGAGATTTAGGCTGGAGGTGAGGAGAAAGTTCTTCCCTGAGAGAGTCATTGGCCACTGGAATGGGCTGCCCGGGGAGGTGGTGGAGTCGCCGTCCCTGGAGCTGTTCAAGGCAGGACTGGACGTGGCACTTGGTGCCATGGTCTGGCCTTGAGCTCTGTGCTAAAGGGTTGGACTTGATCTGTGAGGTCTCTTCCAACCTTGATGATACTGTGATACTGTGATACTGTGGTACTGTGATGCTGTGATGCTGTGATGCTGTGATGCTGTGATGCTGTGATGCTGTGGCACTGTGATACCACCCTTGCAGAGCAGAATCCCTTCCTAAACCCCAACCTAAACCTGTTCTCCTCCAATTGAAATCCATTCCTGGAACACCACCAGCCATGGGCACTCCACCACCTCCTTGGGCAGCCTCGGCCAATCCCTGACCACTCTTGCAGCAAAGACATTTTTCCTCCTCTCCAACCTACCCCTCCTCTGGCACAATTTCAGGCCCTTTGCTCTCTTGCCCTCACCTGATGCTGGGGAGAAGAGCCCAACCCCAACCTGATTCCAACCTCCAGGGAGTTGCAGAGGGTGCCATGGTCTGGCCTTGAGCTCTGTGGTAAAGGGTTGGACTCAATGATCTATGAGGTCTCTTCCAACCTTGGTGATACTGTGAGACAGGGGACACAGTCTCAAGTTGTAGGGTAGGTCTAGGCTGGATATTAGGAAGAAGTTCTTCACAGAGAGAGTGATTGGCATTGGAATGGGCTGCCCAGGGAGGTGGTGGAGGCACCATCCCTGGGGGTCTTCAAGAAAAGACTGGATGAGGCACTTAGTGCCATGGTCTGGTTGATTGGTTAGGGCTGGGTGCTAGGTTGGACTGGATGAGCTTGGAGGTCTCTTCCAACCTGGTTGATTCTATGATTCTATGACTGTGATACTGTGATGCTGTGGTACTGTGATGCTGTGACTAAATGACCTTGGAGGATCCTTCCCAACCCAATGTGATCTGCAAATACATGACAGAGCTCCCCAGGGAACCACAAAGAAACCAAAGCCTGTGCTGCAAATGCCTCAGTAGTTTAGTCTGAGGAGTGGCAGCCTCACACTGAGCACCTCTGCTTAGGTGGTGAAGCAAACCACACAAGACAACTTCCACCAGCCCAGCTATTGGGCGGCGTTTCACAGCTGCCCCTTCCTGCAGCAAAGCAACCCCCCCCACCCCCCACCCCAGGTTTTCTGTTCACTTCCCACCCCCACAAAGTCCCTGCTCTGGGAATAAATAAAGATGTTATTAAAAAAGTAGTAACTGGTGAGCAAATAAAGGCACTACCCAGATATTGACTGCAGAGCCCTGGCGGCAGCCCCATCAATCACAGCCTTCAGCTTTGCCCAGGTGCAATCAGGAGGGAGCCCAACTCCATCATCCCCTTCATGCCTCCCAGCTCTTCCCTCACCAGGGGCAGAGCTGCAGCTTGCCAGGCAGAGCTACAGGTGACAGGTTTTTATTTGGGCAGTTATGAAATCAGGAGGAGGTAATTAGCCCATAAATCCCAGCCTGTGGGGGATGTGTTAAGAACTTTCTCCGAAGGAAAGCCAAAGAAAAAGGGAATTGGGGTGGGTGTGGGGGGGAATAAATAACTAAAAGAAGCCCAAGAAATCAATAAGCAGAGGACAGGATAACCATGACAAATATTTTGGATAGGAAGAGAGAGTTGTGTGGAATAAATCAGCACCCAAATGGAAGGGATGCAGAGCAAAGCAATCGTCCACTTTAATGCTGGTACTCAGAGAGAGAGAGAGAGAGATGAGGCCATTCCTGCAAGGGAAAGCAAATCCCATCCCTAATCATGAAACTGCCCAGCTCTGACAGCTCCACATTGGAAGCCTGAGGAAGTTTCTGAAGGACACCAGCTGCTGAACAGCTGCTTAGCTGCCTCCCCCTCCAGCCAAAGCAAGAGTCGAGCATGTGCATGACCACTGCATCCTGCAAGGGTTGGAGCGTTTGAGGTCCAGCCTGTGGACCACAGAAGCATAGAACCAGGCAGGGTTGGAAAGGAGCACAAGGAGCAGGCAGTGCCAACCCCCCTGCCATGCCCAGGGACACCCTACCCTAGAGCAGCCTGACCACAGCCTCAGCCAGCCTGGCCTCAAACACCTCCAGCCATGGGGCCTCAACCCCCTCCCTGGGCAACCCATTCCAGCCTCTCACCACTCTCCTGCTCAACAACTTCCTCCTCCCCTCCAGCCTCACTCTCCCCACCTCCACCTTTGCTCCATTCCCCCCACTCCTGCCACTCCCTCACAGCCTCAAAAGTCCCTCCCCAGCTTTTTTGGAGCCCCCTTCAGGTGCTGGAAGGCCACAAGAAGGTGACCTCTGAGACCAGAGACCAGACTCCTCTATTCTGCCACATCTGGAATACTGCATTCCCCATTCAAGACAGGCATGAAACTGCTGGAGAGAGGCCAGGGGAGGTTACAAAGCTGCTGAGGGGCCTGGAGCAGCTCTGTGAGAAGCAAAAGCTGAGCCCTGGGGCTGAGAGCCTGCAGAAGAGCAGCCTCAGAGGGCAGCTGAGCAGTGCTCAGTAAGAACTAAAGGCTGGGGTTGGGGGGAGAGGATGGGGACAGACTCTTGGTGGTGATGTCCAGAGACAGGATAAGGGCAATAGGCACAAATTAGAACCCAGGAGATTCCATGTAAACATAAGGAAAACTACTTCATAGGGGGGTGATACCTGGGGCTCAGCAGGGCTGCAGAGTCTCCTTCTCTGGAGGCATTCAAAACCTGCCTGGATGTGTTCCTGGGTGATTTCCTCTGAGTGACTCTGGTTTAGCAGGGGAATGGGAGTGGATCATCTTCAGAGGTCCCTCTCAACCCTCAGCACGCTGGGATTGTGCAAAATAAATCCACACACACTGACCCAGGGGCAGCAAACTCCACCTCTCACCCAGCTACAACCATCTCATCTCTCACCCAAATACAACCATTCCACCTCTCCCCCAGGTACAACCACCCCACTTCTCACTCAGCTATGACCATCCCACCTCTCACCCAGGTGCAACCATCCCACCTCTCACCCAGATATATCCATCCTACCTCTCACTCAGCCACAACCATCCCACCTCTCACCCAGGTGCAACCATCCCACCTCTCACCCAGGTGCAACCATCCCACCTCTCACCCAGATATATCCATCCCACTTCTCACCCAGGTGCAACCATCCCACCTCTCACCCAGGTGCAACCATCCCACCTCTCACCCAGATATATCCATCCCACCTCTCACCCAGGTGCAACCATCCTACCTCTCACCCAGATATATCCATCCCACCTCTCACCCAGGTACAACCATCCCACCTCTCACCCAGGTACAACCATCCCACCTCTCACCCAGGTGCAACCATCCCACCTCTCACCCAGATATATCCATCCCACCTCTCACCCAGGTACAACCATCCCACCTCTCACCCAGGTGCAACCATCCCACCTCTCACCCAGATATATCCATCCCACCTCTCACCCAGGTACAACCATCCCACCTCTCACCCAGGTACAACCATCCCACCTCTCACCCAGGTACAACCATCCCACCTCTCACCCAAATACAACCATTCTACCTCTCACCCAGGTACAACCATACTACCTCTCACCCAGATATATCCATCCCACCTCTCACCCAGATATATCCATCCCACCTCTCACCCAGGTGCAACCATTCTACCTCTCACCCAGGTACAACCATCCTACCTCTCACCCAGGTGCAACCATCCCACCTCTCACCCAGGTGCAACCATCCCACCTCTCACCCAGGTGCAACCATCCCACCTCTCACCCAGGTACAACCATCCCACCTCTCACCCAGGTGCAACCATCCCACCTCTCACCCAGGTGCAACCATCCTACCTCTCACCCAGGTGCAACCATCCCACCTCTCACCCAGATATATCCATCCCACCTCTCACCCAGGTGCAACCATCCCACCTCTCACCCAGGTACAACCATCCCACCTCTCACCCAGATATATCCATCCCACCTCTCACCCAGGTACAACCATCCCACCTCTCACCCAGGTACAACCATCCCACCTCTCACCCAGATATATCCATCCCACCTCTCACCCAGGTACAACCATCCCACCTCTCACCCAGGTGCAACCATCCCACCTCTCACCCAGATATATCCATCCCACCTCTCACCCAGGTGCAACCATCCCACCTCTCACCCAGGTGCAACCATCCTACCTCTCACTCAGCCACAACCATCCCACCTCTCACCCAGCTACGACCATCTCATCTCTCACCCAGCTATGACCATCCTACCTCTCACCCAGGTACAACCACCTCACCTCTCACCCAGGTACAACCATCCCACCTCTCACCCAGACACAACCAGAGCCCTGGCACAGGCTGCCCAGGGAGGTTGTGGAGTCTTCCTCTCTGGAGATATTCAAAAGCTGCCTGGATGTGTCCCTCTGTGCTCTGTTACAGGAGATCCTGCTCTGGCAGGGGGTTTGGCCTGGCTGAGCTTTGCAGCTTCCTTCCAGCCCCTGCCATTCTGTGATTCTGTGATCCTCACCCAGCTGGAAAACGCTGCCCACAGCCAGCAAAACCACCCCTGCACAGGCAAGAGAATCACTCCAGCCTGAGCACTCATAAGCAAGCTGAACATGTCCAACTAACCCATTTTAATCCTGCAGCCTGAGCTCCACAGAGCACTGTGAAACCTCCCCACACTTAGAATGAAGACACAAGGCTGCCTACACGTGTTGGGCTCTGCTCTGCCTCTCCTCCAGCAGCTCTTTGCTTTTTCATGTTCCCAAAGTGCAATTGGCACCGTACAGACAAAGGCAGGTTGAAAGAGGAGCTGATCTCTTGTAGGAGATGCACCAACAAGAGTCAGGAAGAATAAAGCAGGCCAGATCTCTCATCCAGAGCCTTTTCTTCTGCTTCAGTTCTAAGGGAGGATTTGTTTGCTCAAACACAGGGTCTGGGTTGGGGTTTTTTTTTTACCCAGTGAAAGGCAGAACCCTGCAAGCATTACCTCACTCTTGCCTTTGGAGACAGAAGATGCTCTTTGCACGTCTGAGCAGGAAGAAAACCTGCAAGGCACTCCACACACTTGAATTTCTTCACTTTGCAGTGGATCTTTTTCGCCCTCTTTGCTCCACCTCTGTGCTCAGTTCAACCCTGCACTATTTTCTTGCTCCTTCCTTGGTGTTATTTCTTCCCATCTCAGGAGTAAAAGCAGAAGCTCCAAGGAGCTCAGACTCAAAAGGCTGCCTGGGGCTGCCCAACTCTTCAGCCCTCACAGCAAAGCCCAAAGCCTGGGTTTGGCACCTTGACCCCAAGCCATACACCCCCTGCAGCAAGCTCTCCAGGCACACCAAACCCCAGGCAAGTTGCTTCCAGCATCTTCCCAAGGAACATCTCTACTAGGGATGCACAGGTGGAGGAGCTCCTTTACTCGAGGACAATGCAGAGGTCACTCTCTTTTGCTTCAGAAGAGAGGGGGTAGGACATGCTGTGATGGAGGAGTTGGCACCAACCTTCCCTCTCACCTTGCTCCACGCAGCAGCTCAATACAAGGAAGGTAGATCCAGTTGCTTACTCTGGCATGGAGGGCTCCTGTCTCCCCCCACCCTAGTGTGTCCCCCTGGAGCCACACAGCCTTTGGGATGGGAAGAAGAGGAAAAAATTCCCTGTTTGGTTCCTATTTCCTCAGCTGCCTTTTTGATTCCTGTTTCCTCAGCCAAGTGACTGAGCATGGTGGCACAGGTCTGACAGGAGATATGGGTAGTGCTCCCTTACAGCCTGGGCCAGGTTTTGGGATGCTCTGAGCTCCCAGCAAGACCCTCAGGGCTGGACACATGCCCTCCTCCTTCCCTCTCCCCCTTAGATCTCTGCAGGTTGGCTGGAGGAGACCAGACCTCCTTGGTGGCATCATACAGCTGCTGCAGGGCATTCAGGAGCTGGTTACATCAAGCAGAACCTGCCCTTAACTCCAGCACCACTCCCCACAGCATCCTTTGCCCTTGTCAAGCCCAGCCAGGCTTTGTGTTTCTCGGGACAAGGTGAACCATGCTGCCTTGCTCACCACAACGTGGAACAAGAGCTGGTGAAAGCCTGCAGCCAAGCCCTAGCAGACATCATCCCACCTGCAAACTGGGCAATCACAGACTAACTCTGGTGGCAAAAGACCTTTAAGATCATCAAGTCCCCCTGTAAACCTCAGGTCACCACTCAACTCTAGCCCTCAGCACCACATCTACACAGCTTTCATAGAATCATAGAAGGGTCTAGGGTGGAAGGGACCTCAAGGATCATCCAGCTGTAGGCAAGGACACCTCCCACCAGAGCAGGTTGCTCAAGGCTTCATCCAACCTGGCCTTAAACACCTCCAAGGAAGAAGCAGCCACAACTTCCCTGGGCAACCTGTGCCAGTGTCTCACCACCCTCACTGTAAAGAGCTTCCTCCTAACATCCAGTCTACATCTCCCCTCTTCCCATTTCAACCCATTCCCCCTCATCCTGTCATTACAAGACCTTGTCAATAGTCCACTCCCTTTGAAACCCCTCCAGGGACAGGGACTCCACCACTTCCCCAGGCAACCTGGTCCAGGGCTTGCAAATGGAAGAGGGAAGCAGCTTTCTTTTTCCACATCCCTGAGGCTGAGCATCTGTTTCTGCTGGTTATTCCCAAATTTCCTTACACCAGGGTGCTGCTCTGTCCTGCCAGGAAGGACCTGTCTCAATCTGCTGCTTTATTTATTCATTTCCAAGCGTGCCATTCCTGCTCCTCCTTTGCAGCAGCAGATGCTAACTCAACAGTCCTGGGCAGCTCACTTCATCCCCGCAGGGCTTTTCTTTTCCCCCCTCTCCTTTTCAGCCAAGCCAGGCTGATGTGACAAGTCCAAAGAGACCTTTTCCTTTTGGATCTTTGCATTGTTTTGAGGTCTGCATCTCAGGCAGCCCCTCGCAGAAGAGGGAATTCAACTCCTCTCCTGCGTGCGGAACGGCAACGGCTCAAAGTAGTTATCTCCTCCCTACAGACATCAGCAGCAGCACTCACGGAGCGTTTAATCACAGCACACACCTCTCCCTCCCGGATATCTGCAGAGATTAGAAGGGAGGAATATTCCAGCACAATAAACATCCAGCTGCTAGCCGTGAAGTGCGGGAGGGTCACTCAAAAGAGATGGGTTTCAGCTCTCAATTAGGAGCTATTATAACGAGTCAGGCTCACGCCGCACTGCAACTTCAAACAGTCATAGAACCGCGGAGTGGTAGAGGGTTGCAAGGGACCTCTGGAGATGATCCAGTCCAAGCTTCCCCTGCTAAAAGCGGGGTCAGCCGGAGCAGGTCGTCCAGGGTCACGACATCCAGGCAGGTTCTGAAAGTCACCGGAGAAGGAAGACTCCACAACCCCTCCAACCCCACCGGAGCTTCTCCAAGTGGAGATGCTCTGCGGCGCTTTGCAAACCACTGCCCTAAGGGTGAGGAGGGTGACCCCCACGGCAGAGCCCTGCCTCAACAGGGCAGCTTTTGGAAGCAGCTCCGATGAGCAGAGCTCTCAGCATTTGCAAACCAGCTCACGCCGCACGACACACACAAAGGCACAGAGCTGCGCCGGGTGCAGCCCAGCAAACCCGGCAGGAATTCACTGGAGCAGGCACCAAACCAAGGCCAGGCTGTTCGCCCCAGCTGCCAGCCCCCCGCGTCCCAGTGGGATGGAGCCCAGCTTCTGCCTCTGCAGGCAGAGTTCACCTGAGGAAACTTCGCTTCCTAAGCCGGAGAGGGGAGAAACGCGAGATGCAATAACGCTGGAAGCAACAGGGGGAAACGTGCCAGGAGCAGCTGGGATGGCTGCAGCCTTTCCTTTCTTGTTTTCCATTAAAATAGAAGAGGGCAGCCAGACCCTCACCCCCCCCCCCCCCCCCACACACACACCCCGCCGCTGGTGGCCGAAAAGCATCAGCTGTGGGCCGGAGGAGAAAGAAGCGCTCAGGGAAAACACTTGCGGGGACAGAGCTCTGCTGGACGGAGTGCTCCTGCCCTCGAAGGGGCTGCGAGGCGAACTCGGCAAGCTGCGGGGGCCGTGCCCCGCATGCCAGCCCCCGAACTGCCCAGCGAGCGGCACGACTGCGAGCCCGGCAGCAACACGCACCGGGGAGAGCCCGGACTGGCGCTGGCGGGGCGGCGGCAAGGGGTCCGGAGGGGAACGGGGATGCACCAAGAGAGGAACTGAGTTGGGAACCAGTGGGGCGACCGGGATGGGAAGTAAGGATGGAGCGGGGTGGGGGGAACCGGGACGGGAAGTAAGGATGGAGCGGGGTGGGGGGAACCGGGACGGGAAGTAAGGATGGACCGGGGCGGGGGGAACCGGGACGGGAAGTAAGGATGGAGCGGGGCGGGGGGAACCGGGATGGGAAGTAAGGATGGACCGGGGCGGGGGGAACCGAGATGGGAAGTAAGGATGGACCGGGGCGGGGGGAACCGGGACGGGAAGCGGTGACGGAGCAGCGCTGGGAGCCAGGGGCAGATGTAGGCTGGGATGCAGGGGGGCTCAGGGCGGGGACCGGGAGGGGCACCGGACGGACTCACCGCAGAGAAGTTGTGGGGCCCGCAGAGCTCGCCGCGGTACTTGCAGGACAGCAGCATGTCCTCCAGCTGATGGCCCAGGCGGTCCATGAAGTCGGCGCTGATCCCCTCGTAGTGCCGGGGGGGTAAAAAGAGACGGAAATCGGCCAGCTTGGCGAACCAGCGGAGCCGAGCCTCGTCCCCCCGCAGCAGCTCGGTCAGCAACGGGCGGGCGGTTCGGTTGGGCAGCAACAAGCCCAACCAGTGCCCCGCGTAGTAAAGATCCCCCTTGGAGAGGCGGGGGAAGCGCAGGGGGTTGTTGTTGCAGAGGGTGACGGCGGGGAAGGGCAGCTGGCGGCTCCACTCGGTGCGCACCTGGGTGTGCGAGGGGAAGGAGAGCCAATGGAGCAGGCGGTTGGAGGACCAGGAGAGCAGCAAGCCCAGCGCCGTGCAGAAGGCCAGCACCCAGAGCGCTCGCCGCGGCAGCGCCGCCCGCCGAGAGCACATGTGCCGCAGCCCGTGCAACCGGCTGCGCAGCGGCGGGCACCGGCGGCCGCCCCCCCCCCGCGCCATGGGCGCTCCCCGCCGCCGCCACCGCCGCCACCACCGCCGCTGCCACCGCTGCCACCACCGCTGCCACCGCCGCCGCCCCGGGATCAGTGCGAGGAGCAGCGCCGCGCCATGCCGGGCCCCGTCGCCAACCTCTCCGCTACCCGCGCCACGGCCGGCAGCGGCCCCGAGCGGCGGGGGGAGCCTCCGTGGGCAACCCGCCGCGCCGGCACCGAGCTCTCCGCCGGGCAGCAGTTCCGGCAGCGCGGCATGCCGGGCCCCGCTGCTGCTGCCGCCGCCGCCGCCGCTACCGCCTTGTCTCCGCACCCCGCGGGGGGCAGCGGGGCGGCCCTGCCCGCAGACACCGGCCGAGCCTCCCGCCCGCCCGGCCCTGCCGCTCACATGCTGCGCTGCCGCCGCTGCCGCTTCTTCACCCCCCTCCACAAGCACCACCCCGCCCCGGCCGCCTCCCGCTGCCGCTACCGGACACCGCCCGCGGGAGCAGAGGGGCTCGGCTCGCCCCGGGCTCCCCCGCGGGCTTCCCCCGCCGCGCCCCGGGACCACCGGCACCTCCGGTGCTCCCCGACACCAGCCGCTTCCCGAGCCCCGGCGGTCGCTCCGGGAGCCTCTGAGGGGCGAGAGCTGCGGGACGCCCCCCGCCCCTTTCCCCGGACAGCCGCCTAGCCCCGAGCCGCGCTCCGCCGGCCCTGGCCGCCTCTCATGCTGCCCCGGCCGGGATGCTGCTGCCCTCCGGTTCCCCGGGGAAAGCCCCTCCGCCGGGCGACGAAAACGAGTAAGAGGAAGGAAGAGGAGGAGGAAGAGCGGGACGAAGGTTTCCCGAGGTGCCAGCCCCGGCGCTCGGCGCCAGCCGCTCTCGGGAGGCGGAGGGAGGGATGCTCGGCCCCGATCGCACCGTAACCCTCCCCCTTCTCCCCCCCTCCGCCTCTATTTATCCCCCGGCAGAGCGGGGGGAGCGCGGCTCCGCTCGCAGCAGCCGGGACCGCCGCCGCCACTGGCCTTGACCGGGCTTTGGGGAGCTCCCCTCGCTTGTTCGTTCTCCTTCCTTCTCCTTCCCTCCTTCTCCCTCCATCTCCTTCCCTCCTTCTCCTTCCTTCTCCTTCCCTCCTTCTCCCTCCATCTCCTTCCCTCCTTCTCCCTCCATCTCCTTCCCTCCTTCGCCTTCCTTCTCCCTCCATCTCCTTCCCTCCTTCTCCCTCCATCTCCTTCCCTCCTTCGCCTTCCTTCTCCTTCCCTCCTTCTCCCTCCATCTCCTTCCCTCCTTCTCCTTCCTTCTCCTTCCCTCCTTCTCCCTCCATCTCCTTCTCTCCTTCTCCCTCCATCTCCTTCCCTCCTTCTCCCTCCATCTCCTTCCCTCCTCCTCCCTCCATCTCCTTCCCTCCTCCAGCCCGAGTTTGTTTTTCTGCCTTTCAGCATCCCCGGGGGGCACACACGGATCTCGGAGACACCGAGAGCCCCTGCCAGGCTGTGGAGCCTGCCCGCTGTACTGGTTGTTGGATGGCCAAACTGGTTGCCTGAGGTTGTGTATGTGTGTGTGGGGGGGGGAGGGTTCGTTTTGCTTCCCACAGCAAAGCTGCTCCGTGGTCCCCCTGAGCCCATGGAAGACAGGTTAGCAGCACAGAGACCCCCCCCTCCCCCCGCCTCACCAAACCGTGCCCCCATTCCCTGACCCTTTGCGCCCCTCTGCTTGGGTCTTGCCCAAGCCCGGAGAGCCCTCTGGGGACAAGGATCGTTGTCCCCTGCACCGGGCACCAAACCCTGCCCCTCTTCCCCCAGCGATACGGCGATAACCAGCCACGGACATTGGCATCTGGTGGGGGTTTGCTGGGCTCTGCTCTCTGGAAAGCAGCTCCCTGCTACCTTAATTTTGGTTCCCAGCAGTACCAAGGAACGTTGCCGTCTGCAATTGTCCCCAGTTAAGCTGTAAGTGGCAGTCAGGGCTCTGAATCGCCTCTGATATTCCTCCCCCCCCCCCCCCCCGAATTCCTTTTCCATGTGCGCCTCGCTCCGGTTTCATTTTTACCCAATAGATGGAGCAGTCACAGCCTGCTCTGCTCCAGCCTCTCTCAGAGTTCTCTCTTCTACCGTGGAAAAGCTGCCAAGGGGCAGCAAACGCCGGCTTGGTGGGGAGTTGTCCCCAGGACCCCACTCCTGACCCTGGGGCAACAGAGAGGAGTATGTTGGAGGGACCCTGGGGTTGTGGCTGGAGCTGCTGGCAGCAGGGGGGGTTGCACGAACACATCCGTGGAGGATCAGCTTTAATACCACAAATAACTTTGACCTGGCCAGGCTGAAGAGTTGTGTGGAGGGGAAGCTCACAGGACCACAGAATTCCTTCTTGAGTCTTCCTTCCATTCTTGATGACCTTCAAGCTCCTCGAATGCAAGCATCAGACTCACACTGACAGCTCCTTGGCTAACCCAAAGCTCTCAGCACAACATCTCAGCACTGTGGATTGCTGTGCTTGGAGAGGAGCACCAGGAGCAGCCAGGCCAACCTTCAGCCCAGCAGCCTTCAGCACCAGACCATAGCCTCAAGCACCACAGCCACTCTCCCTCTGAACACCTCCAGGGATGGGGACTCCACCACCTCCCTGGGCAGCCTGTGCCAGTGCCTGAGCACCTGCTCAGGGAAGAACTTCCTCCCAACAGCCAACCCAAACCTCCCCTGATGCAGCTTGAGGCCATTGCCTCTTGTGCTAGCATTAGTGACTGGGGAGCAGAGACCAGCCCCAGCCTCACTGCAACCTCCTTTTAGGTAGCTGTAGAGGGCAATGAGGTCCCCTCTCAGCCTCCTCTTCTCCAGACTGAGCACCCCCAGCTCCCTCAGCTGCTCCTCACAGGCCATGTTTGCCAGAGCTCTCCCCAGCCTCATTGCCCTTCTCTGCCCCTGCTCCAGCACCTCAGTGTCCTCCTGTGCTGTGCTGACCCAAACTGGACACAGCAGTGGAGGGGTGATCTCAGGAGTGCTGAGTCCAGGGCCAGGAGCACCTCCCTGCTGCTGCTGGTGACACCATTGCTGATCCAGGCCAGGATGCTGTTGGCCTCCTTGGCCACCTGGGCACACTGCTGGCTCATGAAGCTCACCTAGAACAAGTGTAGGGTCCTGCCTCAGTGCAGGTGAGTGGTGACCTGCTGGAAAGCAGCTCTGCAGAGAAGGACCTGGGAGTGCTGGGGGACAATGTTATTGTGAGCCAGAAATGTGCCCTCCTGGCCAGGAAAGGAAATGTTTCCTGGGGTACCTGCAGAAGAGTGGGCAGCAGGTCCAGGGAGGTTCTCCTCTCCCTCTGCTCTGCCCTAGAGAAGCCACATCTGGAGTCCTGAGTCCAGTTTTGGGCCCCCCAGTTCAAGAGGGATAGAAAACTGCTGAACTGCTGCAAAGCTGCTGAGGGGCCTGGAGCAGCTCTGTGAGAAGCAAAGGCTGAGAGCCCTGGGGCTGGGAGCCTGCAGAAGAGCAGCCCCAGAGGGCAGCTGAGCAGTGCTCAGGTAGGGGACAAGAGGCTGGGGCCAGGCTCTTGTGAGTGGTGCCCAGGGGCAGGACAAGGGGCAATGGGCACAAACTGGAACCCAGGAGGAGAAACTCTTTTGATATGAGGCTGCTGGAGGCCTGGAGCAGGCTGCCCAGAGAGGTTGTGGAGTCTCCTTCTCTGCACAGATTCCAACCCTCCCTGGGCATTGTGATTCTGGGCAAGCTGCTGTGGGTGCCCTGCTTTAGCAGGGGGCTTGAACTGGATGGGAGGTCCCTTCCAACCCCACTGTGCTGGGATTCTGTGATCCCTGCTCACAGAGCCCTTAGGTCCACAGTGCAGTTTTTACCACTCTGTATCACTGCTCCACAGCACCCAATCCTTTCCCAGCCCACAGCAGTGGCCATGACCCTTCTTAAACTGACTGGGAAGAGGTCCAAAGGTCCTAGGTTGGTTGTAACTTGGTGTGTGGCAGCTCCCACTGAGCCTCATCCTGCTTGCAAAGCAGATCTCAGCTTTTCCTCCTCCCACCTGTTGCTATCAGTGGGAGGTTTTTTTCCCCTTCAGCTCCCTGGCAGGATAATAAACCTCCAAACCACTCCACCACGAGGCTGTTTGAGATTGTTCCACCCATGATGTATTGCCACAAACCCACAGAAATAGATGGGGCTCGACTATAAACAGCCTCAAATATTCCCTCCCCCACAAGCCTCATCACAGCCTTGCAGCAAAGATGATCCTGGGCAGCTCCAGGTTCTCTGGCAGCACCAAGGCTTTGGATTGTGGCTGGCTGGAGGAACATAGGACACAGCCCTGGTCCTCTTGCCTAATTTCTGCCTCTTCTCCATCTCTAAAGGGTTAAAACACTTTTTTTTGGGGGGGGGGGGGGGGGGGGGAGGGTAGCTTGGCAAAGCAAAGAACAGCAGGTCTGTGTGAAAAGCTGTTGGGCTTTTTTTCCCCCCTCCCTTAAATGCACCCACTCCAAAGGATCTGCTCAAATGCTCCCTGTTTTATGGCAGGGGAGTAACTGTTCTTAAGGGAAACATCCCCAGCTCTTGGGAGAGAGGAGTGGGATGGTCAAGAGCAACCTCAGCCTCACTCTGAGCTTCCCCATGAAAACATCATGAGGACAAACAAGAACAAACCTTGGATGTCATAGAATCATGGAATGGGTTAGGTTGGAAGGGACCTGGAAGCTCAGCCAGCTCCAACCTCCCTGCCATAGGCAGGGACACCTCTCACTAGAACAGGTTGCTCAAGGCCTCATCCAACCTGGTCCTGAACAACTCCAAAGAGAGAGTGATTGGCATTGGAATGGGCTGCCCAGGGAGGTGGTGGAGTGGCTGTGGCTGGAGGTGTTGCAGCCAAGCCTGGCTGGGGCACTGAGTGCCATGGTCTGGTTGGTTGGGCAGGGCTGGGTGCTAGGTTGGGCTGGCTGAGCTTGGAGCTCTCTTCCAGCCTGCCTGATTCTATGATCTATGATCTAAGTGGGTGCCCTGCTTTAGCATCACTGGCTGAGCCCCAGAGCTCCCTTCCAGCCTCCACCAGGCTGGGATTCTGTGAAAGCCTGACCATAAAATGCAAAGCAGCAGCAGCAAGTCCACATCTTGCCCTGCCCAACCTCCCACCCCTGGGAGAGCATTTCCATTTTCCCACTTATCAGAGCAAGCAGCTCCTGTTTCTTCCTCCCCCCTCCACCCCCTTTGGACTGACTTCAGCAGAGTCCTGGTTAATTCTTGATGCAGCCAGAGCAGCTCAAATGCTTATTGAACTTAATGCATGGAGGGAATAATAGAGCTGGAATCAATAATTATTGCTTACTAATCAACAACTCACTTCTAAGTGATCCCTGAGGGGTGGGGGTGGAGGGGGAAGAGTTTGCTGCTGGGGAAGAGTTTGCTGCTGAGGAAGAGTTTGCTGCTTCTGTTGGAGAATAGAGTTTGGAGGGAAAGAAAAGCCCAACAGGAGAAATTGAAGGGATTGTTTTGGGTTGATCTGCTCCTTCTCCCTCCCCTGCCTTAAGATGTGACCTGTGGTGCCCCTGACAGGCAAAGAAAAGACAAATAGTCTCAGGTTTTTCTCACACCTTCCCCCCTCAAAGCATCTCTGCCTTTGGAAACTTCATTTTCACGTCCAACATCAGCTCAGGTTAAGACAAAAAAGAGGCAATAAAAGCTCTGAAAGTCCTGCAAAGAAAACCACAAACTTGGGTCCTGCTGCAGCCTTTGGTTACTGCTATTTAATTGATGCCATCAGGGAGCAAAGGAAGCTCAACCCCCAAATGCTTTGTCCTCCAGACTCAAAGGTGTGACTGGGAAACTCAGAAGCCACCAAATCCCAGTTCAGCAAGCCC
The DNA here is from genome assembly GCF_015220805.1 of Pogoniulus pusillus. Classification (NCBI taxonomy): domain Eukaryota; kingdom Metazoa; phylum Chordata; class Aves; order Piciformes; family Lybiidae; genus Pogoniulus; species Pogoniulus pusillus. The sequence continues at coordinate 5,440,040 of NC_087303.1, read as the reverse complement.
CTGAGATGCTGGCTAAAATCATGGAATCATGGAACTGTTTTGCTTGGAAAAGACCTGTAAGGTTATAGAGTCCAACCACTGACCCAACTCCACCATGACCATTAAACCATCAACCCCACCATGCCCATTAAACCTTCAACCCCACCATGCCCACCAAACCATGGCCCCAAGGAACATGGCCACAGGGTTCCTGAACACCTCCAGGCATGGGCACTCCACCACCTCCCTGGGCAGCCTCTGCCAAGCCCTGACCACTCTTGCAGCAAAGAGAGATGTTGAGGGTCAAAGTTGGTGTGGCCCTGAGCAACCTGCTCTAGGTGGAGATGTCCCTGCTGGCTGCAGGGAGGTTGGACAAGGAGGGTTGACTGCAGAGAGGTTGGTGAGAAGGGCAGCAAGGCTGGGGAGGGGCCTGGAGCACAGCCCTGTGAGGAGAGGCTGAGGGAGCTGGGGGGGTGCAGCCTGCAGCAGAGGAGGCTCAGGGCAGAGCTCATTGCTGCCTGCAGCTGCCTGCAGGGAGGTTGTAGCCAGGTGGGGTTGGGCTCTGCTGCCAGGCAGGCAGCCAGGGACAGAAGAAGGGGACAGAGGCTGAAGCTGTGGCAGGGCAGGTCTAGGCTGGATGTTGTTAGGAAGTTGTTGTCAGAGAGAGTGATTGGCACTGGAATGGGCTGCCCAGGAAGGTGGTGGAGGCACTGTCCCTGGAGGTGTTGCAGCCAAGCCTGGCTGGGGCACTTAGTGCCATGGTCTGGTTGGTTGGGCAGGGCTGGGTGCTAGGTTGGAGTGGATGAGCTTGGAGCTCTCTTCCACCCTGCTTAATTCTATGATTCTATGACCTAGACCTGCTGGAGTGGGTCTAGAGGAGGCCACATAGATGCTCAGAGGGCTGGAGAACCTCTGCTGTGAGGAGAGGCTGAGAGAGGCTTGGAGCTCTCTTCCAACCTGCTTGACTCTCTCCCAACACAGCCACCACTCCTTCCAGAATCCTCCTCTGCTGTACCTAAACCACTTCTGAAAACCCAACAAACCCAGCTCCTGCTGAAGCCTCTGTGCTCTGAGAAACCACAAGCCACTTGAAAATTGAGGTTTCCATGGAAGCTGCTACCTCAGCTTCATTCTTCCACTGCTGCCTCCAAACCCACCCCACTGCTACCTGAGACCAGCCCAGCTTTGGCTTGCTGCCACCTCCCCCCAGCCACCACCCCCCCCTGCCAAAGAGGGGTTTGTGTTTGATTTTGGAAGTGAATGATGAAGCTTCCAGCTTGGAAATTGTCTGAGTTAATTGAGGATTCTCTGAGCAGAGCCCTCCTAGGTGCAGTCCTGCTCTCCATCTGTCACAGGAGCTGTGTGTTTGGGATGGAGGGAGGTGAAATAGTTGATCCAGAACAGAAGGTTGAGGGCACACAAATCACTTGTCAGATTCCCTTCCTCTGCTGCATCCATTCCAGCACCAGCAGGGGTAGTAAAAAAAGGTTTGTGGTTTACAGCTCTGCTTGCAGAGCCAGCACCAGGCAAACTTTTCATGTCTCATTTTCCTTGCCTCTGAAAAAAAACAACAACCTAAGAGAGATCAAACAAATGCCCAAGAGAGGGAAGATGCTGCTGCTCCTTGGCAGTCTCAACCTGGGGGTGAAAAGAAAACCACAGAGTGTCAGGGGCTGGAAGGCAGCTCCAAAGCTCAGCCAGTCCAAGCCCTCTGCCAGAGCAGCATCACCTGGAGCAGCTCACACAGAAACACATCCAGGCAGGGTTTGGATATCTGCAGAGAGGGAGACTCCACAGCCCCCCTGGGCAGCCTGTGCCAGGCTCTGCCACCCTCACAGGGGAAAAATTCCTCCTCCTGTTTCCATGGCACTTCTCTGCCTCAGCTTCCACCACTGCCCCTTGTGCTGGCACTGGCATCCCCCAGCAGAGCCTGGCTCCAGCTCCTGCCACTCACCTGCACATCTTTACCAACACTGCTGAGGTCACCTCTCAGCCTCCTCCTCTCCAAGCTCCCAGCCCCAGCTCCCTCAGGCTCTGCTCCTACCAGAGCTGTTCCATTCCCTTCAGCATCTCTGTGGCTCTGTGCTGGGCTCTCTCCAGCAGTTCTATGTCCCTCTTGAACTGGGGGGCCTGCTGAGGTCACCTCTCAGTCTCCTCTCTAAGCTCCCAGCCCCAGCTCCCTTCAGATCCTGCAAGGCCACTCCAAGCTCTCCTGGAAGCCTTCTCCTCTGCAGGCTGCACAGCCCCAACTCTCTCAGCCTGTGCTCAGAGCAGAGCTGCTGCAGCCCTCTCAGCATCTTGGTGGCCTCCTCTGGACTGGCTTTGGTCTTTGATTACATGGCACAGGTTGAGAGTGGGGAGAGACAGGCATAGGTTGAGGCTGCTGAGACACTGGCACAGGTTGAGGGTGGTGAGACCCTGGCACAGGTTGCCCAGGGAGGTTGTGGAGCACAGAAGCACCCAATGTGATCTTTGATCACATTGGGTGCTTCTGTGCTCCACAACCTCCCTGGAGGTGTTCAGGTCCAGCGTGGATGTGGCCTTCAGCAACCTGTTCTAGTGGGAGCTGTCCCTGCCTATGGCAGGGGATTGGAACTGGCTGATCCTTGAGGTTCCTTCCAACCTAAACCATTCTCTGACCAACCTTGGATTCTGAGATGCAGCTCCAGATGTATCAGGGCTGTCCCAGCTCCCTTAATTAGCAGATCCATGTCCAAGTGGCATTTCCTGACATCAGCTTTCTCCACTACCTTCCCTTCAAGCAGCAAAAAAGGGGACTGCAGATCTGCACAGGTTTATATTTGCCTCTGTGTACACACCCAGACATATTTTTCCTCTGCAGGTAGGGAAGAGGAATGATTTCACTCTATTTTAAGCTCCTCAGCTGGCATCTACCCAATTAGCCTTTTTTTTTCCCCCTTCCCCTTCCCCTGTTTGCCATTTCACCACTGAAAGGGAGAGGAGAGGGAGTGAAACAAATGAAACCACCTCTGGATTTCTGAAGAACTGATATGAAGAAGAATTCTTCACAGCAAATTAAACAGCAAAGTCTTTGCAGAGCCTCTTAGTGTCAGTCAGCTGCTTCTCTGCTGCCCTCAACACATCTGGCACTGAGCATCATCTCCTGCTGCTGCTGCCCTGGCCATAGAGGAGCACAGGGGCAACCCAGCAGTGCTCTCCATGTGTTTTGGTGGCCCTGTGACTACCTTCCTGCTGGCCAGAACTGACCCAGAGCCTTCATCACTGGGAAGCCTCAAAGTGTGGCCAGCTGCAAAAGTTTGAACTTGGCCACAGTGAAGCCTTGAGTGATTGTGCTGAGCAGGAGAGGGTCAGAGAGCAGCACTGAGCTGCAGCACAGCACAGAAGCATAGAATCAGAGGACCAGAGAGCCACAGAACCATAGAACCATGGAATCAAGCAGGTTGGAAGAGAGCTCCAAGCTCAGCCAGCACAACCTAGCACCCAGCCCTGCCCAACCAACCAGACCATGGCACTAAGTGCCCCAGCCAGGCTTGGCTGCAACACCTCCAGCCACAGCCACTCCACCACCTCCCTGGGCAGCCCATTCCAGTGCCAATCACTCTCTCTGACAACATCTTCCTCCTAACATCCAGCCTAAACTTCCTCAATCCAATCTGTCACCCAGCCCTGTCCAATCAACTTATGGATGCCTTTTGTTTGCTGAAAATGCTGACTTTGGAATGATTTGGTGGTCAGAGAATCACAGAATCAAGCAGGCTGGGAGAGAGCTCCAAGCTCAGCCAGCCCAACCTAGCACCCAGCCCTGCCCAACCAACCAGACCATGGCACTAAGTGCCCCAGCCAGGCTTGGCTGCAACACCTCCAGCCACAGCCACTCCACCACCTCCCTGGGCAGCCCATTCCAATGGCAAATAATCACCAGGAGGCTGTGAAGATGATTAATGAAATGATTGAGGAAGTTGAACAGAAGGAAGAGTTTGCCCAGGTGGGCAGCAGAGCCAATGGCATCCTGGGCTGGCTCAGGAGCAGTGTGGGCAGCAGGACAAGGGAGGTTCTTGTGCCCCTGTGCTCAGCACTGCTCAGGCCAACCCTGCAGTGCTGTGTCCAGTTCTGGGCTCCTCCATTGCAGAGAGATGTTGAGGGGCTGGAAGGTGTCCAGGGAAGTCTCTAGAAGCTCTTCTAGACCTCATGTGGCCTCCAAAGGAGGGGGAGAACACGAAAATGGGAACCTGGATCTTCAGGGGGACACTGGAACAGGCTGCCCAGGGAGGTGATGGATTCCCCATCCCTGGAAGTGTTGATGTGAACATGGCCCTTGGGGATGTGGTTTGGTGAGCATGGTGGTGCTGTTGGTGGTTGCAGTGGGTGATCTCAGGGGGGGTGATAGGATCACAAGGACTTCCCAACCCAAACAATTCCATGATTCAGGGCTAGATGTGGCTTCAGCACACCAAACCCTGCAGGCCCAGGAGGAGTCCTGGTGAGTGTTTCATGTCACCTCCTCTGTCTGCAGAGCACATCCACCTGCTGCCTTCATCCCACCCTCCCTGCCTCTGCTGAACCCTGCTCCCTGCAGTGGCATTTATGGACTTAGGAAAGGCAGAGGAGAGCTGCTCTGTGCTTAGATGCTGAAGGGGACTGAAAATTAGATCCCTCCCAGGGAGTTTAGCCTCTAAATCAAGTTAAGGGAGCAATATCTGCAGTGGATGTTTGTTCTTTTGCCTTCCCCAGGTGTTTGAAGGCTCTTCTGGAAGCCAGATGGGAAGTAGCCCTTTCTGCTCTTCAGCCTGGTGCTGCTATTTCAGCTACAAGCAAAAGCCTGCCCCAGCCCCTTGCTTTATAGCAGCAGGGAGGGAAAGCAGGGAAAAGCTTCCTTCAGGGAGTGAAATGTGGGCACAGCCTGGCAGGGAGCAGAGATGGTCAACTCCAGCATGAAGCACACAGCTCCTGGCACAGCTGGCAGCTCCTGGCTTGGACAGAGTCACTTTGATATAGGTCAGGAACTGGTTGGAGAGCTGGGACCAGAGAGTGGTGGTGAATGGTGCCACAGTCAGCTGGAAGCTGGCACCAGTGGTATGCCCCAGGGATCAGTGCTGGGCACAGTCCTGTTCAATGTCTTCACTGATGATCTGGAGCAGGAGATTGAGTCCAGCAGCAGTGAGTTTGCAGATGACACCAAGCTAGGAGCAGCTGTGGAGCTGTTGGAGGGTAGCAGAGCCCTGCAGAGGGACCTGGCCAGGCTGGATGGGTGGGCAGAGGCCAAAGGGATGAGACTGAACAAGCCCAAGTGCAGGGTTCTGCACTTTGGCCACAACAACCCCAAGCAGCACTGCAGGCTGGAGGCTTCTGTGCTCTACAGCCTCTCTGGCAAACCTGTGCCAGGCTCTCACCAACCTCACTGTAAACAACTTCTTCCTAACATCCCTCAGCCTCCTCTTCAGCCTCATCCAACCTGGTCCTGAGCGCCTCGAGGGAGGTTGTGGAGCACAGAAGCACCCAATGTGATCAAAGAACACAACTTCCCTGCCAAACCTGTGCCAGGCTCTCACCACCCTCACTGCAAACAACTTCTTCCTAACATCCACTTTCAATCTCCCCTCTCACACTCCAAACCCATTCCTCCTCCTCCTGCCATTCCCACACCTTCTCAGTAGTCCCTCCCCAGCCCTCCTGCAGCCCCCTTCAGATCCTGCAAGGCCACTCCAAGCTCTCCTGGAAGCCTTCTCCTCTGCAGGCTGCACAGCCCCAACTCTCTCAGCCTGTGCTCAGAGCAGAGCTGCTGCAGCCCTCTCAGCATCTTGGTGGCCTCCTCTGGTCTGGCTCCAACACTTCCATGTCCTGCTTGTGCTGGGGGCTGCAGAGCTGCCCCCAGGGCTGCAGGAGGGGTGTGAGGAGAGCAGAGCCAAGGGGCAGAATCCCCTCCCTTGCCCTGTGCCCACACTGCTCTGGCTGCAGCCCAGCACAGGGTTGTGTCTGGGCTGCACTCACCCTGCAGGCTCCTGTGGAGCTTTTCCTTACCCCAGACCCCCAGGGGCTGTTCCTCAGGGCTGCTCTCAGCCATTCCCCACCCAGCCTGGAGCTGTGCTTGGGATTGCACCCACCCAGCTGCAGGACCTTACACTTGGCCTCATTTAATTTCATGATCATTGAGTTCCACCTCCCTGCCAAGGCTGTACAGGGATGTGGGGTGGGACATGAGTGGGGTTGCCTGGTGGGGCAGGTAAGTGGCACCTGCTGAGCTGTCACACAGAAATGATCCTTCTAATGCTTTCCTGGCAGGCTAATGGGTGACAGCAGTTGTGTGGGAAGGCTAATGGGGAAAAGGTTTGATAAAATAGAAGCACCAACCCCAAGCTTTTCTTTCAGACTCATTTTTTTGCACTTATGTAATTTTAATATGACATTGCTGTAAAAAAAACCCAAAACCCAAAAAAATCAAAGACCCTCCAAACCCTCCCCCCCAAAAAAATCCACCCTCAAGGCATTCCCAACCTCTCCCCAGACCACAACACAGCAAGCACTGGGAATGAGAGAATCATAGACTCAGTCAGGGTTGGAAGGGAGCACAAGGAGCAGGCAGTGCCAACCCCCCTGCCATGCCCAGGGACACCCTACCCTAGAGCAGGCTGCACACAGCCTCAGCCAGCCTGGCCTCAAACACCTCCAGCCATGGGGCCTCAACCCCCTCCCTGGGCAACCCATTCCAGCCTCTCACCACTCTCCTGCTCAACAACTTCCTCCTCACCTCCAGCCTCACTCTCCCCACCTCCACCTTTGCTCCATTCCCCCCACTCCTGCCACTCCCTCACAGCCTCAAAAGTCCCTCCCCAGCTTTTTTGGAGCCCCCTTCAGATGCTGGAAGGCCACAAGAAGGTCCCCTGGGAGCCTCCTCTGCTCCAGCCTGCACAGCCCCAACTCTTTCAGGCTGTGCTCACAGCAGAGCTGCTGCAGCCTCTGAGCATCCTCCTGGCCCTGCTCTGGACACTCTCCAGCATCTCCACAGCCCTCTTGTCCCAGGGGCTCCAGAACTGGATGCAGGACTCCAGGTGGGGTCTCAGCAGAGCAGAGCAGAGGGGCAGAATCCCCTCCCTGGCCCTGCTGCCCACTCTGCTGCTGCTGCAGCCCAGGCTCTGCTTGGCTCTCTGGGCTGCAAGTGCACACTGCTGGCTGCTGTTGGGCTTCTCCTCCACCAGCACTCCCAGGTCCCTCTCTTCAGGGCTGCTCTCCAGCCTGGCAGTGCCCAGCCTGGATTGGTGCTTGGCATTGCTTCCACCCAGCTGCAGGACCTTGCCCTTGGTCATGTTGAAGCTCCTGAGCTTGGCTTGTGCCCACCTCTGCAGCCTGCCCAGCTCCCTCTGGATGGATCCTGCCCTCCAGCCTGGCTGCTGCAGCACACAGCTTGGTGTGGGCAGCAAACCTGCTGAGGCTGCACTCAGTGCCTCTGCCCATGGCACTTGGAGCACTTAGGGCTGGATTCTGCTCTGGCTGACAGCAAAGAGAATTTGGGTCCTGCCCTATGAATTGTTGTGTTATAGAAAGGATTGCATTGGAAGGATCCATCCAGGGGCACCTTGTCCACCCCCCCTGCAGGCAGCAGGGACACCTCCCACTAGAACAGTTTACTCAGGGCCACACAAGTTTAACCTTGAATGTCTCCAGGGGTTGAGCCTCCACCACCTCTCTGGGCAACCTGTGCCAGTGTCTCCCCACCCTCACTGTGCAGAACTTCCTCCTGGTCAGGCACAGGAGGTTCCAGCTGAGCAGGAGGAGGATTTTTTTCCCTATCAGAGTGCCAGAGCCCTGGCACAGGCTGCCCAGGGGGGCTGTGGAGTCTCCCTCTCTGCAGATATTCAAGAGCTCTCTGGATGTGTTCCTCTGTGACCTGCTCCAGGTGCTCCTGCTCTGGCAGGGTGATAGGACTGGCTGAGATTTGGAGCTCCCTTCCAGCCCCTAACACTCTGTGACTCTGATTCTATGATTCTACATCCAACCTAACTCTGCCCTTCTCCAGTTTCAAACTGCTGCTCTTCATCCTATCCCAGCAGACCCTTCTGAGCAGTCCCTCCCCAGCCTGCCTGTAGGTCCCCTTCAGATACTGGGGCCAGAGTGGCTGAGAGCAGGCAGGCAGAGAGGGAGCTGGGGGTGCTGGGAGAGAGGAGCTGCAGAGGAGGCAGCAGTGTGCCCAGGTGGGCAGCAGAGCCAATGGCATCCTGGGCTGGCTCAGGAGCAGTGTGGGCAGCAGGACAAGGGAGGTTCTTCTGCCCCTGTGCTCAGCACTGCTCAGGCCACCCCTGGAGTGCTGTGTCCAGTTCTGGGCTCCTGAATTGCAGAGAGATGTTGAGGTGCTGGAAGGTGTTGAGAGCAGGGCAGCAAGGCTGGGGAGGGGCCTGGAGCAGAGCCCTGTGAGGAGAGGCTGAGGGAGCTGGGGGGGGTGCAGCCTGCAGCAGAGGAGGCTCAGAGCAGAGCTCATTGCTGTCTGCAGCTGCCTGTAGGGAGGCTGTAGCCAGGTGGGGTTGGGCTCTGCTGCCAGGCAGCCAGGGCCAGAACAAGGGGACACAGTTTCAAGTTGTGCCAGGGGAAGTATATGCTGGATGTGAGGAGGAAGTTCTTCCCAGAGAGAGTGATTGGCACTGGAATGGGCTGCCCAGGGAGGTGGTGGAGTGGCTGTGGCTGGAGGTGTTGCAGCCAAGCCTGGCTGGGGCACTGAGTGCCATGGTCTGGTTGGTTGGGCAGGGCTGGGTGCTAGGTTGGTCTGGCTGAGCTTGGAGCTCTCTTCCAGCCTGCTTGCTTCCATGGTTCTACGGTTCTATGATGCTGTGATCTTGAAATGCAGCTCTCCAGAGAGGCCTTGGAGCAGGCTTCCAGCACCTGAAGGGGACTGCAGGCAGGCTGGGGAGGGACTGTTCAGAAGGGCCTCTGATGACAGGATAAGAGCAATGGTTTGAAAGTGGAGCAGGGGAGATACAGGTTGGGCACCAGGAGGAAGTTCTGCGCATTGAGGGTGGGGAGAGACTGGACCAGGTTGCTCTGAGATGTGGTTGAGCTCCCTGGAGACATTCAAGGTCAGGCTTGATGTGGCCCTGAGCAACCTGCTCTAGTTGGAGGTGTCCCTGCTGACTGCAGGGGGCTTGGACAAGATGACCTTGGAGGGTCCCTTCCAACCTGCTGTGATCTGTGAATCTCTGAGATGGATGAAAGAGGAACTGAGCTCAGGCATCTCCATGTGGACACCAAACACCTTCCCCTGTGCTCCTTGCCATGGGCACAGTTGTGCTGCTCCTCTCCTTCAGAGCTCCTGCTGCAGGGAGTCCCTGGGGAGCTGCCTCCAGAGTAATTGCAGAAGGAAAAGCATCACCATTCCCAATTTATTTGCTTCTGCTCTTCCAGAGAAGGTAATGTGGTGCTTCTTGGAGATAATTGGAGCTGCCTGCTGCTGACCTCAGGGAAAGAAGGAAGAATGCAAAATATTGATCTTGGAGCCAGCTTCAAGGGGAAAAAAGCAACCCTGGCACCTTAGAAGCAGGCAGGGTTGGAAAGGAGCACAAGGAGCAGCCAGTTCCAACCCCCAGCCATGCCCAGGGACACCCTACCCTAGAGCAGGCTGCACACAGCCTCAGCCAGCCTGGCCTCAAACACCTCCAGGGATGAGGCTTCCATCACCAACCAGGGCAACCTGTGCCAGCCTCTCACCACCCCCATGCTGAAGAACTTCTTCCTCACCTCCAGGATGACTCTCCCCATTTCCAGCTTGGTTCCATTCCCCTCAGTCCTATCACTCCCTGACAGCCTAAAAAGTCCCTCCCCAGCTTTCTTGTAGCCTCCTTCAGATCCTGCAAGGCCACAATGAGGTCATCTTGGAGCCTTCTCCTCTCCAGCCTGCACAGCCCCAACTGCCTCAGTCTCTCCCCACAGCAGAGCTGCTGCAGCCCTCTGCTCATCCTCCTGGCCCTGCTCTGGACACACTCCAGCACCTCCATGTCCCTCTTGTCCCAGGGGCTCCAGAACTGGATGCAGTACTCCAGGTGGGGTCTCAGCAGTGGGGAGCCAAGTTCCAGGTTCTGCACTTTGGCCACAACAACCCCAAGCAGCACTGCAGGCTGGGGCCAGAGTGGCTGAGAGCAGCCAGGAGGAAAGGGACCTGGGGGTGGTGGGAGAGAGGAGCTGCAGAGGAGGCAGCAGTGCCCAGGTGGGCAGCAGAGCCAATGGCATCCTGGGCTGGCTCAGGAGCAGTGTGGGCAGCAGGACAAGGGAGGTTCTTGTGCCCCTGTGCTCAGCACTGCTCAGGCCACCCCTGGAGTGCTGTGTCCAGTTCTGGGCTCCTGAATTGCAGAGAGCTGTTGAGGTGCTGGAAGGTGTTGAGAGAAGGGCAGCAAGGCTGGGGAGGGGCCTGCAGCAGAGCCCTGAGAGGAGAGGCTGAGGGAGCTGGGGGGGTGCAGCCTGCAGCAGAGGAGGCTCAGGGCAGAGCTGATTGCTGCCTGCAGCTGCCTGCAGGGAGGCTGTAGCCAGGTGGGGTTGGGCTCTGCTGCCAGGCAGCCAGCAACAGAAGAAGGGGACCCAGGCTGAAGCTGTGGCAGGGCAGGTTGAGGCTGGATGTTGTTAGGAAGTTGTTGTCAGAGAGAGTGATTGGCATTGGAATGGGCTGCCCAGGGAGGTGGTGGAGTGGCTGTGGCTGGAGGTGTTTAAGAGGAGGCTGCATGAGGCACTCAGTGCCAGGGTTCAGTTGATTAGGAGGTGTTAGGTTGGACCCAATGATCTCAGAGGTCTCTTCCCACCTGGTTCATTCCGTGTGCTTCTCACCTCCAGCAGGTTTCCCTCTTGGAGATGTGTCCTGGGGTTAAATTCTTGCTGGTGGAAACCTAAGGCATCCACAGGAGCTTGGTGGTGAAATTCAGATGAGCACATGGCCTGGAGCTACTATCATGAGTAACAGCTTCCTGCAGCTTAAAAAGAGACTGAATCAGCTACCAGAATAACTCTGAGCTTCTATATGCAGGCAGCGGCAGGTCTGGCCCAGATTCCTCCAGGCTTCCCAAGAGCTGGGTCTGTGTGCTCATGCTGTGCTGCCTTGCAGGGTTACCTTCTCCTGCTTGTCTTTACAAACAGCAGCTGCCTGAGAGGTGACAGCCTGAGCAAACCCCCCCGTGTTTGCTGAGGAAACAAGGCAGGCTGGTTAGGAGCTGAGGTCTGCCTGCTGCTGAGCTGGAGAAGGGAGCCTGAATGATCAGCTGGGGAGGAGAGTGCTCAGGAGAGAGGTTGGGCAGAGAGGATTTGCCTTAATGGAATCATATGGAACCACAGCATCAAGCAGGGTGGAAGAGAGCTCCAAGCTCCTCCAGCCCAACCTAGCACCCAGCCCTGCCCAACCAACCAGACCATGGCACTCAGTGCCCCAGCCAGGCTTGGCTGCAACACCTCCAGCCACAGCCACTCCACCACCTCCCTGGGCAGCCCATTCCAATGCCAATCACTCTCTCTGACAACAACTTCCTTCTAACATCCAGCCTCAACCTGCCCTGGCACATCTTGAGTCTGGGTCCCCTTCTTCTGTCCCTGGCTGCCTGGCAGCAGAGCCCAACCCCACCTGGCTACAGCCTCCCTGCAGGCAGCTGCAGGCAGCTGGAAAGGATTATCCAGTTCCAATCCCCTGCCATAGCCAGGGACACCTCTCACTATCCTCATCCAGCATGGCTTGGGACAGATCCAGGGAAGAAGCATCCACAGACTCCCTGAGCAGCCTGTGCCAGTGTCTCACCACCTTCACACTAAAGAATTCCTCTCTCACCTCCAGTCTCAATCTCCCAGGTCTAGTGGGAGGTGTCCCTGCCCATGGGGGTCAGAATTTGATGACCTTTAAGGCCACTTCCAACCTAAATGGCAGTGTGAGTGCAGCCCAGACACAACCCTGTGCTGGGCTGCAGCCAGAGCAGTGTGGGCACAGGGCAAGGGAGGGGATTCTGCCCCTTGGCTCTGCTCTCCTCACACCCCACCTGCAGCCCTGGGGGCAGCTCTGCAGCCCCCAGCACAAGCAGGACATGGAAGTGTTGGAGCCAGCCCAGAGGAGGCCACCAAGATGCTGAGAGGGCTGCAGCAGCTCTGCTCTGAGCACAGGCTGAGAGAGTTGGGGCTGTGCAGCCTGCAGAGGAGAAGGCTTCCAGGAGAGCTTGGAGTGGCCTTGCAGGATCTGAAGGGAGCTGCAGGAGGGCTGGGGAGGGACTATTGAGAAGGTGTGGGAATGGCAGGAGGAGGAGGAATGGGTTTGGAGTGTGAGAGGGGAGATTGAAAGTGGATGTTGGGAAGAAGTTGTTTGCAGTGAGGGTGGTGAGAGACTGGCAGAGGTTGAGGGTGGGGAGAGACTGGCACAGGTTGAGGGTGGTGAGAGCCTGGCACAGGATTCCCAGGGAGGTTGTGGAGCACAGAAGCACCCAATGTGATCAAAGATCACATTGGGTGCTTCTGTGCTCCACAACCTCCCTGAATGTGTTCAGGACCAGGCTGGATGAGGCCCTTGAGTTACCTGTTCTAGTGGGAGCTGTCCCTGCCTATGGCAGGGGGCTGGAACTGGCTGAGCTTTGAGGTCCCTTCCAACCTAAACCCTTCTATGGTTTATGGACTCAGCAAGTCCAACCCCCATGGCAAATCCCAGCAGCTGCCACATCTCCCACCTCAGGGCATAGCTGGGGTGCTTCAGCTGACATCAGTGGAGCTGACTGCTCCTATCCCAACCAGCTCCTAGCTGGACTCCTACCATGGGACTCATTTTACCCTCATCCCTCATTTCCAGGGAGCTCTGCCTGCTCCCAAGCAGGGCAGAGCAGGGCAGAGCATCCCCAGTGGAGTCTGATCTCTGTACCTCACCTCCCCCATTCACCCCCAGTGCCAAACCAGTTGCTGTTCCTGTGGTAGCCTAGGGCTGTGCAGGCTCTCTGAGTCACTTTGCTGGGCTGAGAACTCAGTGCACGGTGGGAAGCAGCTCACTTCCAAGCCAGACGAGCTGCTCAGCTATTTGATCTCCCTGTTTGATTTCCCAGGGACAGAGCTGCCTCTCTCCCCACTGGTGATGAGGAAACACCGATCTAGGCTGTGCCAGGCTTGTCCCTCAGCAGGGGTTTCTTGCTGAAAGGCAGCAGGGAGCAGAGTGCTACAGGAGTTTGCATTTCAGAAGATTTGCATCTCTTTGTTCAAGGTGTTTGAGCTGGAAAGCAGTGGTGGAGTGGCTGACCCTTGAGCCTGTGTCACACACAGCTCCTTCAAGTGCTGAGGGGCCCTAACCAAACACGGGCAAAGCATCAGGCAAACAAGGCAGTGACACAGAGGCCACAAGGAAAGGAAACCTTTGATTTCCATCCCTCTCATTTCCACCTCCAGCCTGCTGGAGGTAAGCAACAGGGCTGCTTCTGGAAGCTGCTGTGCTGATGGCACAGGTCTGGCAGCAGGAGGAGAGGCTCTGGGAGATGCTCAGCTTGAAGGAGCCCTGCCAAGGGGATTGATCCTGAATGCCAGCTCCTTTGCTGGGTGAGGAGGGGACTAGAACATCTGCCAGGACAGTGAAGAGATCACAGATCACAGATGCCAGGGGTAGGAAGGGACCCAAAGGGATCGTTGAGTCCAACCCCCCTGCCAGAGCAGGACCATCCAATCTAGCACAGATCACACTGGAACACGTCCAGACAGGCCTGGAAGGGCTCCATAACCTCTTTGGGGAGCCTGTGCCAGTGCTCTGGGACCCTTCCAGTCAAGAAGTTCCCCCTTGTGATGAGCTGGAACCTCCTGTGCTGCAGCTTCCCTCCCTTGCTCCTTGTCCTATCCCAGGGAGCAAGTGAGAATGTTCACCTGATGCTCACCTGGCACACAGGGGATGTCCCAACCCACCAGAAAGTGCTGCTGAAGGAAAAGAGTCTTACTCTAAAAAAGGATTTCTTTAGAACCAAGCAAGTTGGAAGAGAGCTCCAAGATCATAGAATGAAGCAGGGTGGAAGAGACTGCCAAGATCATAGAATCATGGAATCACAGAATCAAGCAGGCTGGAAGAGAGCTCCAAGCTCAGCCAGCCCAACCTAGCACCCAGCCCTGCCCAACCAACCAGACCATGGCACTAAGTGCCCCAGCCAGGCTTGGCTGCAACACCTCCAGCCACAGCCACTCCACCACCTCCCTGGGCAGCCCATTCCAGTGCCAATCACTCTCTCTGACAACAACTTCCTAACAACATCCAGCCTCAACCTGCCCTGCCACAGCTTCAGCCTCTGTCCCCTTCTTCTGTTGCTGGTTGCCTGGCAGCAGAGCCCAACCCCAGCTGGCTACAACCTCCCTGCAGGCAGCTGCAGGCAGCAATGAGCTCTGCCCTGAGCCTCCTCTGCTGCAGGCTGCACCCCCCCCAGCTCCCTCAGCCTCTCCTCATAGGGTGGTGCAACACAAAGGGCTACACCAGTGATGGGCAAAACCAGGGCTGTGGGGTGCAGGCAGGGCTCAGACTGTGCACACTGAGGCCTCCCTTGTCACTCATCTCCCCGAATTCCTTTGCTGTAATCTTCTCCAGGCACCAGCAAGGAGCAGGAGCCAGGGGGATGCAAGCAGAGTGTGTCCAGGGATATCAGCATCAAGGTCATCAAGCACCTGAAGGCCACTGGGGCAGGACTTTTGACAAGGACTTGTGTCATAGACTCATAGAACATGAGGGGCTGGAAGGGACCTTGAAAGCTCATCCAACCCACCCCACCCTGCCAGAGCAGGATCACCTACACCAGCTCACACAGGAATGCAGCCAGGTGGGTCCTGAATGTCTCCAGAGGGGGAGACTTCACAGCCCACCCTGGGCAGCCTGCTGCAGTCTTCTGACAGTTGACTCTTGGAGTTTTGGGCAGGACTTCAGCCTGTGAGTGCCTCATGCCCTGCACCACTGGGCTCATTTGGTGAGCTGAGGCTTGCAGCTGAGGCTGCTGTTCATGTGCACTCCTAAAACTCAGTGTGTCCCTGCCAGGTGAGAGGTGTGCAATGGCAAGACTTGGCCACCTGTGCACACACCTGCTGCTAGTCAGTTGGTTGCTGAACAACACCTCCAGATGCTTTTCTGCCCCAAGCCTGAGCTGCTGCAGTCAGAGGAGGAGGGAGAATGGCTTTGAGCTGGAAGAGACTGGAGATTGGGAAGAAATTCCTTACAGTGAGGTTGAGAGCAGGGAAGTTGTGGCTGCAGCCCCCCAGAGGTGTTCAAGGCCAGGCTGGATGAGGCTTTCAGCAACCTTTTCTAGTGGAAGTTGTTCCTGTCCATGGCAGTTGGGCTGAGACTGGATGAGCTTTGAGGTCACTGCCAACCTAAACCATTCAAGGCTTCTATGATCACACATCCAGGGAGCTGGAGAGGGTGGGGTCCAGCTGAGGGTAGTAGATCAGCATCTCTTAGCACTTGGTAAAGCAAGAGGCATCAAAGCAAGAGCAGTATCAGCTGCAATAAATAGAACCACAGAGTGTCAGGGGCTGGAGGGGAGCTCCAAAGCTCAGCCAGTCCAAGCCCTGCCAGAGCAGCAGCACCTGGAGCAGGTCACACAGAACACATCCAGGCACGGTTTGGATATCTGCAGAGAGGAAGACTCCACAGCCCCCCTGGGCAGCCTGTGCCAGGCTCTGCCAACCTCACAGGGGGAAAATTCCTCCTCATGTTTCCATGGCACTTCCTCTGCCTCAGCTTCCACCACCGCCCCTTGTGCTGGCACTGGCATCCCCCAGCAGAGCCTGGCTCCAGCTCCTGCCACTCACCTGCACATCTTTACCAACACTGCTGAGGTCACCTCTCAGCCTCCTCTCCAAGCTCCCAGCCCCAGCTCCCTCAGGCTCTGCTCCTAACAGAGCTGTTCCATTCCCTGCAGCATCTCTATGGCTCTGTACTGGACTCTCTCCAGCAGTTCTATGTCCCTCCTGAACTGGGGGGGCCCAGAATTGGACACAGTACTCCAGATGTGGCCTCAGCAGAGCAGAATAGAGGGGCAGGAGGATCAATCTCCACCTGCTAACCACAGCCCTTTTAATACCTGAAGCTAAGAGCTGCCCTGCCATGGTGAGCCCAGAATGGTGAGCCCAGAGCTGGCTTCTGCTCCGTGTGGCAAAGCCCAGTGCCACTGGGCAGCGAGGCAGATGTCCCAGCCCTGAGTGAGAGGGAGGCTGAGACAGAGCAGATTCTTCACCAGGCTCATGTTTCTCCTCAGGAAGCCCAGGGCTGGTAGAGCAGCTCAGGGAAGCTGCTCCCTTATTCCAGCCACTGCCACTGCAGGGCTTGATGGACTCCTGGAGCAGAGCAGCAGAGGTGGCCTGAAGGCAGAGAGTGATTGGCATTGGAATGGGCTGCCCCGGGAGGTGATGGAGTGGCTGTGGCTGGAGGTGTTGAAGCCAAGCCTGGCTGGGGCACTGAGTGCCATGGTCTGGTTGGTTGGGCAGGGCTGGGTGCTAGGTTGGGCTGGAGGAGCTTGGAGCTCTCTTCCAGCCTGCCTGATGCTGCGATTCTAAGGCAGAGAGTGACAAAGCAAACTCTGCAGGAGAGGCAGCTCAGTCTCCCAGGCCCTTTGAGAAGGGCTTTGTTTAATTTAGTGCTTGGTGATGGCTGAACTGAACCTTTCCTGGCCTTATTAAAACAAGGACCTCCTCCCCCTTCCATTATCCACGGGGCTGAAGCCTCAGCCAGGCGAGGCGTAATTAGCAAGGAGTTATTTGCACAGAGGAGCAGCAGCTGCAAAGCCCAAGCAAACAGCGTGGCCATGCCTCTCCTGCGGGGAGCCAGCAGTGGGAGGGGGGCAGAGCAGGAGCCGTGGGGGGCAGCACCTCTGCAAACAGGAGCAGTGATGCCCTGGGAGGCAAGGCAGAGCAGCAGCTCATCCGGACGGCAAACACGAGCACCGCCGGCGTGATGCGCTGAGCAACCACAGAGCAGTGCAGTGCAAACTGAGAGGAGATAACAGCAATAAGTCAGGATTGACTTGTCTGCTTTGAAACTTCAGCCTGCCCCCCCCCCCCCAGCTGTTTGCTCTCTCTGGAAGCCTGCTGCACGCATGAGAGGAGAGCTGAAGGGTGCTGGGAGCCAGCCCCAGTGACAGCAGCGCAGCCTCCGAGGGTGCAGGTCATAAATCACAGAGTCAGGGAATTGTTAGGGTGGGGAAAGACCTCTGAGATCATCAGGTGCAAGTGTCAAGCCAGCAGCACCATGCCCACTGAGCCATGGCCTGCATGGTGAACACCTTGAGTGCTGTGTTCAGTTCTGCCCCCCCCCCCCAGTTTAGGAGGGACATTGAGATGCTTGAGTGTGTCCAGAGAAGGGCAACGAGGCTGGGGAGAGGCCTTGAGCACAGCCCTAGGAGGAGAGGCTGAGGGAGCTGGGATTGGTTAGCCTGGAGAAGAGGAGGCTCAGGGCAGACCTCATTGCTGTCTGCAACTACCTGAGGGGAGGTTGTGGCCAGGAGGAGGTTGCTCTCTTCTCTCAGGTGGCCAGCACCAGAAGGAGAGGACACAGCCTCAGGCTGTGCCAGGGGAGATTTAGGCTGGAGGTGAGGAGAAAGTTCTTCCCTGAGAGAGTCATTGGCCACTGGAATGGGCTGCCCGGGGAGGTGGTGGAGTCGCCGTCCCTGGAGCTGTTCAAGGCAGGACTGGACGTGGCACTTGGTGCCATGGTCTGGCCTTAAGCTCTGTGCTAAAGGGTTGGACTTGATGAGCTGTGAGGTCTCTTCCACCCCTGATGATACTGTGACACTGTGATACTGTGATGCCTCTCCAAGGATGGTGACTGCTCCAACCCCAGCCACTGGCTACCAGCCCTCTGTGTGCTGAAGAACTTCTTAATATCCAGTCTGAATCTCCCCATCTCCAGCTTTGTTCCATTCCCCACAGTCCTTTGGTGCCCTGACAGCCTCAAACCTCCCTCCCCAGCTCTCTTGCAGGATGCCCATCAGTGCAGGAAAAGAGTTTGGCACCCATCAGGAGCAATGCAGGTCCCACTAAGGGGAAGGTATCAGCTCAGAGTGTGCTGAAGTAATGAACTGCCTGAAAGTGCCTGTCAGAGGGTGAGAAGCAGAAGGTGAGAGCAAGATGTGATGTACAGGATGCTGATCACACCTGTGCAGAGGAGAGCTGGAGCATGGATGATTGAGTTCCAGGCTGAGGAGCAGCTGCTCCTGCTGTGTCACCTCCTGAGCAGTGGCACAGCACAGTCACACCTGCTGCTTGCTGTCCTGCCCTGGTAAAGAGCCAGGAGTGATGAGCTGAGTGTTGATATTGAGCTCTCCAGCACAGACATTAGGTGCTGCCAGCATGGCCAAACCTTCTGGGCTGGGCCCAGAGAGTGGTGGTGAATGGTGCCACATCCAGCTGGCAGCTGGCACCAGCGGTGTGCCCCAGGGATCAGTGCTGGGCACAGTCCTGTTCAATGTCTTTATTGATGATCTGGAGCAGGGGATTGAGTCCAGCAGCAGTGAGTTTGCAGCTGACACCAAGCTAGGAGCAGCTGTGGAGCTGCTGGAGGGTAGCAGAGCCCTGCAGGGGCACCATGCCAGGCTGGAGGGGTGGGCAGAGGCCAAGGGGATAAGACTGAACAAGGCCAAGGGCAGGGTTCTACACTTTGGCCACAACAAGCCCAAGCAGCACTACAGGCTGGGGCCAGAGTGGCTGAGAGCAGGCAGGCAGAGAGGGAGCTGGGGGTGGTGGCAGAGAGGAGCTGCAGAGGAGGCAGCAGTGCCCAGGTGGGCAGCAGAGCCAATGGCATCCTGGGCTGGCTCAGGAGCAGTGTGGGCAGCAGGACAAGGGAGGTTCTTGTGCCCCTGTGCTCAGCACTGCTCAGGCCACCCCTGGAGTGCTGTGTCCAGTTCTGGGCTCCTCCATTGCAGAGAGATGTTGAGGTGCTGGAAGGTGTTGAGAGAAGGGCAGCAAGGCTGGGGAGGGGCCTGGAGCACAGCCCTGTGAGGAGAGGCTGAGGGAGCTGGGGGGGTGCAGCCTGCAGCAGGGGAGGCTCAGGGCAGAGCTGATTGCTGCCTGCAGCTGCCTGCAGGGAGGCTGTAGCCAGGTGGGGTTGGGCTCTGCTGCCAGGCAGCCAGGGACAGAAGAAGGGGACCCAGCCTGAAGCTGTGGCAGGGCAGGTTGAGGCTGGATGCTAGGAGGAAGTTCCTGGCAGAGAGAGTGATTGGCATTGGAATGGGCTGCCCAGGGAGGTGGTGGAGTGGCTGTGGCTGGAGGTGTTGCAGCCAAGCCTGGCTGGGGCACTTAGTGCCATGGTCTGGTTGGTTGGGCAGGGCTGGGTGCTAGGTTGGGCTGGGTGAGCTTGGAGCTCTCTGCCGACCTTCTTGATTCTATGCTAAAAGACCTCAATGTCCTAAACAAACCTTGGGCAAACCTACAAACTCCAAACCTTTTGGGTATAAGATCCTGTGGGGTCTGTGATGGAGCCCTGGAGGCTCTGCTCTGCACTCAGCAGTTCTAAACTAGAGGGGTGGGGGGACCCCTGGGCACGACCTGTTCCTTTTCCTCTTTTCAGTGTCATGATATTTGCAGGACTATGACTGCAGGCAGGTTTGCAGCTTGCATTCACAGCTGACTTCTTGGGTGGCAGGAGCAATGAGCAATGATTTCTGCTCTCTGGGCTCCACTCCTGATAACATTTCCATTTTGATGGCATTTGCTTAGGTATTAGACATTTAAGATGCATTTATGACATTAACCTCCCCAAAGAGAGCCACTCCTGGGAGTGCTCTGGTGGCCTCCTTAGAATGCAGCCCTCGTGGGGTGTCTGTGCCTCGAGTGGTCTGAGCTGATGGATCAAAGCTCTCAGGTGAGAGGGGGGAAAAGAAGAAGACTAAAAGTAAATACTAACAACAACAAAAAAAAAAAAGAAACCAAACCCAAAACCACACAAAATCCAACCCAAACAAAGAGAAAAACCACAGAAACCAACCCAACCCAGAGGGGGGCAAAGCCTTCTCTGCTGACAAATGACCTGTGCTGGCACATCAGCCACTTGCTCATCTGTCACAGCAAGGAGGCTCTGCTCCGCTGCACCCGAGCTGGTGATTTGCTGATCTGAGGCTGGGTTGATGCTTTGTCATCTTGTGACACCCTGGTGAGACACAGGCACGCACAGAGAGGCACTGACAGACACACAGACAGACAGACAGACAGACAGGCACAGGCAGACACAGACAGACACACAGACACACAGAGACACAGGCATGCACAGAGAGGCACTGACAGACACACAGACAGACAGGCACACAGAGACAGGCACAGGCAGACACAGACAGACACACAGACACACAGAGACACAGGCATGCACAGAGAGGCACTGACAGACACACAGACAGACAGGCACACAGAGACAGGCACAGGCAGACACACAGAGACACAGGCATGCACAGAGAGGCACACAGAGAGACACTGACAGACAGACAGGCACACAGACAGACAGGCACACAGACAGACAGGCACACAGAGACAGGCACAGGCAGACACACACAGGCAGACACAGACAGACACAGAGACACAGACAGACACAGAGAGACACTGGCAGGCAGACAGACAGACACACAGGCACAGAGACAGGCACAGGCAGACACACACAGGCAGACACAGACAGACACACAGAGAGACACTGACAGACAGACAGGCACACAGACACACAGGCACACAGAGACAGGCACAGGCAGACACACACAGGCAGACACAGACACACAGAGAGACACTGACACACACACAGACACACACATACAGACACAGGCAGACACACAGAGACACAGGCATGCACAGAGAGGCACACAGAGAGACACTGACAGACAGATACACAGACACAGACAGACACACAGAGACACAGACACGCATGGAGAGGCACACAGATAGACACTGACAGACAGACACACAGACACACAGACACACAGAGACAGAGACAGGCAGACACACAGACAGACACACACAGACAGACACACAGAGACACAGGCACGCACAGAGAGGCACACAGAGACACTGACAGACACACAGACAGACACAGACAGACACACAGAGACAAAGACACACACAGGCACACAGATAGACACACACAGAGACAGACACACACAGATAGACAGACACAGACACACACACACACACACAGACAGACACACAGACAGACACAGACACACACAGACAGACACAGATAGACAGAGACACTCACAGACACAGACAGACACACACAGACAGACAGACAGAGACACAAAACCAGACACTCAGACACAGACGCACAGACACACACAGCAGACACACTCAGACACACAGACACTGACACACAGACACACAGACACCCAGGAGGTGCCAGCTCAGCACAAGGGGCAGACTTTCCAAACCCATCTGGATGCATTCCTATGTGGACTGACCTGGGTTCAGGCTGGATGTTGTTAGGAAGTTGTTGTCAGAGAGAGTGATTGGCACTGGAATGGGCTGCCCAGGGAGGTGGTGGAGTGGCTGTGGCTGGAGGTGTTGCAGCCAAGCCTGGCTGGGGCACTTAGTGCCATGGTCTGGTTGGTTGGGCAGGGCTGGGTGCTAGGTTGGGCTGGCTGAGCTTGGAGCTCTCTTCCAACCTGCTTGATTCTATTCTATTCTATTCTATTCTATTCTATTCTATTCTATTCTATTCTATTCTATTCTATTCTATTCTATTCTATTCTATTCTATTCTATTCTATTCAATTCCATTCCATTCCATTCCATTCCATTCCATTCCATTCCATTCCATTCCATTCTACAATGGGCACCACGAGGGCCATGCAGGACTGACAGGATGAGGCAGAGGTTTTTTCCCTGACAGCCATGGTGCTGGAGAGGCCAGAGGGAGATGTTCATTGTGCATTCTGGATCGGGAGGAGGAACTTCTTCCCTGTAAGGCTCCCAGAGAAGTCCCTTCCAACCACTACCATGCTGGGACTGTGGGATCCTGTCAGATGCAGCTGCATGGCTCCAGCAGGGCTGCTGGAGGTACCTGGAGGCTGCTCACAGCCTGCTGTGGGTGCAGTCAGCTCTCTCTCCACACCTGTGTTGCTTGCAGGCAGTGCATGGATCCTGCTGCATGTGGCACTGCAATTGCTTGGGGCTGCTCTCTTCTCTCTTCTTTTAATTGGCTTGCTAATTATCGTTAGAGAATCTTAACTCAGTTGTTGCCATTCATCCTGAATTAATTATAAGGTAATCCACACTCATTTAACACCAGGGCTGGGAGGGGAGGGTTTGCCTTTTAATCACAGGTTTTAAGGCTTTGTGGCTGATGTGCTAGAAGCAGTTCACAGAATCACAGCATCCCATCCAGCCCAACCCCTCCCCTGCCCGAAGCAGGGCACCCACAGAAGCCTGCTCAGCAGCACAGTGCCCTTGGGGGTAGGGGTTGGAAGCACTCCAGAGATGGAGACTCCACAACCTCTCTGGGCAGCCTGCTCCAAGCCTCCAGCACTCTCACACCAAACAGGTTTCTCCTCCTGTCCAGGTGGAACTCCTGGGTCCCACTTTGTGCCCACTGCCCCTTGTCCTGTCCCTGGGCACCACTGAGCAGAGTCTGGCCTCATCCTTTTGCCCCTCAACCTTTGGCTGAGCACTGCTCAGCTGCCCTCTGGGGCTGCTCCTTTCCAGGCTCTCAGCCCCAGGGCTCTCAGCCTTTGCTCCTCACAGAGCTGCTCCAAATCCCTCTGCTGGACTTTCTCCAGCACCTTGGAACTGTGGAACCCAGATTGTATTGGAGGAGCAGCTCTGGCCTGAAACCTTCCAGAGGGCACAGCTGCAACCCTGGAGTGTCTTCTTCTGTGCAAGGATTCAGGACTAAACTGGCTTCATCTGGAGAGCTCCTTCCCTCTCTTCTCACTGCTCCAGAGAGCCACTGCAGAGAATCATAGAACCAACCAGTTTGGAAGAGACCTCCAAGCTCATCCAGTCCAACCTATCCCCAGCCCTATCCTTCATTGCTTGACTTGCCAGGTGGCACAAGGGTTGTGATAGAAGAGGATGAGCCTCAGGAGGGGAGGGCTAAACTCCATGGGAGTTGGGCTCCCACCAACCACAGGTTCCCTTGCAAGTCTCTTTCTCACTCCAGCATCATTTCATGGTGCAGCAGCACATGAGGACTTGGCAGCCTGCAGGTCTTGAGGCTCTACAGAGAGGGAAAAGTTGGCTTCTAAGTGGCTCTGCAGCCTGCAGGACAGGAGGGCTACCAAGCCTCCAAGGAGAAGAGTTTCTGTTCCTGGTGAGATGTTAGGGGACCAGTGTGAAGAATCATAGAATCATAGAATCATAGAATCATAGAATCATAGAATCATAGAATCATAGAATCAAGCAGGTTGGAAGAGACCTCCAAGATCAGCCAGTCCAACCTATCCCCCAGCCCTATCCAACCAACCAGACCATGGCACTAAGTGCCTCATCCAGGCTTTTCTTGAACACCTCCAGGGATGGTGCCTCCACCACCTCCCTGGGCAGCCCATTCCAATGCCAATCACTCTCTCTGTGAAGAACTTCTTCCTAACATCCAGCCTAGACCTACCCTGGCACAACTTGAGACTGTGTCCCCTTGTTCTGTTGCTGGTTGCCTGGCAGAAGAGGCCACCCCCCACCTGGCTACAATGTCCCTTCAGGTAGTTGTAGACAGTAATAAGATCACCCCTGAGCCTCCTCTTCTCCAGGCTAAACAGGCCCAGCTCCCTCAGCCTCTCCTCATAGGATTTCTGCTCCAGGCCCCTCACCAGCTTTGTTGCCCTTCTCTGGACATGTTCCAGCACCTCAACATCCTTCTTGAATTGAGAAGCCCAGAACTGGACACAGCACTCCAGGGGTGGCCTGAGCAGTGCTGAGCACAGGGGCACAAGAACCTCCCTTGTCCTGCTGCCCACACTGCTCCTGAGCCAGCCCAGGATGCCATTGGCTCTGCTGCCCACCTGGGCACTGCTGCCTCCTCTGCAGCTACTCTCTATCAGTACCCCCATGTCCCTTTCCTCCTGGCTGCTCTCAGCCACTCTGGCCCCAGCCTGCAGTGCTGCTTGGGGTTGTTGTGGCCAAAGTGCAGAACCTGCCCTTGGCCTTGTTCAATCTCATCCCTTTGGCCTCTGCCCACCCATGCAGCCTGGCCAGGTCCCTCTGCAGGGCTCTGCTACCTTCCAAGAGATCAACACCTGCTCCTAGCTTGGTGTCCTCTGCAAACTCACTGCTGCTGGACTCAATGTCCTCGTCCAGGTCATCAATAAAGATATTGAACAGGACTGTGCCCAGCACTGATCCTTGGGGAACACCACCAGTGACAGCTGCCAGCTGGATGTGGCACCATTCACCACCACTCTCTGAGCTCTGCCATCCAGCCAGTTCTTGATCCAGCACAGAGTGAATCTATCCAAACCATGAGCTGCCAGCTTGGCCAGGAGCTTCTTGTGGCAGACAGTGGCAAAGGCTTTGCTGAAGTCCAGGGCTGAAAGAGTTTGGCTTGTGCAGACAGGAGAAGAGAAGGCTCCAGGGAGACCCTCTGGTGGCCTTTCAGTGCTTGAAGGGACCTCTAAGGAAGCTGAGGACAGAATGCTTAAGGCCTCATCCAACCTGGCCTTGAACACTTCCAGGGAGGGGGCATCCACAGCTCCCCTGGGCAACCTGTGCCAGTGTCTCCCCACCCTCACTCTCAACAGTTTCCTCCTCATCTCCACTCTCCCTCTCCCAGCTCAGAGCCATTGTCCCTTGTCCTGGCACTCCTAGTCCTTGCCCAAAGTCCCTCCCCAGCTCTCCTGCATCCTCTTCAGGTACTGGAAGGTTTCTCTATGGTCTCCCTAGAGCCTTCTCCAGGCTGAACAGCCCCAACTCTCTCAGCCTGCTCCCACAGGGGAGGTTCTCAGATCCTCTGATTATCTTTGTGGCCTCCTGTGGACCCTCTCCAACAGTTCCAGGTCCTTCTTATGCTGGGGGCAGCAGAACTGAACTCAGTGCTGCAGGTGAGGTCTCACCAGTGCAGAGCAGAGGAGCAGAATCCTCTCCCTGTCCTGCTCCCCAGCTCTCCTGGAGCCTCTTCAGGCACTGGAAGGTTGCTCTAAGATCTCCCTGGAGCCTTCTCTTCTCCAGGCTCAGCAGCTCAAACTCTCCCAGCCTGTCCCATCAGTGGAGCTTCTCCAGCCCTCGTGAATTTGTCATGCTGTGCTTTTGTGTCTGGTGGGAGAAAATCACTTTGCTGTCCTGAGGGGGGGGATGCCAAGGGCCACCTGCCCAGCAGCATCCCTGCCCCCACCCTCAGGTCCATGGCACAGAGGGCAGGTTGGTGGCTGACAACAGCACAGAGGCAGGCAGCAGGGTGGCACTTCATGGAACCACAGAATCAGTCAGGGTTGGAAGGGACCACAAGGAGCAGGCAGTGCCAAGCCCCCTGCCATGCCCAGGGACACCCTACCCTAGAGCAGCCTGACCACAGCCTCAGCCAGCCTGGCCTCAAACACCTCCAGCCACGGGGCCTCAACCCCCTCCTTGGGCAACCCATTCCAGCCTCTCACCACTCTCCTGCTCAACAACTTCCTCCTCCCCTCCAGCCTCACTCTCCCCACCTCCACCTTTGCTCCATTCCCCCCACTCCTGCCACTCCCTCACAGCCTCCAAAGTCCCTCCCCAGCTTTTTTGGAGCCCCCTTCAGATCCTGGCAGGCCACCAGAAGGTCCCCTGGGCGCCTCCTCTGCTCCAGCCTGCACAGCCCCAACTCTTTCAGTCTGTGCTCACAGCAGAGCTGCTGCAGCCTCTGAGCATCCTTGGGGCCCTCAAGGGGCTGCTGGTGCTGAGAGCTGGGGAAATGAGCCGTGGAGAGTTGCTCCCAGGGTGTTCTGAAGCTGAAGTGCTTCCCTCTTTGAATCTTCTCTGGCTCCAGAGGGATGCTGCCTTCTAAAGATGCCCAGCAACAAACTCAGTGGGCAAATTGTGTTTCCTCCAGAGTTTTGCTGAGAGGTATAAACATACCAGAGGAAACACCACATGTATCATCTACAACATTCCTCTCTTTGTCCCTGAAGCCCTCAGTGTGCCTCCAAAACCTTTGGGGCTGATATTTTCTCAGCATCCTCCTCTGAAGGGTTGCAAAAGAGTTGGACAGAAAAACAAATGCTCAGCTTTAAAAAATGTTCACCTGGAGTCTGCTGGGAACCACAGAGTGCCAGGGGCTGGAAGGGACTCCCAAAGCTCAGCCAGTCCAAGACCTGTCAGAGCAGCAGCTCCTGGAGCAGGTCACACAGGAAGGCATCCAGGTGGGTTTGGATATCTCAGAGAGGGAGACTCCACAACCTCCCCCCCCGGGCAGCCTGCATGGCCTTGCTGTGTGTCAATGACTGGTTGTAAGGGCAGGGATGCTCACTCCTCTCCTTAGCAGAGCCAGCTGGGATCTACCCTGGGGCTTCAGAGGGTTGGAACACCTCACCTATGGGGAGAGACTTAGAGCTGGGGTGGTACAGCCTGGAGAAATCTTCAGGGAGACCTTCTGGTGGCACTGTTCAATGTCTTTAGTGATGATCTGGAGCAGGGGATTGAGTCCAGCAGCAGAGAGTTTGCAAATGACACCAAGCTAGGAGCAGCTGTGGAGCTGTTGGAGGGTAGCAGAGCCCTGCAGAGGGACCTGGCCAGGCTGCATGGGTGGGCAGAGGCTAAGGGGATGAGACTGGACAAGGCCAAGGGCAGGGTTCTGCACTTTGGCCACAACAACCCCAAGCAGCACTGCAGGCTGGGGCCAGAGTGGCTGAGAGCAGGCAGGCAGAGAGGGACCTGGGGGTGCTGGGAGAGAGGAGCTGCAGAGGAGGCAGCAGTGCCCAGGTGGGCAGCAGAGCCAATGGCATCCTGGGCTGGCTCAGGAGCAGTGTGGGCAGCAGGACAAGGGAGGTTCTTGTGCCCCTGTGCTCAGCACTGCTCAGGCCACCCCTGGAGTGCTGTGTCCAGTTCTGGGCTCCTCCATTGCAGAGAGATGTTGAGGTGCTGGAAGGTGTCTACAACTACCTGAAGGGTGGTTGTGGCCAGGAGGAGGTTGCTCTCTTCTCTCAGGTGGCCAGCACCAGAACAAGAGGACACAGCCTCAGGCTGCGCCAGGGGAAATTTCGGCTCGAGGTGAGGAGAAAGTTCTTCCCTGAGAGAGTCATTAGGCACTGGAATGGGCTGCCTGGGGAGGTGGTGGAGTCGTCGTCCCTGGGGCAGTTCAAGGCAAGGTTGGATGTGGCACTTGGTGCCATGGTCTAGCCTTGGGCACTGTGGTAAAGGGTTGGACTTGATGATCTG
This sequence comes from Pogoniulus pusillus, assembly GCF_015220805.1. Classification (NCBI taxonomy): domain Eukaryota; kingdom Metazoa; phylum Chordata; class Aves; order Piciformes; family Lybiidae; genus Pogoniulus; species Pogoniulus pusillus. Next base: position 5,412,840 of record NC_087303.1, on the reverse strand, counting down.
TGAGGTCTCTTCCAACCTTGGTGATACTGTGATACTGTGAGAAGGGCAGCAAGGCTGGGGAGGGGCCTGGAGCACAGCCCTGTGAGGAGAGGCTGAGGGAGCTGGGGGGGTGCAGCCTGCAGCAGAGGAGGCTCAGGGCAGAGCTCATTGCTGCCTGCAACTGCCTGCAGGGAGGCTGTAGCCAGCTGAGGTTGGGCTCTGCTGCCAGGCAGCCAGGGACAGAAGAAGGGGACAGAGCCTGAAGCTGTGGCAGGGCAGGTCTAGGCTGGATGTTGTTAGGAAGTTGTTGTCAGAGAGAGTGATTGGCATTGGAATGGGCTGCCCAGGGAGGTGGTGGAGTGGCTGTGGCTGGAGGTGTTGCAGCCAAGCCTGGCTGGGGCACTTAGTGCCATGGTGTGGTTGGTTGGGCAGGGCTGGGTGCTAGGTTGGGCTGGCTGAGCTTGGAGCTCTCTTCCAACCTGCTTCATTCTATGGTTCTATGATTTCAGTGCCTGAACGGGCTCCAGAAGAGCTGGGGAGGGACTTCTGACAAAGGCCTCTTGTGATAGGAACAAGGGACAATGGCTTTGAGCTAGCAGAGGGGAGATTGAGACTGGAGATGAGGAGGAAATGGTTGACAGTGAGGGTGGTGAGACACTGGCACAGGTTGCCCAGGGAGGCTGTGGATGCTCCCTCCCTGGAGCTGTTGAAGTCCAGGTCGGATGAAGCCTTGAGCAAGCTGTGCTGGTTGGAGGTGTCCTTGCCCATGGCAGGGGCTTGAAACCAGATGATCTTTAAGGTCCCTTCCAACCCAACCCCATCTGTGATTCATGCAGGAGAAATGAGGGTCTGTGGCAACCCAACCTGCAAGTCTTGTGAGGAGCCTTAAGCCCTGCAGGCTGAGGTGATGCTGGGGCTGGAGCAGTGATAAACACCTTGAGCAGCCCATAAAGTTCTCCCTTGCTTTCTCCAGCTACCAGTGCAGGGGATGCAAATCAACCCACCTGTTAGTGCTGCAGCATAAATAGAGGCTGAGGGAGATTCATGCCTCTTGCCACCAGCTAAAGCATCCCTCAGGAAGCTCTCAATTAGCCTCTTGCCTGCAAGCCTCTGCTTGATAGGGTCCTTGTGAAGAGACACTGCCAAGGGGTGGGGATGGGGATGGTTGGAAAGAAAGAGAGGGTGAAGAAACAACCCAGAGCTGCTTGCAAACTGTGCTGCTGGGGGAAGGAGAGAGGCTGAGCAGGCAGGCAGGGGACAGGGCTCTGATCTGACAGCTGCTCCCCTCTCCAGCACCTCCAGGATGTGGTCTCCTTTGTGTTTCCTTCCAGAAAGTTTCTTCTGTGTTTTTCTTGGGTTCTTTTCTGTGCTAAAAGTTCATTTCAGAGCTCATCACCAGAGGTGAAACATGCCTGGGGAGCTGTGGCCAAAGGAAACTCCCTTGTTGGGGCACTTAGTGCCATGGTCTGCTTGATTGGCCAGGGCTGGATGCTAGGTTGGGTTGGATGAGCTTAGAGGTCTCTTCCAACCTGCTTGGTTCTATGGCTCTGTGATTCTATGATTCCTGTCCTGCCTGACACAGAGCTGCTGGGTGAGAGTGGCACCACCATGCCTGCTGTGCAGGGATGGAGCAGAAGAGCTCCATGAACAGAGCCATGGAATCATAGAATGCCTTGAGTTGGAAATGACCTTAAAGATCATTTAATTCCACCCCACCTGCCACAGGCAGGGACACCTCCCACTAGAGCAGATAGCTCCAAGCCTCATCCAACCTGGTCTGGAGCATCTCCAGGGATGAGGTGTTCAAAGCTTCTCTGTGCCAGTGTCTCACTATGCTCATAGTCAAGAACTTCCTAGTAACAGGATCGTGGAATCATAAAATCAGTTAGGACTGGAAGGCACCACAAGGAGCAGGCAGTCCCAACCCCCCTGCCATACCCAGGGACACCCTACCCTAGAGCAGGCTGCACACAGCCTCAGCCAGCCTGGCCTCAAACACCTCCAGCCATGGGGCCTCAACCCCCTCCCTGGGCAACCCATTCCAGCCTCTCACCACTCTCCTGCTCAACAACTTCCTCCTCACCTCCAGCCTCACTCTCCCCACCTCCAGCTCTGCTCCATCCCCCCCACTCCTGCCACTCCCTCACAGCCTCAAAAGTCCCTCCCCAGCTTTTTTGTAGCCCACTTCAGATCCTGGCAGGCCACAAGAGGGTCCCCTGGGAGCCTCCTCTGCTGCAGCCTGCACAGCCCCAACTCTTTCAGTCTGTGCTCACAGCAGAGCTGCTGCAGCCCTCAGAGCATCCTCCTGGCCCTGCTCTGGGCACACTCCAGCATCTCCACATCCCTCATGCTGAAGAACTTCCTCCTCACATCCAGCCTCACTCTCCCCACCTCCAGCTTTGCTCCATTCCCCCTAGCCCTGTCACTCCCTGAGAGCCTCAAACCTCCTCACCTCCCTTGGCCCCATCTCAGTCCATGCCCTCCAAAGCTATTTCAAAGCCCACTCTGGCACTTTCTCCCCATTCCCCCTCTTACCTCCATTGGGGCTTTTTAGCCCCTCCAAGCTCTCTGAGCGTGCTGGTGCCCATCTCAGCCTTGTGCTGTGGCATGTGGGGGTGGGTTTGACTCAGGCAGTGTCTCTTGGTGCTCTTCTAAAGCAAACAATAACAAATCAGCCTGCACCACGCTGTGCTAATTAGGGAGCTCGGCTGACAGCATATTGGACGCCCTCATTTCAAGACAGCCTGAGATGAGGCCATTCCACAGCTCAAGTCTATAATGGGAACCCACCAGGCCATGAGGCTGGGCTAAAAATAGTCCTCATAATTAAAAAAGAGGATGGAAAAGACAAGCAGAGGTAGCAGAGGCAGATGTAGCTCCCTTGTAAACACCACATTGAAGCACCTCATAAGCATTCAGCGTATCGCTGAGGAGGGAGAAGGATGGGGAAGGTCAGGCCTGCTGCTATTAGTCATGCAGGGAAAGAGAGAGCATTTTATTTGTTCAATACATGGCAGAACTTTAATGGGACTTTCATTTACCTGCAATATCTGTCATAAATTGCTCTGCAAGAGGAAGGCTGCCTGGAGGGCTCTGCGGAGAGAGCGGCAGCAGAGCTGCTGCAGCCTCTGAGCATCCTCCTGGCCCTGCACTGGGCACTCTCCAGCATCTCCACAGCCCTCATGCTGAAGAATTTCCTCCTGATATCATCTGATCTGAACCTCCTCATCTCCAGCTTTGCTCCATTTCCCCTAGTCCTAGAGCAGGCTGCACAGAGCCTCAGCCAGCCTGGCCTCAAACACCTCCAGCCATGGGGCCTCAACCCCCTCCCTGGGCAACCCATTCCAGCCTCTCACCACTCTCCTGCTCAACAACTTCCTCCTCACCTCCAGCCTCACTCTCCCCACCTCCACCTTTGCTCCATTCCTCCCACTCCTGCCACTCCCTCACAGCCTCAAAAGTCCCTCCCCAGCTTTTTTGGAGACCCCTTCAGATGCTGGCAGGCCACAAGAAGGTCCCCTGGGAGCCTCCTCTGCTCCAGCCTGCACAGCCCCAACTCTTTCAGTCTGTGCTCACAGCAGAGCTGCTGCAGCCTCTGAGCATCCTCCTGGCCCTGCTCTGGACACACTCCAGCATCTCCATGCTGAAGAACTTCCTCCTGACACATGGTCTGAACCTCCCCATCTCCAGCTTTGCTCCATTCCCCCCAGTCCTATCACTCCCTGAGAGCCTAAAAAGTCCCCACCTCCCTTGGCTCCATTTCAACCTGTGCCCTCCAAAGCCATTTCAAAGCTCATTCTGGCACTTTCTCTCCATTCCCCCTCTCACCTCTGTTGAGGCTTTTTAAGCCTCTCTGAGTGTCCTCTTTGCTCACAGCTTCCCTTGGGGTTAGCTGAATGTAGACAGTATTAGATAGGATTGTCCTGCTCTGGCAGGGAGTTGGACTTGATGACCTCCTTGGGTCCCTTCCAACCCCTAACATTCTGTGAGCCTGTGAGGCTGTGAATGACCATGAGCCAGCAGTGTGCCCAGGTGGCCAAGAAAGCCAATGGCATCCTGGCCTGGATCAGGAACAGCCTGGCTAGCAGGACCAAGAAAGTCCTTCTGCTCCTGTGCTCATCCCTGCCAATGTCATGAGATTGAACAAGGCCAAGGGCAGGTTCTGCACTTTGGCCACATCAACCCCAAGCAGCACTGCAGGCTGGGGCCAGAGTGGCTGAGAGCAGGCAGGCAGAGAGGGACCTGGGGGTGCTGGGAGAGAGGAGCTGCAGAGGAGGCAGCAGTGCCCAGGTGGGCAGCAGAGCCAATGGCATCCTGGGCTGGCTCAGGAGCAGTGTGGGCAGCAGGACAAGGGAGGTTCTTGTGCCCCTGTGCTCAGCACTGCTCAGGCCACCCCTGGAGTGCTGTGTCCAGTTCTGGGCTCCTCCATTGCAGAGAGATGTTGAGGTGCTGGAAGGTGTTGAGAGAAGGGCAGCAAGGCTGGGGAGGGGCCTGGAGCACAGCCCTGTGAGGAGAGGCTGAGGGAGCTGGGGGGGTGCAGCCTGCAGCAGAGGAGGCTCAGGGCAGAGCTGATTGCTGCCTGCAGCTGCCTGCAGGGAGGCTGTAGCCAGGTGGGGTTGGGCTCTGCTGCCAGGCAGCCAGGGCCAGAAGAAGGGGACCCAGCCTGAAGCTGTGGCAGGGCAGGATGAGGTTGGATGTTAGGAGGAAGTTGTTGTCAGAGAGAGTGATTGGCATTGGAATGGGCTGCCCAGGGAGGTGGTGGAGTCCCCATCCCTGGAGGTGTTTAAAAGCTGCCTGGATGTGGTGCTGAGAGAGGTGGTTCAGTGGCAGTGGCTGAGCAGCAGTGGTGAGGCTGTGAGCTATGGCTGAGAGGTTTGACCTGACCATCTCAAAGGTCTCTTCCAGCCTCAACAGCTCTATCAAATAAGGAACAGCCAGAGATAAATGAGGGTTGAGGCCAACGAGGCTCTGACCAAGAGAAGGGACTGAGGACTCTCCACAAATGAGTGTGGGCATAGATGTGAATGCCCCAGGCAGCAGGGAGGGCTTGCCCTGTGCACTGGGATGCTGTCAAGTGGACAAGCACATCATGGCCTCAGTCCTCCCCTGGCCCTGCCAAAGAAGAAGTCACTTACAGGGACTGAAAGCGCAGCTGCTGCACAAAGCCCTCCCTGCAGGGACACACCACAGGGCTTCTGGGCACAGCCAGAAGCTTTTTCTCCTGGTGACCTCCTGCCTTGGAGGAATCTGAGCTGCCTGGATCTGTGTCAGTGCTTCTCTCACCCTCAAGGACACAGAAGTTGCTGCTGTGTGCAGTTAGCAACCCCATGGAGCTAAACCATTCTACTGGCATGGTCTGCACACTGCTGAGGGTCCCAGGCTGGCTCCAACCCAGGGTGGCAGCTCTGGCATCATGCACTTGGAGGTTGTTTTTTGGGCTTTCTACCCTGGAAATCCATCTGGACAGAAGCCTCTGCAGCTTCTCTGTGTCCCAGCACTGCATCAACCTTTCAGTATCTTAAGGGAGCTTACAGAAAGCTGGGGAGGGGCTTTGGAGGCTGTCAGGTAGGGATAGGACTGGGGGGAATGAGACAAAGCTGGAAATGGAGAGATTCAGCCTGGAGGTGAGGAGGAAGTTCTTCAGCATGAGGGTGGTGAGAGGCTGGAATGGGTTGCCCAGGGAAGTGGTGGAAGCTTCATCCCTGGAGATGTTTCAGGCCAGGCTGGCTGAGGCTGTGTGCAGCCTGCTCTAGGGTAGGGTGTCCCTGGGCATGGCAGGGGGGGTTGGAACTGGCTGCTCCTTGTGGTGCCTTCCAGCCCTGCCTGATTCTGTGATTTTATGATTCTGTGACTCAGTGACTGATTCTGTGATTCTGTGGCTCTGTGACTCTGTGACTGTGGCTCTGTGACTGTGGCTCTGTGACTCTGTGACTGTGGCTCTGTGACTCTGTGGCTCTGTGACTCTGTGACTGTGACTCTGATTCTGTGGCTCTGTGACTGTGACTCTGTGACTCTGTGACTCTGTGACTGTGACTCTGATTCTGTGGCTCTGTGACCCTGTGGCTCTGTGACTCTGTGACTCTGTGACTGTGACTCTGATTCTGTGGCTCTGTGACCCTGTGGCTCTGTGACTCTGTGACTCTGTGACTCTGTGACTGTGACTCTGATTCTGTGGCTCTGTGACTCTGTGACTGTGGCTCTGTGACTCTGTGACTGTGACTCTGATTCTGTGGCTCTGTGACTCTGTGACTGTGGCTCTGTGACTCTGTGACTGTGACTCTGATTCTGTGGCTCTGTGACCCTGTGGCTCTGTGACTCTGTGACTCTGTGACTGTGACTCTGATTCTGTGGCTCTGTGACCCTGTGGCTCTGTGACTCTGTGACTCTGTGACTCTGTGACTGTGACTCTGATTCTGTGGCTCTGTGACTCTGTGACTGTGGCTCTGTGACTCTGTGACTGTGACTCTGATTCTGTGGCCCTGTGGCTCTGTGATTCTGTGACTCTGACTCTGTGACTCTGTGCCTCTGTGCCTCTGATACTGTGACTCTGTGACTCTGTGATTCTATGCTTCTGTGAGCCTGGGCTGGGGCAGCAAAGCCTTTTTCACTCTGACCCCCAGAGCAAGAGAAGCATTTTGAGGTTCTCCCATGACCTCAGCCAGGGCAGGACAACCTGCTGAAGAGCTAAGCTGTGGGTTTTTTCCCTACTGAACCCCTGCAGTGCCAAGGTCACTCCTTTAGGTGGAGAGTGGGACAAAGTGAGGACTCCAGATCCAAAAGATCCTTCTCTGGGCAGCATCTTCTCTGCAGATGTGCAGCCAGAGATTAGACCACAGCACAAAGGAGTCTGGAAACGGTGAGTAGCAGCTTGGGAGAAGTCCAGGAGCAGAGAGACTGCTAGTAAATACTACCCTGAACCTCAGGGCTTGGCTCCATGCCCATGTCTTGTCCTTGGTGTACAAGCCTGGGGCAGTGTGCCTGGATCCCTGGGTCGATGTCATTCCCAGGCTGGAGCTGTTTCATTGCTGCTGGAGCTGGCTGTGAGCAGAGCTGGGGGGCACTGGCTGAAGGCAGGGGAAGGCAACACAGCACCTCAGAATTGCATCGTTTAGAGCAGCCCTCTGAGATCATCCACTCCAACCATCAACCTCAGACCACTGTGGTCACCAAACCATAGCCCCAAAGGCCATGGCCACAGCTTTCTTGCACACCTCCAGGCATGGGCACTCCACCACCTCCCTGGGCAGCCTGTGCCCATCCCTGACCACTCCTGCAGCAAAGACATTTTTCCTCCTCTCCAACCTAACCCTTCCCTGGCACAATTTCAGGCCATTTGCTCTCATCCTCTCACCTGATTCTAGGGAGAAAAGCCCAACCCCCACCTCACTGCAGTCTCCTTTCGTGGAGCTGTAGAGAGCAATGAGGTCTCTCTCAGCCTCCTCTTGTCCAGGCTGAACACCCCCAGTTCCATCAGCTGCTCCTCCCCAGCCCTGTACCACAGAGCCTTCCCCAGCATTGTTGCCCTTCTCTTGATGCTTTGCTTTCCAGCATACCCCCTGCTACTCCCTGGTTCATTTTGGGGCTCCCCAGCTCATTAAGAAATGGCTCTGGGTGGCTTTGGGACTCATTTAAAGCTGATGAGAATGAGGCCATCTCCTGGAGTTGGTGGAGTTGCACCAGGCAGAGCAGAGCAGAGCAGAGCAGAGCAAAGCTGCTGGTCCTGGCCCACTGTGCCCATGGTTACAAGTCTTCATCAAAGTGACATTTCTCACAGCTCACAGAGGGAGCAGCTATTAGCTCCCTGTCTGCTGCTAATGAACTGCTCCACGGCCAGCAGAGTCCTTTGCTGGGCACGGCTGGAGCTGCTCCTCCCGATCCAGAATGCACAATGAACATCTCCCTCTGGCCTCTCCAGCACCATGGCTGTCAGGGAAAAAACCTCTGCCTCATCCTGTCAGTCCTGCATGGCCCTCGTGGTGCCCATTGTAGAATGGAATGGAATGGAATGGAATGGAATGGAATGGAATGGAATGGAATGGAATGGAATGGAATGGAATGCCTGAACGACCCAGCAGTGTCAGAGGTGAGAGTTGTACCAGGGAGCAGCCCAGACAGAATAAGGACACTTAATCATGGAACCATAGAATTAATCAGGCTGCAAGAGAGCTCCAAGCTCCTCCAGCCCAACCTAGCACCCAGCCCTGCCCAACCAACCACACCATGGCACTAAGTGCCCCAGCCAGGCTTGGCTGCAACACCTCCAGCCACAGCCACTCCACCACCTCCCTGGGCAGCCCATTCCAATGCCAATCACTCTCTCTGCCAACAACTTCCTAACAACATCCAGCCTGAACCCAGGCCAGTCCACACAGGAATGCATCCAGGTGGGTTTGGAAAGTCTGCCCCTTGTGCTGAGCTGGAACCTCCTGTGCTGCAGCTTCCATCCACTGCTGCTTGTCCTAGCCCAGGGAGCAGTGAGCAGAGCCTGTCCCCCCCTCCTGACCCCCAGCCCTCAGAGAGTTACAGACATTGATTCAATCCCCTCTCAGTCTTCTCTTCTCCAGACTAAGCAGCCCCAGGGCCCTCAGCCTCTCCTCACCAGGCAATGCTCCACTCCTCTCATCCTCTTAGCCCTCCCTTGGACCCTCTCCAGCAGATCCCTGTCCCTCTTCATCACCACTGGCACAGGCTGCTCAGGGGGATGGTGGAGTCTCCTTCTCTGGAGCCTTTCCAGGCCTGTCTGGATGTGGCCCTGTGTGATCTGTGCTAGATAGGATTGTCCTGCTCTGTTAGGGGGTTTGGGATGGATGAGCTCCTTGGGTGGGTGAGCTCCTTGGGTGGATGAGCTCCTTGGGTCCTTTCCAACCCCTGACATCCTGTGAGCCTGGAGTTGGATTCCCACCAGTGAGGGACACAGATGAACTCTCCACTGGATATAGCATGAGATGAACTCCTCTGCTGGAAGAGGGGAAAGGGAGAAATCCTGCACCAGAAGCCCCAAAGGACCCTTGCAATTCAATCTTGAGGTTGATTTTAGAGAGCAGGAGCAAAACTGCCATTTGCAAAGGGCAAAGCAGCTCCAGGGAGAAGTGGAGAAGGTTCTGGACAGATCAGGAGCTTGGAAGGCACTCAGTGGGAGAGGGTTTAATAATGAGGCAGGGAATGCTCAATTAGCACAAGCTAATAAACTCTCCCATGAGCAACTGCAGATGGTCCAGACATGGGAAAGTCAAACACAAGACTCTGAAGACAGATTTCTCTGCCCCCAGACATCCCAAAGCTGCTATCAGAAGCACATTTATAGGTGCAAATGTCCCTTTCTGTTTCATTTGGCTTCTGAACCTTGGAGGATGTTTGCAGATGGAGGGTCAGGAGCTTAACACAGAAGAAAAAGAAGCAGCAAGAGATCCTCTCCCACCACCAGCTCCAGCAGGCAGGGATGGATGCAGCTAAGACACTGTGGAGCTGCAGTGACACAGAAAGGGGCAAGCAGGGAGCAGTGCAGACCTTGGGGGAGGTCTCTGCCTCTTGCCCACTCGGTCAGAGCTCTTTCTAGCCAGCTGAGGCTGTTTCTGGTTCATGTGATGGACATCCCCAAAGCTGATGCCTGCCTTGCTGCAGCTCCTGGAGCAGCAGCACATCATCCCCTCCCTGCAGAGAGCCTGTGGGCAGCCTAGCAGCCTACCCATGCAGCATCCCAGCCTTTGGAGAAATGCAGCTTCCAGGACCTGTTTGCAAAGTATCATAGTAGTATCATCATCATCATCATCATAGTATCATCAGGGTTGGAAGCACAGCTCTGGGCTGGGCTGGTGGCCTGAAAGCTAAATCTGGACCAATCTCCAGGCAGCTGGGAGATTGTGGAGGTTGTTTTGACAGAAGCTGGGGTTTTTTTTGCCCAGAATCCTGAATTCCTTCCTCCTTTGTTTATATCCAGCATGCTCCAAAGGCTTGAAGCATTCACAAGCAAGGAGCTAACCAGACACAAATGCAGGTGAGGACAGCAAAGAGGATTTGGATGGATTTGAGCTGACAGTGGTCCTGAATTGGACAACTTCATGTCCCTCCTTGCTTGTGGCTGTGAGAGGAAGAGCTTTGGCTGCTTGTCCTAGCACAGCAAACCTCTGCTGGACTCTCTTTGCAAGCAGTGGGGACCTGCTCTGGAGCAGCAATGGACCTGAGGTGGGATTCTGCTGAGGGAGATGAGCCCTTCTCAGATGGATCATAAGAGGGACACAGAGGTGCTGGAGTGAGGCCAAAGATGAGCCCAGGGCTGGAGCAGCTCTGCTGTGAGGAGAGGCTGAGGGAACTGGGGGGGTGCAGCCTGCAGAGCAGAAGGTTCCAGGGTGACCTTGGAGCTGCCTGGCAGTGCCTGAAAGTATCCTCCAGGAAGGCTGCAGAGAGACTTTTGCTGAGGGTGCCTGAAGGCAGGGCAAGGGGGAATGGTTTGGAGCTGAGGCAGAGCAGGCTGAGAGTGGAGCTGAGGAAGAAGTTGTCCAGTGTGAGGGTGGTCAGACTCTGGAATAGGCTGCCAAGGGAGGCTGTGGCTGCCTCCTCCCTAGGGGTGATCAAGACTAGGTTGGATGAGGCCCTGAGCAGCCAGGTCTAGCTGAGAGGTGTCCTTGCTCATGGCAGGGAGGTTGGAGCTGATCACCTCTGAGCTCCTTTCCACCCTGAGCCATTCTCTGGCTACGAATCCCAGCTCCATAGCCCCAAGCTGCCCTATCAGGGAGCATCTTCTCTTGTGTGGCAGTGCCTGAAGACATCTAAGAGAGGAGAAGGACATAAATATTCGTGTTCTGAGCTGAAGAGATATAAAACATTACTGCCCTGGGTTGGCTTTTCACTGCTCTCAGTCCTGGAAACCCACCAGTGCCTCTGACCAGGCTGTGTGTGTGTTCTGCTAATGGCTTTCAGGGCAGAGTCAAGCAGATTAATTAAACCTCTGCTGAATGTGATCAGATCTGCCCTGCCTTATTTCACACTGACCTCTGTGACCTCTGTAACCTGTGGCTCAGACTGTCTTGGAGCTGCACATGCCTCAGGAGGGAGAGATTAGCATTTTGATTGCCCTAACCTGGGCTTGCAAACCTCCCTCAAACATCTTCTGCCAGCTGCTGTCAGAGATGGGACTGAGGGGGTTGGTACCTGAGGTTATTTCAGTCCTGACTGGCTCTGACTTGGACTCCTCACCACTGTGACACTGATTTGTGTTTGAGTGGAAAAGGGAGGGTGGCCAGAAGAGCACAGGCAGGGGGTGGTGACTTCCAGGTGAGGTCCCATGCTGCAAAGATGCAGCATCTAAGCTTGAAGGAACCATAAAATCATTGAGGTTGGAAGAGGGCTTTAAGATCAAGTCCAATCATGAGGCCAGCACCACTCAATCATCTCCTTCAGCATCACACCTCCATGGCTTTGACAGTCCTCCAGGGATGGAGACTGCCCTGGGCAGCCTGGACCAGGCCTTGACAACCCTCAAGGGGAAGAAATTGTTCCTTGTGTTCAATTCAAACCTTCCCTTGGCACAACCTGAGGCTCTTTCTTCTTGTCCTGTCACTTGTTCCTTTGAAGAAGAGCTCAACTCCCACCTGGCTCCAGCCTTCATTCAGGGAGCTGTAGAGAGCAATGAGGTCTCCCTCAGCCTCCTCTTCAACCTGGTCCTGAACACCTCCAGGGAGGTTGTGGAGCACAGAAGCACCCAATGTGATCAAAGATCACATTGGGTGCTTCTGTGCTCCACAACCTCCCTGGCAAACCTGTGCCAGTCTCTCACCACCCTCGACCTGTGCCAGTCTCTCACCACCCTCGACCTGTGCCAGTCTCTCACCACCCTCAACCTCTGCCAGTCTCTCACCACCCTCACTGCAAACAACTTCTTCCTAACATCCACTTCCAATCTCCCCTCTCACACTCCAAACCCATTCCTCCTCCTCCTGCCATTCCCACACCTTCTCAATAGTCCCTCCCCAGCCCTCCTGCAGCCCCCTTCAGATCCTGCAAGGCCACTCCAAGCTCTCCTGGAAGCCTTCTCCTCTGCAGGCTGCACAGCCCCAACTCTCTCAGCCTGTGCTCAGAGCAGAGCTGCTGCAGCCCTCTCAGCATCTTGGTGGCCTCCTCTGCACTGGCTCCAACACTTCCATGTCCTGCTTGTGCTGGGGGCTGCAGAACTGCCCCCAGGACTGCAGGTGAGGTCTGAGGAGAGCAGAGCCAAGGGGCAGAATCCCCTCCCTTGCCCTGTGCCCACACTGCTCTGGCTGCAGCCCAGCACAGGGTTGTGTCTGGGCTGCACTCACACTGCAGGCTCCTGTGGAGCTTTGCATCACCCCAGACCCCCAGGGCCTGTTCCTCAGGGCTGCTCTCAGCCATTCCCCACCCAGCCTGGAGCTGTGCTTGGGATTGCACCCAGCCAGGTGCAGGACCTTACACTTGGCCTTGTTGAGCTTCATGAAGTTGGTCTGAACCCTTCTCTCCAGCCTGTCCAGGTCCCTTTGGATGGCATCTCTTCCCTCATAGCATCCTTTCCCTCATGATGGCATCCCTTCCCTCATGCCATCCCTCCCCTCATGGCATCCCTTCCTTCATGGCATCCTTTCCCTCATGCCATCCCTTCCTTCATGGCATCTCTTCCCTCTGGATGGCATCCCTTCCTTCATGGCATCCCTTCCTTCATGGCATCCCTTCCCTCATGGCATCCCTTCCTTCATGCCATCCCTTCCCTCACAGCATCCCTTCCCTCATGGCACCCCTTTCCTCATGCCATCCCTTCCCTCACAGCATCCCTTCCCTCATGCCATCCCTTCCCTCACAGCATCCCTTCCCTCATGCCATCCCTTCCCTCAAGGCATCCCTTCCCTCATGCCATCCCTTCCCTCACAGCATCCCTTCCCTCATGCCATCCCTTCCCTCAAGGCATCCCTTCCCTCATGCCATCCCTTCCCTCACGGCATCCCTTCCCTCACAGCATCCCTTCCCTCATGGCATCCCTTCCCTCACAGCATCCCTTCCCTCATGCCATCCCTTCCCTCACACCATCCCTTCCCTCACAGCATCCCTTCCCTCACAGCATCCCTTCCCTCATGCCATCCCTTCCCTCACAGCATCCCTTCCCTCATGCCATCCCTTCCCTCATGGCATCCCTTCCCTCACAGCATCCCTTCCCTCATGCCATCCCTTCCCTCATGCCATCCCTTCCCTCAAACCATCCCTTCCCTCACAGCATCCCTTCCCGCACAGCATCCCTTCCCTCATGCCATCCCTTCCCTCACAGCATCCCTTCCCTCATGCCATCCCTTCCCTCATGCCATCCCTTCCCTCACAGCATCCCTTCCCTCATGCCATCCCTTTCCTCATGCCATCCCTTCCCTCATGGTCCTAAACCACTTTTGCCCACTAGACTTGAGGTGTACCAAACGGTTTGCTGCACCTGTGAGCAAAGTAGGTGGAAGCTGCCCTGGGCAGCCAGCCAGCAGGGGAGCTATTTGTGGCTGAGCTGGGACAGAGGTAATGGGAAGCTTCACCTTCCTCTTGCTGGAAAGGCCTTAGAGTGCAATACAGAGATTTTGTGCAGTTTCAGCTTCACCAAAAGGACTCCTGAAGGACCTGAGTTGAATGATTGACATCAGTGATGCTGGAAGACCAAAGAGAGTGCCCAAAGCTTTGTGACCAGGGGCCCTGTGATCTCTGCAGCTCAGTTTCTGGGTTTAAAAGCATCCCTTGTGCAGAGGTGGTTGTGATCCTTACAATCATTCCCCGACTTGATGGTGCCAAGATTTCACAAGGGCTTGTAGTGATGAGAGGAGGGAGAAGGGCCCTGACCTTCTGGTGGCATTTCAGTGCCTGCAGGGGGTTACAGGAGAGCTGGGGAGGGACTTTTTGACATGAATGAGAGGTAATGGCTTTGAGCTGGAAGAGGGGAGGTTGAGACTGGAGATTATTGGCCTCAAGATGAGGATGAGGAGGTTTAGATTGGACTTTAGAAGAGAGTGGTCAGGGACTGGAATGAGCTGCCCAGGGAGGTGGTGGAGTCACCCAGCCTGGCTGTGTTTCAGGGTGGTTTGGATGTGGTGCTTGGGGATGTGGTTTAGATTGGATGCTAGGAACAAGTTCTACAACTACCTGGAGGGACACTGTGGAGCGGCTGCTGCTGGGCTCTGCTCCCAGGTGATTGGAGGCAGACCAAGGGGGAATGGCCTCAAGCTGAGTCTGGGAAGGTTTAGATTGGGCATTAGAAGAGAGTGGTCAGGGACTGGAATGACCTGACCAAGGGGGTAGTGGAGTCACCCAGCCTGGCTGTGTTTCAGGGTGGTTTGGATGTGGTGCTTGGGGCTGTGGTTTAAGGTGAATCTTGTAGAGTAGGACTCTAGTTGGGACTTGGTGCTCCTGAGGGCCTTTGCCAGCCTGGCTGTGCCTGTGTCTCTGTGTGGGTCTGTGATTAGGGAGAAATTCTTGGCAGTGAGAGTGGAGAAACACTGAAATAGGTTGCCCAGGGAGGTTGTGGGTGTCACCTCTCTGGGAGAGTTCAAGCCAGGATGGATGAAGCCTTCAGCAACCATGGCAGGGAAGTTGGAACTGGAAGATCTTTGAGATGCCTTCCAACCCAACCCAGTCTGTGATTCTGTGGTTCTATGGCTCCATGAAGACAGCAGACTTGGGCTGGGATTACTGAAGGTCATACAAAGATGGGTTGGACTTGATCCCAGGCTCACAGATGTCAGGAGTTGGAAGGGACCCAAGGAGCTCATCCAGTCCAAGCCTCCTGCCAGAGCAGGACCACACAATCCAGCTCAGGGCACACAGAACACATCCAGACAGGCCTGGGAAGGCTCCACACAAGGAGACTCCACAACCTCTCTGGGCAGCCCGTGCCAGGCTCTGGGACCCTTCCAGGCAAGAAGTTCCTCCTTGTGCTGAGCTGGAACCTCCTGTGCTGCAGCTTCCATCCACTGCTGCTTGTCCTAGCCCAGGGAGCAGTGAGCAGAGCCTGTCCCCCCCTGCTGACCCCCAGCCCTCAGATAGTTACAGACATTGATTCAATCCCCTCTCAGTCTTCTCTTCTCCAGACTAAGCAGCCCCAGGGCCCTCAGCCTCTCCTCAGCAGGCAGTGCTCCACTCCCCTCATCATCCTCACAGCCTTCCCTTGGCCTCTCTCCAGCAGATCCCTGTCCCTCTGCAACTGGGGAGCCCAAATTTGAAGTCAGCACTCAAGATGAGGTCTCAGCAGGGCAAAGTAGAAGGGAAGGAGAACCTCCCTTGATCTGCTGGACACACTCTGCTTAATGCCCCCCAGGACTCTATTCACTCTCTTGGCCCCCAGAGCACATTGCTGTGCCATGGATGTTCTTCCCCAGCACTCCCAGCTCCCTCTCCTTGGGGCTGCTCTCCAGCAGTCACCTCCCAGCTTGTCCTGCTGCATTTTATTTTCCCTCCCCAGATGCAGCACTCTGCACTTGTCTTTGTTGAACCTCTTTGGCTCCTTTGTGCCCAGCTCTGCCTGCCCAGGGCTCTCTGGGTGGCCTCACAGCCTGCAGCTGTCTCAGCCAAGCCTCCCAGCTTGGTGCCAGCAGCAAACTCGCTGGGCATGACTCTGTCTGTCTGCCTCTCTGTCCCCTCATCAATGGCACTGATGAAGATGTTTCTCTCTGTCCCCTCATCAATGACACTGATGAAGATGTTTCTCTCTGTCCCCTCATCAATGACACTGATGAAGATGTTGAGCAGCACTGATCCCTGAGGTGCTCCACTGGTCACAGCTCTGCAGCTAGACCTGGCACCCTTGGTCAGTGCTCTTTGAGCTTTACCTTGTAACCAGTTCCTAACCCTCCTCCCTGCCTGCTTTTTGTGATGCCCTTAAGTGAGGTTTGTTTTTACCATGCTCAACCAGGCTGTGATTGTCTAAAGTGAACTCAGGAGACCTGAGTGCCTGCTTGCATGTTCCTTAGAAACCACATCTGCTGTGATGTCTGAGTGCCATTACATCAGCCCTTGTTTCTAAGCACTAGATACAAATCTTCCCCACAGGGACAAATAGCAGAGATTAGCAGGAAGAAGCATTAAAGAATAAGAATCAGATGGAAGAGAGGAGCTGACAGAACAAAATGAACTCAGTCCTCAGTCCCTCCCTGCGTTTGTATCATCCCAAATGCAGCCTGTGCAAGCCTGACCCCAGCAGATCCTATCAAAGCCTTTGGATAGAGGTCATTTGATGCTGCTGTGTGTAACAGCCAAGGCATAGACTCATGGAATGGTTTAGGTTGGAAGGGACCTTAAAGCTCAGCCAGTTCATAGGCAGGGACAGCTTCTTGCTCAAGGCCTCATCCAAGCTGGTCCTGAACACCTCCAGGGAGGTTGTGGAGCACAGAAGCACCCAATGTGATCTTCTGTGCTCCACAACCTCCCTGGCAAACCTGTGCCAGGATCTCACCACCCTCAATCTCTGCCAGTCTCTCACCACTCTCAACCTGTGCCAGTCTCTTCCCACCCTCACTGCAAACAACTTCTTCCTAACATCCACTTCCAATCTCCCCTCTCACACTCCAAACCCATTCCTCCTCCTCCTGCCATTCCCAGCCCTTCTCAATAGTCCCTCCCCAGCCCTCCTGCAGCCCCCTTCAGATCCTGCAAGGCCACTCCAAGCTCTCCTGGAAGCCTTCTCCTCTGCAGGCTGCACAGCCCCAACTCTCTCAGCCTGTGCTCAGAGCAGAGCTGCTGCAGCCCTCTCAGCACCTTGGTGGCCTCCTCTGCACTGGCTTTGATCTTTGATCTCCTGAGCACAAAGACAGAGCTAGAGGCAGGGCTACAACATCTTCACTGGAGCATTTGGCCTCACCTTGAGTAGTGTGTTCAGTTTGGGGCACCTCAATACAAGAAGGATGTGGAGGTGTTGGAGCCAGTGCAGAGGAGGGCAAGGAAGCAAGAAGAAATCTGATGAAGAGCAACTGAAGGAGCTGGGGATGGTTGGTGTGAAGCAGAGGAGGTGAGGGGAGACCTCATCACTGTCTACAGCTACCTCTGCCAGTGTCTCACCTCCCTCAACCTCTGCCAGTGTCTCACCTCCCTCAACCTGTGCCAGTGTCTCACCCACCTCAACCTGTGCCAGTGTCTCACCTTCCTCAACATCTGCCAGTGTCTCACCCCCCTCAACCTGTGCCAGTGTCTCACCTCCCTCAACCTGTGCCAGTGTCTCACCTCCCTCAACCTCTGCCAGTGTCTCACCCACCTCAACCTGTGCCAGTGTCTCACCTTCCTCAACCTGTGCCAGTGTCTCACCTCCCTCAACCTGTGCCAGTGTCTCACCTTCCTCAACCTGTGCCAGTGTCTCACCTCCCTCAACCTCTGCCAGTATCTCACCTCCCTCAACCTGTGCCAGGATCTGACCTCCCTCAACCTGTGGCAGTCTCTCACCACCCTCACTGCAAACAACTTCTTCCTAACATCCACTTTCAATCTCCCCTCTGCCACTTCCAACCCATTCCTCCTGCCATTCCCAGACCTTCTCAACAGTCCCTCCCCATCCCTCCTGGAGCCCCCTTCAGATACTGAAAAGCCACTCCACGGTCTCCTCGATGCCTTCTCTTCCCCAAGCTGCAGAGCCCCAACTCTTGTTGTCCTCCCCCAGCAAACCCTTTCCCCCCTTCTCTGCTTTTGCACCCTCTGTGCCAGCAGCCTGACTAATTGCATTTCAGACTAACGAGTCTTTCACTAAAGTTCTAATTGCATAATGAGAGCCTTGCAGTTCACTTTTAACTGCTGAACCCTTCCCTCGTTACCCAGGCACCACACACGCACCCGCTGCAACCTGCAGCCAGCCTGATTTGCATAGGATAATTGCCAGTGGTTGGCTTTACAAGTGGCTCTCTGCTCTCTTCCTACTCAGTGACTGTCTCTGCTCCAGCAAATCACAGCATCACAGCATCACAGTACCACAGCATCACAGTGTCACAGTGTCACAGTATCATCAGGGTTGGAAGAGACCTCACAGCTCATCAAGTCCAACCCTTTAGCACAGAGCTCAAGGCCAGACCATGGCACCAAGTGCCACGTCCAGTCCTGCCTTGAACAGCTCCAGGGACGGCGACTCCACCACCTCCCCGGGCAGCCCATTCCAGTGGCCAATGACTCTCTCAGGGAAGAACTTTCTCCTCACCTCCAGCCTAAATCTCCCCTGGCACAGCCTGAGGCTGTGTCCTCTTGTTCTGGTGCTGGCCACCTGAGAGAAGAGAGCAACCTCCTCCTGGCCACAACCTCCCCTCAGGTAGTTGCAGACAGCAATAAGG